>NC_083102.1:107351720-107651720 GCF_949774975.1 Lagenorhynchus albirostris | reverse complement strand
AGCTGCTCCAAAAGAGAGGGCAGTGCGTTTCCCTACGCTCGGCGTGCACAGAGGGGCTCTAAGGGGCTACGGGCCTGGATGGTGCTTAGCAGAGCCAGGTGCGCCTGGGGTTACTCAGTGTTCCTGCCGGGAACAGGGCGCCCCGGCTAGCCTCCCAGGTGTCCAGAAGGCTGTGCTGCCGTTCAAGGTATGCAGAGCAGAGGCCACCGCCTCCTGGAAAGTGCAGCACGCCTCCGCTTCTGCACGGCAAACCAGGGCCTTACTTCCAGGCATGGCTTCATGCTGGGTGTGCCGGGAGCCACACAGCACGCTAAGGTGCTGACTTTCTCCCCGAGCAGAGTGACTTCAGGCACGAGGGCGGGCCTCGCAGTGTGGCAAGCACAGCGTTCTCTCATGGCAGCTCACACAAGGGCCGTGACAGAGTCTTCCTGGGCACCTCGCACCCACCAGCCATGTTGTCCCGAAGGGCGTTCGAGGGCTCTGGAGAGGTAGCGCTCCTCAAGGAACACGCAGTGTGTGGTTGCCCAGGACTCGGCACGCACGGGGGTCCTCCGAGGGAATCAACCAATGGACCTCGACGTTGCTCAGCCGGCCCACAGGTGTCTGGAGGCACTCAGGGACCTTGGAGGGAAAACGCTGCACGCCCCTGGGGCCTAGGAGTCCCCGGGCGTGTACTGCCTTGAAAGCAAAGCGACTAAGAACTCCCGGAAAGAGCTGCATGCCTCCCTTTCTGCACGGCTACTCAGGGCCTAACCTGGAGGCCAGTTCTCACGTTGAGGCTCCCTTTGGCTCTGGAGCCTGCCGTGCGGACCGCCACCGCGGCCGCGGCAGCCCCTGGTTTAGAGAGAGCAAACTCATGATTTTCCCCGAAGCACTCTTCCAGGGCTCACTGGCCTGTCGGGAGCCGGGAATGTCAGGGAGCGTCAAGGCAGGCATGAAGGCCGCCCTCAAAATGGGAAAGCAGGGCTAGTTCCAGCAGGCCCCCGTGTTCATGGGCACACTCAGCGTACATCCCTGTGGTTTCTGACGAGTCCCAGGAGACACCGGTTACCCTGCGTTTCCTTCCCCGAGTCAACTTATCGCAGGAGGGAGTCCCGCATCCAGCGAACTGTCTCAACCAAGGAACGCCGTAGCCGCTCCTCTGGGCCTGGGGCTGCCTGCAGTGCCAAAGAAGGAACAGGACTTGAATTGCAGTAAGAACCCAAGCCGCCGTCCTCTAGGAGGCACGGTGCCTTCAGTCAGGAGGTCCTGGATGGAATGCGAAGACGAGGGTTACTCTGAGCGCAGCTCCGATTAGGGCAACGCGTAAGACCTCCGCGCCATGTGGGATGTGGCAGAACGGCGTTCGTGAACGTGTGCGAGTGCTGAGGAAACCAAGCTGCTCCAAAAGAGAGGGCAGTGCGTTTCCCTACGCTCGGCGTGCACAGAGGGGCTCTAAGGGGCTACGGGCCTGGATGGTGCTTAGCAGAGCCAGGTGCGCCTGGGGTTACTCAGTGTTCCTGCCGGGAACAGGGCGCCCCGGCTAGCCTCCCAGGTGTCCAGAAGGCTGTGCTGCCGTTCAAGGTATGCAGAGCAGAGGCCACCGCCTCCTGGAAAGTGCAGCACGCCTCCGCTTCTGCACGGCAAACCAGGGCCTTACTTCCAGGCATGGCTTCATGCTGGGTGTGCCGGGAGCCACACAGCACGCTAAGGTGCTGACTTTCTCCCCGAGCAGAGTGACTTCAGGCACGAGGGCGGGCCTCGCAGTGTGGCAAGCACAGCGTTCTCTCATGGCAGCTCACACAAGGGCCGTGACAGAGTCTTCCTGGGCACCTCGCACCCACCAGCCATGTTGTCCCGAAGGGCGTTCGAGGGCTCTGGAGAGGTAGCGCTCCTCAAGGAACACGCAGTGTGTGGTTGCCCAGGACTCGGCACGCACGGGGGTCCTCCGAGGGAATCAACCAATGGACCTCGACGTTGCTCAGCCGGCCCACAGGTGTCTGGAGGCACTCAGGGACCTTGGAGGGAAAACGCTGCACGCCCCTGGGGCCTAGGAGTCCCCGGGCGTGTACTGCCTTGAAAGCAAAGCGACTAAGAACTCCCGGAAAGAGCTGCATGCCTCCCTTTCTGCACGGCTACTCAGGGCCTAACCTGGAGGCCAGTTCTCACGTTGAGGCTCCCTTTGGCTCTGGAGCCTGCCGTGAGGACCGCCACCGCGGCCGCGGCAGCCCCTGGTTTAGAGAGAGCAAACTCATGATTTTCCCTGAAGCACTCTTCCAGGGCTCACTGGCCTGTCGGGAGCCGGGAATGTCAGGGAGCGTCAAGGCAGGCATGAATGCCGCCCTCAAAATGGGAAAGCAGGGCTAGTTCCAGCAGGCCCCCGTGTTCATGGGCACACTCAGCGTACATCCCTGTGGTTTCTGACGAGTCCCAGGAGACACCGGTTACCCTGCGTTTCCTTCCCCGAGTCAACTTATCGCAGGAGGGAGTCCCGCATCCAGCGAACTGTCTCACCAAGGAACGCCGTAGCCGCTCCTCTGGGCCTGGGGCTGCCTGCAGTGCCAAAGAAGGAACAGGACTTGAATTGCAGTAAGAACCCAAGCCGCCGTCCTCTAGGAGGCACGGTGCCTTCAATCAGGAGGTCCTGGATGGAATGCGAAGACGAGGGTTACTCTGAGCGCAGCTCCGATTAGGGCAACGCGTAAGACCTCCGCGCCATGTGGGATGTGGCAGAACGGCGTTCGTGAACGTGTGCGAGTGCTGAGGAAACCAAGCTGCTCCAAAAGAGAGGGCAGTGCGTTTCCCTACGCTCGGCGTGCACAGAGGGGCTCTAAGGGGCTACGGGCCTGGATGGTGCTTAGCAGAGCCAGGTGCGCCTGGGGTTACTCAGTGTTCCTGCCGGGAACAGGGCGCCCCGGCTAGCCTCCCAGGTGTCCAGAAGGCTGTGCTGCCGTTCAAGGTATGCAGAGCAGAGGCCACCGCCTCCTGGAAAGTGCAGCACGCCTCCGCTTCTGCACGGCAAACCAGGGCCTTACTTCCAGGCATGGCTTCATGCGGGGTGTGCCGGGAGCCACACAGCACGCTAAGGTGCTGACTTTCTCCTCGAGCAGAGTGACTTCAGGCACGAGGGCGGGCCTCGCAGTGTTGCAAGCACAGCGTTCTCTCATGGCAGCTCACACAAGGGCCGTGACAGAGTCTTCCTGGGCACCTCGCACCCACCAGCCATGTTGTCCCGAAGGGCGTTCGAGGGCTCTGGAGATGTAGCGCTCCTCAAGGAACGCGCAGTGTGTGGTTGCCCAGCACTCGGCACGCACGGGGGTCCTCCGAGGGAATCAACCAATGGACCTCGACGTTGCTCAGCCGGCCCACAGGTGTCTGGAGGCACTCAGGGACCTTGGAGGGAAAACGCTGCACGCCCGTGGGGCCTAGGAGTCCCCGGGCGTGTACTGCCTTGAAAGCAAAGCGACTAAGAACTCCCGGAAAGAGCTGCATGCCTCCCTTTCTGCACGGCTACTCAGGGCCTAACCTGGAGGCCAGTTCTCACGTTGAGGCTCCCTTTGGCTCTGGAGCCTGCCGTGCGGACCGCCACCGCGGCCGCGGCAGCCCCTGGTTTAGAGAGAGCAAACTCATGATTTTCCCCGAAGCACTCTTCCAGGGCTCACTGGCCTGTCGGGAGCCGGGAATGTCAGGGAGCGTCAAGGCAGGCATGAATGCCGCCCTCAAAATGGGAAAGCAGGGCTAGTTCCAGCAGGCCCCCGTGTTCATGGGCACACTCAGCGTACATCCCTGTGGTTTCTGACGAGTCCCAGGAGACACCGGTTACCCTGCGTTTCCTTCCCCGAGTCAACTTATCGCAGGAGGGAGTCCCGCATCCAGCGAACTGTCTCAACCAAGGAACGCCGTAGCCGCTCCTCTGGGCCTGGGGCTGCCTGCAGTGCCAAAGAAGGAACAGGACTTGAATTGCAGTAAGAACCCAAGCCGCCGTCCTCTAGGAGGCACGGTGCCTTCAGTCAGGAGGTCCTGGATGGAATGCGAAGACGAGGGTTACTCTGAGCGCAGCTCCGATTAGGGCAACGCGTAAGACCTCCGCGCCATGTGGGATGTGGCAGAACGGCGTTCGTGAACGTGTGCGAGTGCTGAGGAAACCAAGCTGCTCCAAAAGAGAGGGCAGTGCGTTTCCCTACGCTCGGCGTGCACAGAGGGGCTCTAAGGGGCTACGGGCCTGGATGGTGCTTAGCAGAGCCAGGTGCGCCTGGGGTTACTCAGTGTTCCTGCCGGGAACAGGGCGCCCCGGCTAGCCTCCCAGGTGTCCAGAAGGCTGTGCTGCCGTTCAAGGTATGCAGAGCAGAGGCCACCGCCTCCTGGAAAGTGCAGCACGCCTCCGCTTCTGCACGGCAAACCAGGGCCTTACTTCCAGGCATGGCTTCATGCGGGGTGTGCCGGGAGCCACACAGCACGCTAAGGTGCTGACTTTCTCCTCGAGCAGAGTGACTTCAGGCACGAGGGCGGGCCTCGCAGTGTTGCAAGCACAGCGTTCTCTCATGGCAGCTCACACAAGGGCCGTGACAGAGTCTTCCTGGGCACCTCGCACCCACCAGCCATGTTGTCCCGAAGGGCGTTCGAGGGCTCTGGAGATGTAGCGCTCCTCAAGGAACGCGCAGTGTGTGGTTGCCCAGCACTCGGCACGCACGGGGGTCCTCCGAGGGAATCAACCAATGGACCTCGACGTTGCTCAGCCGGCCCACAGGTGTCTGGAGGCACTCAGGGACCTTGGAGGGAAAACGCTGCACGCCCCTGGGGCCTAGGAGTCCCCGGGCGTGTACTGCCTTGAAAGCAAAGCGACTAAGAACTCCCGGAAAGAGCTGCATGCCTCCCTTTCTGCACGGCTACTCAGGGCCTAACCTGGAGGCCAGTTCTCACGTTGAGGCTCCCTTTGGCTCTGGAGCCTGCCGTGCGGACCGCCACCGCGGCCGCGGCAGCCCCTGGTTTAGAGAGAGCAAACTCATGATTTTCCCCGAAGCACTCTTCCAGGGCTCACTGGCCTGTCGGGAGCCGGGAATGTCAGGGAGCGTCAAGGCAGGCATGAAGGCCGCCCTCAAAATGGGAAAGCAGGGCTAGTTCCAGCAGGCCCCCGTGTTCATGGGCACACTCAGCGTACATCCCTGTGGTTTCTGACGAGTCCCAGGAGACACCGGTTACCCTGCGTTTCCTTCCCCGAGTCAACTTATCGCAGGAGGGAGTCCCGCATCCAGCGAACTGTCTCAACCAAGGAACGCCGTAGCCGCTCCTCTGGGCCTGGGGCTGCCTGCAGTGCCAAAGAAGGAACAGGACTTGAATTGCAGTAAGAACCCAAGCCGCCGTCCTCTAGGAGGCACGGTGCCTTCAGTCAGGAGGTCCTGGATGGAATGCGAAGACGAGGGTTACTCTGAGCGCAGCTCCGATTAGGGCAACGCGTAAGACCTCCGCGCCATGTGGGATGTGGCAGAACGGCGTTCGTGAACGTGTGCGAGTGCTGAGGAAACCAAGCTGCTCCAAAAGAGAGGGCAGTGCGTTTCCCTACGCTCGGCGTGCACAGAGGGGCTCTAAGGGGCTACGGGCCTGGATGGTGCTTAGCAGAGCCAGGTGCGCCTGGGGTTACTCAGTGTTCCTGCCGGGAACAGGGCGCCCCGGCTAGCCTCCCAGGTGTCCAGAAGGCTGTGCTGCCGTTCAAGGTATGCAGAGCAGAGGCCACCGCCTCCTGGAAAGTGCAGCACGCCTCCGCTTCTGCACGGCAAACCAGGGCCTTACTTCCAGGCATGGCTTCATGCTGGGTGTGCCGGGAGCCACACAGCACGCTAAGGTGCTGACTTTCTCCCCGAGCAGAGTGACTTCAGGCACGAGGGCGGGCCTCGCAGTGTGGCAAGCACAGCGTTCTCTCATGGCAGCTCACACAAGGGCCGTGACAGAGTCTTCCTGGGCACCTCGCACCCACCAGCCATGTTGTCCCGAAGGGCGTTCGAGGGCTCTGGAGAGGTAGCGCTCCTCAAGGAACACGCAGTGTGTGGTTGCCCAGGACTCGGCACGCACGGGGGTCCTCCGAGGGAATCAACCAATGGACCTCGACGTTGCTCAGCCGGCCCACAGGTGTCTGGAGGCACTCAGGGACCTTGGAGGGAAAACGCTGCACGCCCCTGGGGCCTAGGAGTCCCCGGGCGTGTACTGCCTTGAAAGCAAAGCGACTAAGAACTCCCGGAAAGAGCTGCATGCCTCCCTTTCTGCACGGCTACTCAGGGCCTAACCTGGAGGCCAGTTCTCACGTTGAGGCTCCCTTTGGCTCTGGAGCCTGCCGTGCGGACCGCCACCGCGGCCGCGGCAGCCCCTGGTTTAGAGAGAGCAAACTCATGATTTTCCCCGAAGCACTCTTCCAGGGCTCACTGGCCTGTCGGGAGCCGGGAATGTCAGGGAGCGTCAAGGCAGGCATGAAGGCCGCCCTCAAAATGGGAAAGCAGGGCTAGTTCCAGCAGGCCCCCGTGTTCATGGGCACACTCAGCGTACATCCCTGTGGTTTCTGACGAGTCCCAGGAGACACCGGTTACCCTGCGTTTCCTTCCCCGAGTCAACTTATCGCAGGAGGGAGTCCCGCATCCAGCGAACTGTCTCAACCAAGGAACGCCGTAGCCGCTCCTCTGGGCCTGGGGCTGCCTGCAGTGCCAAAGAAGGAACAGGACTTGAATTGCAGTAAGAACCCAAGCCGCCGTCCTCTAGGAGGCACGGTGCCTTCAGTCAGGAGGTCCTGGATGGAATGCGAAGACGAGGGTTACTCTGAGCGCAGCTCCGATTAGGGCAACGCGTAAGACCTCCGCGCCATGTGGGATGTGGCAGAACGGCGTTCGTGAACGTGTGCGAGTGCTGAGGAAACCAAGCTGCTCCAAAAGAGAGGGCAGTGCGTTTCCCTACGCTCGGCGTGCACAGAGGGGCTCTAAGGGGCTACGGGCCTGGATGGTGCTTAGCAGAGCCAGGTGCGCCTGGGGTTACTCAGTGTTCCTGCCGGGAACAGGGCGCCCCGGCTAGCCTCCCAGGTGTCCAGAAGGCTGTGCTGCCGTTCAAGGTATGCAGAGCAGAGGCCACCGCCTCCTGGAAAGTGCAGCACGCCTCCGCTTCTGCACGGCAAACCAGGGCCTTACTTCCAGGCATGGCTTCATGCGGGGTGTGCCGGGAGCCACACAGCACGCTAAGGTGCTGACTTTCTCCTCGAGCAGAGTGACTTCAGGCACGAGGGCGGGCCTCGCAGTGTTGCAAGCACAGCGTTCTCTCATGGCAGCTCACACAAGGGCCGTGACAGAGTCTTCCTGGGCACCTCGCACCCACCAGCCATGTTGTCCCGAAGGGCGTTCGAGGGCTCTGGAGAGGTAGCGCTCCTCAAGGAACGCGCAGTGTGTGGTTGCCCAGGACTCGGCACGCACGGGGGTCCTCCGAGGGAATCAACCAATGGACCTCGACGTTGCTCAGCCGGCCCACAGGTGTCTGGAGGCACTCAGGGACCTTGGAGGGAAAACGCTGCACGCCCCTGGGGCCTAGGAGTCCCCGGGCGTGTACTGCCTTGAAAGCAAAGCGACTAAGAACTCCCGGAAAGAGCTGCATGCCTCCCTTTCTGCACGGCTACTCAGGGCCTAACCTGGAGGCCAGTTCTCACGTTGAGGCTCCCTTTGGCTCTGGAGCCTGCCGTGCGGACCGCCACCGCGGCCGCGGCAGCCCCTGGTTTAGAGAGAGCAAACTCATGATTTTCCCCGAAGCACTCTTCCAGGGCTCACTGGCCTGTCGGGAGCCGGGAATGTCAGGGAGCGTCAAGGCAGGCATGAAGGCCGCCCTCAAAATGGGAAAGCAGGGCTAGTTCCAGCAGGCCCCCGTGTTCATGGGCACACTCAGCGTACATCCCTGTGGTTTCTGACGAGTCCCAGGAGACACCGGTTACCCTGCGTTTCCTTCCCCGAGTCAACTTATCGCAGGAGGGAGTCCCGCATCCAGCGAACTGTCTCAACCAAGGAACGCCGTAGCCGCTCCTCTGGGCCTGGGGCTGCCTGCAGTGCCAAAGAAGGAACAGGACTTGAATTGCAGTAAGAACCCAAGCCGCCGTCCTCTAGGAGGCACGGTGCCTTCAGTCAGGAGGTCCTGGATGGAATGCGAAGACGAGGGTTACTCTGAGCGCAGCTCCGATTAGGGCAACGCGTAAGACCTCCGCGCCATGTGGGATGTGGCAGAACGGCGTTCGTGAACGTGTGCGAGTGCTGAGGAAACCAAGCTGCTCCAAAAGAGAGGGCAGTGCGTTTCCCTACGCTCGGCGTGCACAGAGGGGCTCTAAGGGGCTACGGGCCTGGATGGTGCTTAGCAGAGCCAGGTGCGCCTGGGGTTACTCAGTGTTCCTGCCGGGAACAGGGCGCCCCGGCTAGCCTCCCAGGTGTCCAGAAGGCTGTGCTGCCGTTCAAGGTATGCAGAGCAGAGGCCACCGCCTCCTGGAAAGTGCAGCACGCCTCCGCTTCTGCACGGCAAACCAGGGCCTTACTTCCAGGCATGGCTTCATGCTGGGTGTGCCGGGAGCCACACAGCACGCTAAGGTGCTGACTTTCTCCTCGAGCAGAGTGACTTCAGGCACGAGGGCGGGCCTCGCAGTGTTGCAAGCACAGCGTTCTCTCATGGCAGCTCACACAAGGGCCGTGACAGAGTCTTCCTGGGCACCTCGCACCCACCAGCCATGTTGTCCCGAAGGGCGTTCGAGGGCTCTGGAGAGGTAGCGCTCCTCAAGGAACGCGCAGTGTGTGGTTGCCCAGCACTCGGCACGCACGGGGGTCCTCCGAGGGAATCAACCAATGGACCTCGACGTTGCTCAGCCGGCCCACAGGTGTCTGGAGGCACTCAGGGACCTTGGAGGGAAAACGCTGCACGCCCCTGGGGCCTAGGAGTCCCCGGGCGTGTACTGCCTTGAAAGCAAAGCGACTAAGAACTCCTGGAAAGAGCTGCATGCCTCCCTTTCTGCACGGCTACTCAGGGCCTAACCTGGAGGCCAGTTCTCACGTTGAGGCTCCCTTTGGCTCTGGAGCCTGCCGTGCGGACCGCCACCGCGGCCGCGGCAGCCCCTGGTTTAGAGAGAGCAAACTCATGATTTTCCCCGAAGCACTCTTCCAGGGCTCACTGGCCTGTCGGGAGCCGGGAATATCAGGGAGCGTCAAGGCAGGCATGAATGCCGCCCTCAAAATGGGAAAGCAGGGCTAGTTCCAGCAGGCCCCCGTGTTCATGGGCACACTCAGCGTACATCCCTGTGGTTTCTGACGAGTCCCAGGAGACACCGGTTACCCTGCGTTTCCTTCCCCGAGTCAACTTATCGCAGGAGGGAGTCCCGCATCCAGCGAACTGTCTCAACCAAGGAACGCCGTAGCCGCTCCTCTGGGCCTGGGGCTGCCTGCAGTGCCAAAGAAGGAACAGGACTTGAATTGCAGTAAGAACCCAAGCCGCCGTCCTCTAGGAGGCACGGTGCCTTCAGTCAGGAGGTCCTGGATGGAATGCGAAGACGAGGGTTACTCTGAGCGCAGCTCCGATTAGGGCAACGCGTAAGACCTCCGCGCCATGTGGGATGTGGCAGAACGGCGTTCGTGAACGTGTGCGAGTGCTGAGGAAACCAAGCTGCTCCAAAAGAGAGGGCAGTGCGTTTCCCTACGCTCGGCGTGCACAGAGGGGCTCTAAGGGGCTACGGGCCTGGATGGTGCTTAGCAGAGCCAGGTGCGCCTGGGGTTACTCAGTGTTCCTGCCGGGAACAGGGCGCCCCGGCTAGCCTCCCAGGTGTCCAGAAGGCTGTGCTGCCGTTCAAGGTATGCAGAGCAGAGGCCACCGCCTCCTGGAAAGTGCAGCACGCCTCCGCTTCTGCACGGCAAACCAGGGCCTTACTTCCAGGCATGGCTTCATGCGGGGTGTGCCGGGAGCCACACAGCACGCTAAGGTGCTGACTTTCTCCTCGAGCAGAGTGACTTCAGGCACGAGGGCGGGCCTCGCAGTGTTGCAAGCACAGCGTTCTCTCATGGCAGCTCACACAAGGGCCGTGACAGAGTCTTCCTGGGCACCTCGCACCCACCAGCCATGTTGTCCCGAAGGGCGTTCGAGGGCTCTGGAGAGGTAGCGCTCCTCAAGGAACGCGCAGTGTGTGGTTGCCCAGCACTCGGCACGCACGGGGGTCCTCCGAGGGAATCAACCAATGGACCTCGACGTTGCTCAGCCGGCCCACAGGTGTCTGGAGGCACTCAGGGACCTTGGAGGGAAAACGCTGCACGCCCCTGGGGCCTAGGAGTCCCCGGGCGTGTACTGCCTTGAAAGCAAAGCGACTAAGAACTCCTGGAAAGAGCTGCATGCCTCCCTTTCTGCACGGCTACTCAGGGCCTAACCTGGAGGCCAGTTCTCACGTTGAGGCTCCCTTTGGCTCTGGAGCCTGCCGTGCGGACCGCCACCGCGGCCGCGGCAGCTCCTGGTTTAGAGAGAGCAAACTCATGATTTTCCCCGAAGCACTCTTCCAGGGCTCACTGGCCTGTCGGGAGCCGGGAATGTCAGGGAGCGTCAAGGCAGGCATGAAGGCCGCCCTCAAAATGGGAAAGCAGGGCTAGTTCCAGCAGGCCCCCGTGTTCATGGGCACACTCAGCGTACATCCCTGTGGTTTCTGACGAGTCCCAGGAGACACCGGTTACCCTGCGTTTCCTTCCCCGAGTCAACTTATCGCAGGAGGGAGTCCCGCATCCAGCGAACTGTCTCAACCAAGGAACGCCGTAGCCGCTCCTCTGGGCCTGGGGCTGCCTGCAGTGCCAAAGAAGGAACAGGACTTGAATTGCAGTAAGAACCCAAGCCGCCGTCCTCTAGGAGGCACGGTGCCTTCAGTCAGGAGGTCCTGGATGGAATGCGAAGACGAGGGTTACTCTGAGCGCAGCTCCGATTAGGGCAACGCGTAAGACCTCCGCGCCATGTGGGATGTGGCAGAACGGCGTTCGTGAACGTGTGCGAGTGCTGAGGAAACCAAGCTGCTCCAAAAGAGAGGGCAGTGCGTTTCCCTACGCTCGGCGTGCACAGAGGGGCTCTAAGGGGCTACGGGCCTGGATGGTGCTTAGCAGAGCCAGGTGCGCCTGGGGTTACTCAGTGTTCCTGCCGGGAACAGGGCGCCCCGGCTAGCCTCCCAGGTGTCCAGAAGGCTGTGCTGCCGTTCAAGGTATGCAGAGCAGAGGCCACCGCCTCCTGGAAAGTGCAGCACGCCTCCGCTTCTGCACGGCAAACCAGGGCCTTACTTCCAGGCATGGCTTCATGCGGGGTGTGCCGGGAGCCACACAGCACGCTAAGGTGCTGACTTTCTCCTCGAGCAGAGTGACTTCAGGCACGAGGGCGGGCCTCGCAGTGTTGCAAGCACAGCGTTCTCTCATGGCAGCTCACACAAGGGCCGTGACAGAGTCTTCCTGGGCACCTCGCACCCACCAGCCATGTTGTCCCGAAGGGCGTTCGAGGGCTCTGGAGATGTAGCGCTCCTCAAGGAACGCGCAGTGTGTGGTTGCCCAGCACTCGGCACGCACGGGGGTCCTCCGAGGGAATCAACCAATGGACCTCGACGTTGCTCAGCCGGCCCACAGGTGTCTGGAGGCACTCAGGGACCTTGGAGGGAAAACGCTGCACGCCCGTGGGGCCTAGGAGTCCCCGGGCGTGTACTGCCTTGAAAGCAAAGCGACTAAGAACTCCCGGAAAGAGCTGCATGCCTCCCTTTCTGCACGGCTACTCAGGGCCTAACCTGGAGGCCAGTTCTCACGTTGAGGCTCCCTTTGGCTCTGGAGCCTGCCGTGCGGACCGCCACCGCGGCCGTGGCAGCCCCTGGTTTAGAGAGAGCAAACTCATGATTTTCCCCGAAGCACTCTTCCAGGGCTCACTGGCCTGTCGGGAGCCGGGAATGTCAGGGAGCGTCAAGGCAGGCATGAAGGCCGCCCTCAAAATGGGAAAGCAGGGCTAGTTCCAGCAGGCCCCCGTGTTCATGGGCACACTCAGCGTACATCCCTGTGGTTTCTGACGAGTCCCAGGAGACACCGGTTACCCTGCGTTTCCTTCCCCGAGTCAACTTATCGCAGGAGGGAGTCCCGCATCCAGCGAACTGTCTCAACCAAGGAACGCCGTAGCCGCTCCTCTGGGCCTGGGGCTGCCTGCAGTGCCAAAGAAGGAACAGGACTTGAATTGCAGTAAGAACCCAAGCCGCCGTCCTCTAGGAGGCACGGTGCCTTCAGTCAGGAGGTCCTGGATGGAATGCGAAGACGAGGGTTACTCTGAGCGCAGCTCCGATTAGGGCAACGCGTAAGACTTCCGCGCCATGTGGGATGTGGCAGAACGGCGTTCGTGAACGTGTGCGAGTGCTGAGGAAACCAAGCTGCTCCAAAAGAGAGGGCAGTGCGTTTCCCTACGCTCGGCGTGCACAGAGGGGCTCTAAGGGGCTACGGGCCTGGATGGTGCTTAGCAGAGCCAGGTGCGCCTGGGGTTACTCAGTGTTCCTGCCGGGAACAGGGCGCCCCGGCTAGCCTCCCAGGTGTCCAGAAGGCTGTGCTGCCGTTCAAGGTATGCAGAGCAGAGGCCACCGCCTCCTGGAAAGTGCAGCACGCCTCCGCTTCTGCACGGCAAACCAGGGCCTTACTTCCAGGCATGGCTTCATGCTGGGTGTGCCGGGAGCCACACAGCACGCTAAGGTGCTGACTTTCTCCTCGAGCAGAGTGACTTCAGGCACGAGGGTGGGCCTCGCAGTGTTGCAAGCACAGCGTTCTCTCATGGCAGCTCACACAAGGGCCGTGACAGAGTCTTCCTGGGCACCTCGCACCCACCAGCCATGTTGTCCCGAAGGGCGTTCGAGGGCTCTGGAGATGTAGCGCTCCTCAAGGAACGCGCAGTGTGTGGTTGCCCAGCACTCGGCACGCACGGGGGTCCTCCGAGGGAATCAACCAATGGACCTCGACGTTGCTCAGCCGGCCCACAGGTGTCTGGAGGCACTCAGGGACCTTGGAGGGAAAACGCTGCACGCCCCTGGGGCCTAGGAGTCCCCGGGCGTGTACTGCCTTGAAAGCAAAGCGACTAAGAACTCCCGGAAAGAGCTGCATGCCTCCCTTTCTGCACGGCTACTCAGGGCCTAACCTGGAGGCCAGTTCTCACGTTGAGGCTCCCTTTGGCTCTGGAGCCTGCCGTGCGGACCGCCACCGCGGCCGCGGAAGCCCCTGGTTTAGAGAGAGCAAACTCATGATTTTCCCCGAAGCACTCTTCCAGGGCTCACTGGCCTGTCGGGAGCCGGGAATGTCAGGGAGCGTCAAGGCAGGCATGAAGGCCGCCCTCAAAATGGGAAAGCAGGGCTAGTTCCAGCAGGCCCCCGTGTTCATGGGCACACTCAGCGTACATCCCTGTGGTTTCTGACGAGTCCCAGGAGACACCGGTTACCCTGCGTTTCCTTCCCCGAGTCAACTTATCGCAGGAGGGAGTCCCGCATCCAGCGAACTGTCTCAACCAAGGAACGCCGTAGCCGCTCCTCTGGGCCTGGGGCTGCCTGCAGTGCCAAAGAAGGAACAGGACTTGAATTGCAGTAAGAACCCAAGCCGCCGTCCTCTAGGAGGCACGGTGCCTTCAGTCAGGAGGTCCTGGATGGAATGCGAAGACGAGGGTTACTCTGAGCGCAGCTCCGATTAGGGCAACGCGTAAGACCTCCGCGCCATGTGGGATGTGGCAGAACGGCGTTCGTGAACGTGTGCGAGTGCTGAGGAAACCAAGCTGCTCCAAAAGAGAGGGCAGTGCGTTTCCCTACGCTCGGCGTGCACAGAGGGGCTCTAAGGGGCTACGGGCCTGGATGGTGCTTAGCAGAGCCAGGTGCGCCTGGGGTTGGTTACTCAGTGTTCCTGCCGGGAACAGGGCGCCCCGGCTAGCCTCCCAGGTGTCCAGAAGGCTGTGCTGCCGTTCAAGGTATGCAGAGCAGAGGCCACCGCCTCCTGGAAAGTGCAGCACGCCTCCGCTTCTGCACGGCAAACCAGGGCCTTACTTCCAGGCATGGCTTCATGCTGGGTGTGCCGGGAGCCACACAGCACGCTAAGGTGCTGACTTTCTCCTCGAGCAGAGTGACTTCAGGCACGAGGGCGGGCCTCGCAGTGTTGCAAGCACAGCGTTCTCTCATGGCAGCTCACACAAGGGCCGTGACAGAGTCTTCCTGGGCACCTCGCACCCACCAGCCATGTTGTCCCGAAGGGCGTTCGAGGGCTCTGGAGATGTAGCGCTCCTCAAGGAACGCGCAGTGTGTGGTTGCCCAGCACTCGGCACGCACGGGGGTCCTCCGAGGGAATCAACCAATGGACCTCGACGTTGCTCAGCCGGCCCACAGGTGTCTGGAGGCACTCAGGGACCTTGGAGGGAAAACGCTGCACGCCCCTGGGGCCTAGGAGTCCCCGGGCGTGTACTGCCTTGAAAGCAA
The DNA here is from genome assembly GCF_949774975.1 of Lagenorhynchus albirostris. Lineage (NCBI taxonomy): Eukaryota > Metazoa > Chordata > Mammalia > Artiodactyla > Delphinidae > Lagenorhynchus > Lagenorhynchus albirostris. The sequence continues at coordinate 107,637,268 of NC_083102.1, read as the reverse complement.
AGCGACTAAGAACTCCCGGAAAGAGCTGCATGCCTCCCTTTCTGCACGGCTACTCAGGGCCTAACCTGGAGGCCAGTTCTCACGTTGAGGCTCCCTTTGGCTCTGGAGCCTGCCGTGCGGACCGCCACCGCGGCCGCGGCAGCCCCTGGTTTAGAGAGAGCAAACTCATGATTTTCCCCGAAGCACTCTTCCAGGGCTCACTGGCCTGTCGGGAGCCGGGAATGTCAGGGAGCGTCAAGGCAGGCATGAAGGCCGCCCTCAAAATGGGAAAGCAGGGCTAGTTCCAGCAGGCCCCCGTGTTCATGGGCACACTCAGCGTACATCCCTGTGGTTTCTGACGAGTCCCAGGAGACACCGGTTACCCTGCGTTTCCTTCCCCGAGTCAACTTATCGCAGGAGGGAGTCCCGCATCCAGCGAACTGTCTCAACCAAGGAACGCCGTAGCCGCTCCTCTGGGCCTGGGGCTGCCTGCAGTGCCAAAGAAGGAACAGGACTTGAATTGCAGTAAGAACCCAAGCCGCCGTCCTCTAGGAGGCACGGTGCCTTCAGTCAGGAGGTCCTGGATGGAATGCGAAGACGAGGGTTACTCTGAGCGCAGCTCCGATTAGGGCAACGCGTAAGACCTCCGCGCCATGTGGGATGTGGCAGAACGGCGTTCGTGAACGTGTGCGAGTGCTGAGGAAACCAAGCTGCTCCAAAAGAGAGGGCAGTGCGTTTCCCTACGCTCGGCGTGCACAGAGGGGCTCTAAGGGGCTACGGGCCTGGATGGTGCTTAGCAGAGCCAGGTGCGCCTGGGGTTACTCAGTGTTCCTGCCGGGAACAGGGCGCCCCGGCTAGCCTCCCAGGTGTCCAGAAGGCTGTGCTGCCGTTCAAGGTATGCAGAGCAGAGGCCACCGCCTCCTGGAAAGTGCAGCACGCCTCCGCTTCTGCACGGCAAACCAGGGCCTTACTTCCAGGCATGGCTTCATGCTGGGTGTGCCGGGAGCCACACAGCACGCTAAGGTGCTGACTTTCTCCCCGAGCAGAGTGACTTCAGGCACGAGGGCGGGCCTCGCAGTGTGGCAAGCACAGCGTTCTCTCATGGCAGCTCACACAAGGGCCGTGACAGAGTCTTCCTGGGCACCTCGCACCCACCAGCCATGTTGTCCCGAAGGGCGTTCGAGGGCTCTGGAGAGGTAGCGCTCCTCAAGGAACACGCAGTGTGTGGTTGCCCAGGACTCGGCACGCACGGGGGTCCTCCGAGGGAATCAACCAATGGACCTCGACGTTGCTCAGCCGGCCCACAGGTGTCTGGAGGCACTCAGGGACCTTGGAGGGAAAACGCTGCACGCCCCTGGGGCCTAGGAGTCCCCGGGCGTGTACTGCCTTGAAAGCAAAGCGACTAAGAACTCCCGGAAAGAGCTGCATGCCTCCCTTTCTGCACGGCTACTCAGGGCCTAACCTGGAGGCCAGTTCTCACGTTGAGGCTCCCTTTGGCTCTGGAGCCTGCCGTGCGGACCGCCACCGCGGCCGCGGCAGCCCCTGGTTTAGAGAGAGCAAACTCATGATTTTCCCCGAAGCACTCTTCCAGGGCTCACTGGCCTGTCGGGAGCCGGGAATGTCAGGGAGCGTCAAGGCAGGCATGAAGGCCGCCCTCAAAATGGGAAAGCAGGGCTAGTTCCAGCAGGCCCCCGTGTTCATGGGCACACTCAGCGTACATCCCTGTGGTTTCTGACGAGTCCCAGGAGACACCGGTTACCCTGCGTTTCCTTCCCCGAGTCAACTTATCGCAGGAGGGAGTCCCGCATCCAGCGAACTGTCTCAACCAAGGAACGCCGTAGCCGCTCCTCTGGGCCTGGGGCTGCCTGCAGTGCCAAAGAAGGAACAGGACTTGAATTGCAGTAAGAACCCAAGCCGCCGTCCTCTAGGAGGCACGGTGCCTTCAGTCAGGAGGTCCTGGATGGAATGCGAAGACGAGGGTTACTCTGAGCGCAGCTCCGATTAGGGCAACGCGTAAGACCTCCGCGCCATGTAGGATGTGGCAGAACGGCGTTCGTGAACGTGTGCGAGTGCTGAGGAAACCAAGCTGCTCCAAAAGAGACGGCAGTGCGTTTCCCTACGCTCGGCGTGCACAGAGGGGCTCTAAGGGGCTACGGGCCTGGATGGTGCTTAGCAGAGCCAGGTGCGCCTGGGGTTGGTTACTCAGTGTTCCTGCCGGGAACAGGGCGCCCCGGCTAGCCTCCCAGGTGTCCAGAAGGCTGTGCTGCCGTTCAAGGTATGCAGAGCAGAGGCCACCGCCTCCTGGAAAGTGCAGCACGCCTCCGCTTCTGCACGGCAAACCAGGGCCTTACTTCCAGGCATGGCTTCATGCTGGGTGTGCCGGGAGCCACACAGCACGCTAAGGTGCTGACTTTCTCCTCGAGCAGAGTGACTTCAGGCACGAGGGCGGGCCTCGCAGTGTTGCAAGCACAGCGTTCTCTCATGGCAGCTCACACAAGGGCCGTGACAGAGTCTTCCTGGGCACCTCGCACCCACCAGCCATGTTGTCCCGAAGGGCGTTCGAGGGCTCTGGAGATGTAGCGCTCCTCAAGGAACGCGCAGTGTGTGGTTGCCCAGCACTCGGCACGCACGGGGGTCCTCCGAGGGAATCAACCAATGGACCTCGACGTTGCTCAGCCGGCCCACAGGTGTCTGGAGGCACTCAGGGACCTTGGAGGGAAAACGCTGCACGCCCCTGGGGCCTAGGAGTCCCCGGGCGTGTACTGCCTTGAAAGCAAAGCGACTAAGAACTCCCGGAAAGAGCTGCATGCCTCCCTTTCTGCACGGCTACTCAGGGCCTAACCTGGAGGCCAGTTCTCACGTTGAGGCTCCCTTTGGCTCTGGAGCCTGCCGTGCGGACCGCCACCGCGGCCGCGGCAGCCCCTGGTTTAGAGAGAGCAAACTCATGATTTTCCCCGAAGCACTCTTCCAGGGCTCACTGGCCTGTCGGGAGCCGGGAATGTCAGGGAGCGTCAAGGCAGGCATGAAGGCCGCCCTCAAAATGGGAAAGCAGGGCTAGTTCCAGCAGGCCCCCGTGTTCATGGGCACACTCAGCGTACATCCCTGTGGTTTCTGACGAGTCCCAGGAGACACCGGTTACCCTGCGTTTCCTTCCCCGAGTCAACTTATCGCAGGAGGGAGTCCCGCATCCAGCGAACTGTCTCAACCAAGGAACGCCGTAGCCGCTCCTCTGGGCCTGGGGCTGCCTGCAGTGCCAAAGAAGGAACAGGACTTGAATTGCAGTAAGAACCCAAGCCGCCGTCCTCTAGGAGGCACGGTGCCTTCAGTCAGGAGGTCCTGGATGGAATGCGAAGACGAGGGTTACTCTGAGCGCAGCTCCGATTAGGGCAACGCGTAAGACCTCCGCGCCATGTGGGATGTGGCAGAACGGCGTTCGTGAACGTGTGCGAGTGCTGAGGAAACCAAGCTGCTCCAAAAGAGAGGGCAGTGCGTTTCCCTACGCTCGGCGTGCACAGAGGGGCTCTAAGGGGCTACGGGCCTGGATGGTGCTTAGCAGAGCCAGGTGCGCCTGGGGTTACTCAGTGTTCCTGCCGGGAACAGGGCGCCCTGGCTAGCCTCCCAGGTGTCCAGAAGGCTGTGCTGCCGTTCAAGGTATGCAGAGCAGAGGCCACCGCCTCCTGGAAAGTGCAGCACGCCTCCGCTTCTGCACGGCAAACCAGGGCCTTACTTCCAGGCATGGCTTCATGCTGGGTGTGCCGGGAGCCACACAGCACGCTAAGGTGCTGACTTTCTCCTCGAGCAGAGTGACTTCAGGCACGAGGGCGGGCCTCGCAGTGTTGCAAGCACAGCGTTCTCTCATGGCAGCTCACACAAGGGCCGTGACAGAGTCTTCCTGGGCACCTCGCACCCACCAGCCATGTTGTCCCGAAGGGCGTTCGAGGGCTCTGGAGATGTAGCGCTCCTCAAGGAACGCGCAGTGTGTGGTTGCCCAGCACTCGGCACGCACGGGGGTCCTCCGAGGGAATCAACCAATGGACCTCGACGTTGCTCAGCCGGCCCACAGGTGTCTGGAGGCACTCAGGGACCTTGGAGGGAAAACGCTGCACGCCCGTGGGGCCTAGGAGTCCCCGGGCGTGTACTGCCTTGAAAGCAAAGCGACTAAGAACTCCCGGAAAGAGCTGCATGCCTCCCTTTCTGCACGGCTACTCAGGGCCTAACCTGGAGGCCAGTTCTCACGTTGAGGCTCCCTTTGGCTCTGGAGCCTGCCGTGCGGACCGCCACCGCGGCCGTGGCAGCCCCTGGTTTAGAGAGAGCAAACTCATGATTTTCCCCGAAGCACTCTTCCAGGGCTCACTGGCCTGTCGGGAGCCGGGAATGTCAGGGAGCGTCAAGGCAGGCATGAAGGCCGCCCTCAAAATGGGAAAGCAGGGCTAGTTCCAGCAGGCCCCCGTGTTCATGGGCACACTCAGCGTACATCCCTGTGGTTTCTGACGAGTCCCAGGAGACACCGGTTACCCTGCGTTTCCTTCCCCGAGTCAACTTATCGCAGGAGGGAGTCCCGCATCCAGCGAACTGTCTCAACCAAGGAACGCCGTAGCCGCTCCTCTGGGCCTGGGGCTGCCTGCAGTGCCAAAGAAGGAACAGGACTTGAATTGCAGTAAGAACCCAAGCCGCCGTCCTCTAGGAGGCACGGTGCCTTCAGTCAGGAGGTCCTGGATGGAATGCGAAGACGAGGGTTACTCTGAGCGCAGCTCCGATTAGGGCAACGCGTAAGACCTCCGCGCCATGTGGGATGTGGCAGAACGGCGTTCGTGAACGTGTGCGAGTGCTGAGGAAACCAAGCTGCTCCAAAAGAGAGGGCAGTGCGTTTCCCTACGCTCGGCGTGCACAGAGGGGCTCTAAGGGGCTACGGGCCTGGATGGTGCTTAGCAGAGCCAGGTGCGCCTGGGGTTACTCAGTGTTCCTGCCGGGAACAGGGCGCCCCGGCTAGCCTCCCAGGTGTCCAGAAGGCTGTGCTGCCGTTCAAGGTATGCAGAGCAGAGGCCACCGCCTCCTGGAAAGTGCAGCACGCCTCCGCTTCTGCACGGCAAACCAGGGCCTTACTTCCAGGCATGGCTTCATGCGGGGTGTGCCGGGAGCCACACAGCACGCTAAGGTGCTGACTTTCTCCTCGAGCAGAGTGACTTCAGGCACGAGGGCGGGCCTCGCAGTGTTGCAAGCACAGCGTTCTCTCATGGCAGCTCACACAAGGGCCGTGACAGAGTCTTCCTGGGCACCTCGCACCCACCAGCCATGTTGTCCCGAAGGGCGTTCGAGGGCTCTGGAGAGGTAGCGCTCCTCAAGGAACGCGCAGTGTGTGGTTGCCCAGCACTCGGCACGCACGGGGGTCCTCCGAGGGAATCAACCAATGGACCTCGACGTTGCTCAGCCGGCCCACAGGTGTCTGGAGGCACTCAGGGACCTTGGAGGGAAAACGCTGCACGCCCCTGGGGCCTAGGAGTCCCCGGGCGTGTACTGCCTTGAAAGCAAAGCGACTAAGAACTCCCGGAAAGAGCTGCATGCCTCCCTTTCTGCACGGCTACTCAGGGCCTAACCTGGAGGCCAGTTCTCACGTTGAGGCTCCCTTTGGCTCTGGAGCCTGCCGTGCGGACCGCCACCGCGGCCGCGGCAGCCCCTGGTTTAGAGAGAGCAAACTCATGATTTTCCCCGAAGCACTCTTCCAGGGCTCACTGGCCTGTCGGGAGCCGGGAATGTCAGGGAGCGTCAAGGCAGGCATGAAGGCCGCCCTCAAAATGGGAAAGCAGGGCTAGTTCCAGCAGGCCCCCGTGTTCATGGGCACACTCAGCGTACATCCCTGTGGTTTCTGACGAGTCCCAGGAGACACCGGTTACCCTGCGTTTCCTTCCCCGAGTCAACTTATCGCAGGAGGGAGTCCCGCATCCAGCGAACTGTCTCAACCAAGGAACGCCGTAGCCGCTCCTCTGGGCCTGGGGCTGCCTGCAGTGCCAAAGAAGGAACAGGACTTGAATTGCAGTAAGAACCCAAGCCGCCGTCCTCTAGGAGGCACGGTGCCTTCAGTCAGGAGGTCCTGGATGGAATGCGAAGACGAGGGTTACTCTGAGCGCAGCTCCGATTAGGGCAACGCGTAAGACCTCCGCGCCATGTGGGATGTGGCAGAACGGCGTTCGTGAACGTGTGCGAGTGCTGAGGAAACCAAGCTGCTCCAAAAGAGAGGGCAGTGCGTTTCCCTACGCTCGGCGTGCACAGAGGGGCTCTAAGGGGCTACGGGCCTGGATGGTGCTTAGCAGAGCCAGGTGCGCCTGGGGTTACTCAGTGTTCCTGCCGGGAACAGGGCGCCCCGGCTAGCCTCCCAGGTGTCCAGAAGGCTGTGCTGCCGTTCAAGGTATGCAGAGCAGAGGCCACCGCCTCCTGGAAAGTGCAGCACGCCTCCGCTTCTGCACGGCAAACCAGGGCCTTACTTCCAGGCATGGCTTCATGCTGGGTGTGCCGGGAGCCACACAGCACGCTAAGGTGCTGACTTTCTCCCCGAGCAGAGTGACTTCAGGCACGAGGGCGGGCCTCGCAGTGTGGCAAGCACAGCGTTCTCTCATGGCAGCTCACACAAGGGCCGTGACAGAGTCTTCCTGGGCACCTCGCACCCACCAGCCATGTTGTCCCGAAGGGCGTTCGAGGGCTCTGGAGAGGTAGCGCTCCTCAAGGAACACGCAGTGTGTGGTTGCCCAGGACTCGGCACGCACGGGGGTCCTCCGAGGGAATCAACCAATGGACCTCGACGTTGCTCAGCCGGCCCACAGGTGTCTGGAGGCACTCAGGGACCTTGGAGGGAAAACGCTGCACGCCCCTGGGGCCTAGGAGTCCCCGGGCGTGTACTGCCTTGAAAGCAAAGCGACTAAGAACTCCCGGAAAGAGCTGCATGCCTCCCTTTCTGCACGGCTACTCAGGGCCTAACCTGGAGGCCAGTTCTCACGTTGAGGCTCCCTTTGGCTCTGGAGCCTGCCGTGAGGACCGCCACCGCGGCCGCGGCAGCCCCTGGTTTAGAGAGAGCAAACTCATGATTTTCCCTGAAGCACTCTTCCAGGGCTCACTGGCCTGTCGGGAGCCGGGAATGTCAGGGAGCGTCAAGGCAGGCATGAATGCCGCCCTCAAAATGGGAAAGCAGGGCTAGTTCCAGCAGGCCCCCGTGTTCATGGGCACACTCAGCGTACATCCCTGTGGTTTCTGACGAGTCCCAGGAGACACCGGTTACCCTGCGTTTCCTTCCCCGAGTCAACTTATCGCAGGAGGGAGTCCCGCATCCAGCGAACTGTCTCAACCAAGGAACGCCGTAGCCGCTCCTCTGGGCCTGGGGCTGCCTGCAGTGCCAAAGAAGGAACAGGACTTGAATTGCAGTAAGAACCCAAGCCGCCGTCCTCTAGGAGGCACGGTGCCTTCAGTCAGGAGGTCCTGGATGGAATGCGAAGACGAGGGTTACTCTGAGCGCAGCTCCGATTAGGGCAACGCGTAAGACCTCCGCGCCATGTGGGATGTGGCAGAACGGCGTTCGTGAACGTGTGCGAGTGCTGAGGAAACCAAGCTGCTCCAAAAGAGAGGGCAGTGCGTTTCCCTACGCTCGGCGTGCACAGAGGGGCTCTAAGGGGCTACGGGCCTGGATGGTGCTTAGCAGAGCCAGGTGCGCCTGGGGTTACTCAGTGTTCCTGCCGGGAACAGGGCGCCCCGGCTAGCCTCCCAGGTGTCCAGAAGGCTGTGCTGCCGTTCAAGGTATGCAGAGCAGAGGCCACCGCCTCCTGGAAAGTGCAGCACGCCTCCGCTTCTGCACGGCAAACCAGGGCCTTACTTCCAGGCATGGCTTCATGCGGGGTGTGCCGGGAGCCACACAGCACGCTAAGGTGCTGACTTTCTCCTCGAGCAGAGTGACTTCAGGCACGAGGGCGGGCCTCGCAGTGTTGCAAGCACAGCGTTCTCTCATGGCAGCTCACACAAGGGCCGTGACAGAGTCTTCCTGGGCACCTCGCACCCACCAGCCATGTTGTCCCGAAGGGCGTTCGAGGGCTCTGGAGAGGTAGCGCTCCTCAAGGAACGCGCAGTGTGTGGTTGCCCAGCACTCGGCACGCACGGGGGTCCTCCGAGGGAATCAACCAATGGACCTCGACGTTGCTCAGCCGGCCCACAGGTGTCTGGAGGCACTCAGGGACCTTGGAGGGAAAACGCTGCACGCCCCTGGGGCCTAGGAGTCCCCGGGCGTGTACTGCCTTGAAAGCAAAGCGACTAAGAACTCCCGGAAAGAGCTGCATGCCTCCCTTTCTGCACGGCTACTCAGGGCCTAACCTGGAGGCCAGTTCTCACGTTGAGGCTCCCTTTGGCTCTGGAGCCTGCCGTGCGGACCGCCACCGCGGCCGCGGCAGCCCCTGGTTTAGAGAGAGCAAACTCATGATTTTCCCCGAAGCACTCTTCCAGGGCTCACTGGCCTGTCGGGAGCCGGGAATGTCAGGGAGCGTCAAGGCAGGCATGAAGGCCGCCCTCAAAATGGGAAAGCAGGGCTAGTTCCAGCAGGCCCCCGTGTTCATGGGCACACTCAGCGTACATCCCTGTGGTTTCTGACGAGTCCCAGGAGACACCGGTTACCCTGCGTTTCCTTCCCCGAGTCAACTTATCGCAGGAGGGAGTCCCGCATCCAGCGAACTGTCTCAACCAAGGAACGCCGTAGCCGCTCCTCTGGGCCTGGGGCTGCCTGCAGTGCCAAAGAAGGAACAGGACTTGAATTGCAGTAAGAACCCAAGCCGCCGTCCTCTAGGAGGCACGGTGCCTTCAGTCAGGAGGTCCTGGATGGAATGCGAAGACGAGGGTTACTCTGAGCGCAGCTCCGATTAGGGCAACGCGTAAGACCTCCGCGCCATGTGGGATGTGGCAGAACGGCGTTCGTGAACGTGTGCGAGTGCTGAGGAAACCAAGCTGCTCCAAAAGAGAGGGCAGTGCGTTTCCCTACGCTCGGCGTGCACAGAGGGGCTCTAAGGGGCTACGGGCCTGGATGGTGCTTAGCAGAGCCAGGTGCGCCTGGGGTTACTCAGTGTTCCTGCCGGGAACAGGGCGCCCCGGCTAGCCTCCCAGGTGTCCAGAAGGCTGTGCTGCCGTTCAAGGTATGCAGAGCAGAGGCCACCGCCTCCTGGAAAGTGCAGCACGCCTCCGCTTCTGCACGGCAAACCAGGGCCTTACTTCCAGGCATGGCTTCATGCTGGGTGTGCCGGGAGCCACACAGCACGCTAAGGTGCTGACTTTCTCCCCGAGCAGAGTGACTTCAGGCACGAGGGCGGGCCTCGCAGTGTGGCAAGCACAGCGTTCTCTCATGGCAGCTCACACAAGGGCCGTGACAGAGTCTTCCTGGGCACCTCGCACCCACCAGCCATGTTGTCCCGAAGGGCGTTCGAGGGCTCTGGAGAGGTAGCGCTCCTCAAGGAACACGCAGTGTGTGGTTGCCCAGGACTCGGCACGCACGGGGGTCCTCCGAGGGAATCAACCAATGGACCTCGACGTTGCTCAGCCGGCCCACAGGTGTCTGGAGGCACTCAGGGACCTTGGAGGGAAAACGCTGCACGCCCCTGGGGCCTAGGAGTCCCCGGGCGTGTACTGCCTTGAAAGCAAAGCGACTAAGAACTCCCGGAAAGAGCTGCATGCCTCCCTTTCTGCACGGCTACTCAGGGCCTAACCTGGAGGCCAGTTCTCACGTTGAGGCTCCCTTTGGCTCTGGAGCCTGCCGTGAGGACCGCCACCGCGGCCGCGGCAGCCCCTGGTTTAGAGAGAGCAAACTCATGATTTTCCCTGAAGCACTCTTCCAGGGCTCACTGGCCTGTCGGGAGCCGGGAATGTCAGGGAGCGTCAAGGCAGGCATGAATGCCGCCCTCAAAATGGGAAAGCAGGGCTAGTTCCAGCAGGCCCCCGTGTTCATGGGCACACTCAGCGTACATCCCTGTGGTTTCTGACGAGTCCCAGGAGACACCGGTTACCCTGCGTTTCCTTCCCCGAGTCAATTTATCGCAGGAGGGAGTCCCGCATCCAGCGAACTGTCTCACCAAGGAACGCCGTAGCCGCTCCTCTGGGCCTGGGGCTGCCTGCAGTGCCAAAGAAGGAACAGGACTTGAATTGCAGTAAGAACCCAAGCCGCCGTCCTCTAGGAGGCACGGTGCCTTCAATCAGGAGGTCCTGGATGGAATGCGAAGACGAGGGTTACTCTGAGCGCAGCTCCGATTAGGGCAACGCGTAAGACCTCCGCGCCATGTGGGATGTGGCAGAACGGCGTTCGTGAACGTGTGCGAGTGCTGAGGAAACCAAGCTGCTCCAAAAGAGAGGGCAGTGCGTTTCCCTACGCTCGGCGTGCACAGAGGGGCTCTAAGGGGCTACGGGCCTGGATGGTGCTTAGCAGAGCCAGGTGCGCCTGGGGTTACTCAGTGTTCCTGCCGGGAACAGGGCGCCCCGGCTAGCCTCCCAGGTGTCCAGAAGGCTGTGCTGCCGTTCAAGGTATGCAGAGCAGAGGCCACCGCCTCCTGGAAAGTGCAGCACGCCTCCGCTTCTGCACGGCAAACCAGGGCCTTACTTCCAGGCATGGCTTCATGCGGGGTGTGCCGGGAGCCACACAGCACGCTAAGGTGCTGACTTTCTCCTCGAGCAGAGTGACTTCAGGCACGAGGGCGGGCCTCGCAGTGTTGCAAGCACAGCGTTCTCTCATGGCAGCTCACACAAGGGCCGTGACAGAGTCTTCCTGGGCACCTCGCACCCACCAGCCATGTTGTCCCGAAGGGCGTTCGAGGGCTCTGGAGATGTAGCGCTCCTCAAGGAACGCGCAGTGTGTGGTTGCCCAGCACTCGGCACGCACGGGGGTCCTCCGAGGGAATCAACCAATGGACCTCGACGTTGCTCAGCCGGCCCACAGGTGTCTGGAGGCACTCAGGGACCTTGGAGGGAAAACGCTGCACGCCCGTGGGGCCTAGGAGTCCCCGGGCGTGTACTGCCTTGAAAGCAAAGCGACTAAGAACTCCCGGAAAGAGCTGCATGCCTCCCTTTCTGCACGGCTACTCAGGGCCTAACCTGGAGGCCAGTTCTCACGTTGAGGCTCCCTTTGGCTCTGGAGCCTGCCGTGCGGACCGCCACCGCGGCCGCGGCAGCCCCTGGTTTAGAGAGAGCAAACTCATGATTTTCCCCGAAGCACTCTTCCAGGGCTCACTGGCCTGTCGGGAGCCGGGAATGTCAGGGAGCGTCAAGGCAGGCATGAATGCCGCCCTCAAAATGGGAAAGCAGGGCTAGTTCCAGCAGGCCCCCGTGTTCATGGGCACACTCAGCGTACATCCCTGTGGTTTCTGACGAGTCCCAGGAGACACCGGTTACCCTGCGTTTCCTTCCCCGAGTCAACTTATCGCAGGAGGGAGTCCCGCATCCAGCGAACTGTCTCAACCAAGGAACGCCGTAGCCGCTCCTCTGGGCCTGGGGCTGCCTGCAGTGCCAAAGAAGGAACAGGACTTGAATTGCAGTAAGAACCCAAGCCGCCGTCCTCTAGGAGGCACGGTGCCTTCAGTCAGGAGGTCCTGGATGGAATGCGAAGACGAGGGTTACTCTGAGCGCAGCTCCGATTAGGGCAACGCGTAAGACCTCCGCGCCATGTGGGATGTGGCAGAACGGCGTTCGTGAACGTGTGCGAGTGCTGAGGAAACCAAGCTGCTCCAAAAGAGAGGGCAGTGCGTTTCCCTACGCTCGGCGTGCACAGAGGGGCTCTAAGGGGCTACGGGCCTGGATGGTGCTTAGCAGAGCCAGGTGCGCCTGGGGTTACTCAGTGTTCCTGCCGGGAACAGGGCGCCCCGGCTAGCCTCCCAGGTGTCCAGAAGGCTGTGCTGCCGTTCAAGGTATGCAGAGCAGAGGCCACCGCCTCCTGGAAAGTGCAGCACGCCTCCGCTTCTGCACGGCAAACCAGGGCCTTACTTCCAGGCATGGCTTCATGCGGGGTGTGCCGGGAGCCACACAGCACGCTAAGGTGCTGACTTTCTCCTCGAGCAGAGTGACTTCAGGCACGAGGGCGGGCCTCGCAGTGTTGCAAGCACAGCGTTCTCTCATGGCAGCTCACACAAGGGCCGTGACAGAGTCTTCCTGGGCACCTCGCACCCACCAGCCATGTTGTCCCGAAGGGCGTTCGAGGGCTCTGGAGATGTAGCGCTCCTCAAGGAACGCGCAGTGTGTGGTTGCCCAGCACTCGGCACGCACGGGGGTCCTCCGAGGGAATCAACCAATGGACCTCGACGTTGCTCAGCCGGCCCACAGGTGTCTGGAGGCACTCAGGGACCTTGGAGGGAAAACGCTGCACGCCCCTGGGGCCTAGGAGTCCCCGGGCGTGTACTGCCTTGAAAGCAAAGCGACTAAGAACTCCCGGAAAGAGCTGCATGCCTCCCTTTCTGCACGGCTACTCAGGGCCTAACCTGGAGGCCAGTTCTCACGTTGAGGCTCCCTTTGGCTCTGGAGCCTGCCGTGCGGACCGCCACCGCGGCCGCGGCAGCCCCTGGTTTAGAGAGAGCAAACTCATGATTTTCCCCGAAGCACTCTTCCAGGGCTCACTGGCCTGTCGGGAGCCGGGAATGTCAGGGAGCGTCAAGGCAGGCATGAAGGCCGCCCTCAAAATGGGAAAGCAGGGCTAGTTCCAGCAGGCCCCCGTGTTCATGGGCACACTCAGCGTACATCCCTGTGGTTTCTGACGAGTCCCAGGAGACACCGGTTACCCTGCGTTTCCTTCCCCGAGTCAACTTATCGCAGGAGGGAGTCCCGCATCCAGCGAACTGTCTCAACCAAGGAACGCCGTAGCCGCTCCTCTGGGCCTGGGGCTGCCTGCAGTGCCAAAGAAGGAACAGGACTTGAATTGCAGTAAGAACCCAAGCCGCCGTCCTCTAGGAGGCACGGTGCCTTCAGTCAGGAGGTCCTGGATGGAATGCGAAGACGAGGGTTACTCTGAGCGCAGCTCCGATTAGGGCAACGCGTAAGACCTCCGCGCCATGTGGGATGTGGCAGAACGGCGTTCGTGAACGTGTGCGAGTGCTGAGGAAACCAAGCTGCTCCAAAAGAGAGGGCAGTGCGTTTCCCTACGCTCGGCGTGCACAGAGGGGCTCTAAGGGGCTACGGGCCTGGATGGTGCTTAGCAGAGCCAGGTGCGCCTGGGGTTACTCAGTGTTCCTGCCGGGAACAGGGCGCCCCGGCTAGCCTCCCAGGTGTCCAGAAGGCTGTGCTGCCGTTCAAGGTATGCAGAGCAGAGGCCACCGCCTCCTGGAAAGTGCAGCACGCCTCCGCTTCTGCACGGCAAACCAGGGCCTTACTTCCAGGCATGGCTTCATGCGGGGTGTGCCGGGAGCCACACAGCACGCTAAGGTGCTGACTTTCTCCCCGAGCAGAGTGACTTCAGGCACGAGGGCGGGCCTCGCAGTGTGGCAAGCACAGCGTTCTCTCATGGCAGCTCACACAAGGGCCGTGACAGAGTCTTCCTGGGCACCTCGCACCCACCAGCCATGTTGTCCCGAAGGGCGTTCGAGGGCTCTGGAGAGGTAGCGCTCCTCAAGGAACACGCAGTGTGTGGTTGCCCAGGACTCGGCACGCACGGGGGTCCTCCGAGGGAATCAACCAATGGACCTCGACGTTGCTCAGCCGGCCCACAGGTGTCTGGAGGCACTCAGGGACCTTGGAGGGAAAACGCTGCACGCCCCTGGGGCCTAGGAGTCCCCGGGCGTGTACTGCCTTGAAAGCAAAGCGACTAAGAACTCCCGGAAAGAGCTGCATGCCTCCCTTTCTGCACGGCTACTCAGGGCCTAACCTGGAGGCCAGTTCTCACGTTGAGGCTCCCTTTGGCTCTGGAGCCTGCCGTGCGGACCGCCACCGCGGCCGCGGCAGCCCCTGGTTTAGAGAGAGCAAACTCATGATTTTCCCCGAAGCACTCTTCCAGGGCTCACTGGCCTGTCGGGAGCCGGGAATGTCAGGGAGCGTCAAGGCAGGCATGAATGCCGCCCTCAAAATGGGAAAGCAGGGCTAGTTCCAGCAGGCCCCCGTGTTCATGGGCACACTCAGCGTACATCCCTGTGGTTTCTGACGAGTCCCAGGAGACACCGGTTACCCTGCGTTTCCTTCCCCGAGTCAACTTATCGCAGGAGGGAGTCCCGCATCCAGCGAACTGTCTCAACCAAGGAACGCCGTAGCCGCTCCTCTGGGCCTGGGGCTGCCTGCAGTGCCAAAGAAGGAACAGGACTTGAATTGCAGTAAGAACCCAAGCCGCCGTCCTCTAGGAGGCACGGTGCCTTCAGTCAGGAGGTCCTGGATGGAATGCGAAGACGAGGGTTACTCTGAGCGCAGCTCCGATTAGGGCAACGCGTAAGACCTCCGCGCCATGTGGGATGTGGCAGAACGGCGTTCGTGAACGTGTGCGAGTGCTGAGGAAACCAAGCTGCTCCAAAAGAGAGGGCAGTGCGTTTCCCTACGCTCGGCGTGCACAGAGGGGCTCTAAGGGGCTACGGGCCTGGATGGTGCTTAGCAGAGCCAGGTGCGCCTGGGGTTACTCAGTGTTCCTGCCGGGAACAGGGCGCCCCGGCTAGCCTCCCAGGTGTCCAGAAGGCTGTGCTGCCGTTCAAGGTATGCAGAGCAGAGGCCACCGCCTCCTGGAAAGTGCAGCACGCCTCCGCTTCTGCACGGCAAACCAGGGCCTTACTTCCAGGCATGGCTTCATGCGGGGTGTGCCGGGAGCCACACAGCACGCTAAGGTGCTGACTTTCTCCTCGAGCAGAGTGACTTCAGGCACGAGGGCGGGCCTCGCAGTGTTGCAAGCACAGCGTTCTCTCATGGCAGCTCACACAAGGGCCGTGACAGAGTCTTCCTGGGCACCTCGCACCCACCAGCCATGTTGTCCCGAAGGGCGTTCGAGGGCTCTGGAGATGTAGCGCTCCTCAAGGAACGCGCAGTGTGTGGTTGCCCAGCACTCGGCACGCACGGGGGTCCTCCGAGGGAATCAACCAATGGACCTCGACGTTGCTCAGCCGGCCCACAGGTGTCTGGAGGCACTCAGGGACCTTGGAGGGAAAACGCTGCACGCCCCTGGGGCCTAGGAGTCCCCGGGCGTGTACTGCCTTGAAAGCAAAGCGACTAAGAACTCCCGGAAAGAGCTGCATGCCTCCCTTTCTGCACGGCTACTCAGGGCCTAACCTGGAGGCCAGTTCTCACGTTGAGGCTCCCTTTGGCTCTGGAGCCTGCCGTGCGGACCGCCACCGCGGCCGCGGCAGCCCCTGGTTTAGAGAGAGCAAACTCATGATTTTCCCCGAAGCACTCTTCCAGGGCTCACTGGCCTGTCGGGAGCCGGGAATGTCAGGGAGCGTCAAGGCAGGCATGAAGGCCGCCCTCAAAATGGGAAAGCAGGGCTAGTTCCAGCAGGCCCCCGTGTTCATGGGCACACTCAGCGTACATCCCTGTGGTTTCTGACGAGTCCCAGGAGACACCGGTTACCCTGCGTTTCCTTCCCCGAGTCAACTTATCGCAGGAGGGAGTCCCGCATCCAGCGAACTGTCTCAACCAAGGAACGCCGTAGCCGCTCCTCTGGGCCTGGGGCTGCCTGCAGTGCCAAAGAAGGAACAGGACTTGAATTGCAGTAAGAACCCAAGCCGCCGTCCTCTAGGAGGCACGGTGCCTTCAGTCAGGAGGTCCTGGATGGAATGCGAAGACGAGGGTTACTCTGAGCGCAGCTCCGATTAGGGCAACGCGTAAGACCTCCGCGCCATGTGGGATGTGGCAGAACGGCGTTCGTGAACGTGTGCGAGTGCTGAGGAAACCAAGCTGCTCCAAAAGAGAGGGCAGTGCGTTTCCCTACGCTCGGCGTGCACAGAGGGGCTCTAAGGGGCTACGGGCCTGGATGGTGCTTAGCAGAGCCAGGTGCGCCTGGGGTTACTCAGTGTTCCTGCCGGGAACAGGGCGCCCCGGCTAGCCTCCCAGGTGTCCAGAAGGCTGTGCTGCCGTTCAAGGTATGCAGAGCAGAGGCCACCGCCTCCTGGAAAGTGCAGCACGCCTCCGCTTCTGCACGGCAAACCAGGGCCTTACTTCCAGGCATGGCTTCATGCTGGGTGTGCCGGGAGCCACACAGCACGCTAAGGTGCTGACTTTCTCCCCGAGCAGAGTGACTTCAGGCACGAGGGCGGGCCTCGCAGTGTGGCAAGCACAGCGTTCTCTCATGGCAGCTCACACAAGGGCCGTGACAGAGTCTTCCTGGGCACCTCGCACCCACCAGCCATGTTGTCCCGAAGGGCGTTCGAGGGCTCTGGAGAGGTAGCGCTCCTCAAGGAACACGCAGTGTGTGGTTGCCCAGGACTCGGCACGCACGGGGGTCCTCCGAGGGAATCAACCAATGGACCTCGACGTTGCTCAGCCGGCCCACAGGTGTCTGGAGGCACTCAGGGACCTTGGAGGGAAAACGCTGCACGCCCCTGGGGCCTAGGAGTCCCCGGGCGTGTACTGCCTTGAAAGCAAAGCGACTAAGAACTCCCGGAAAGAGCTGCATGCCTCCCTTTCTGCACGGCTACTCAGGGCCTAACCTGGAGGCCAGTTCTCACGTTGAGGCTCCCTTTGGCTCTGGAGCCTGCCGTGCGGACCGCCACCGCGGCCGCGGCAGCCCCTGGTTTAGAGAGAGCAAACTCATGATTTTCCCCGAAGCACTCTTCCAGGGCTCACTGGCCTGTCGGGAGCCGGGAATGTCAGGGAGCGTCAAGGCAGGCATGAAGGCCGCCCTCAAAATGGGAAAGCAGGGCTAGTTCCAGCAGGCCCCCGTGTTCATGGGCACACTCAGCGTACATCCCTGTGGTTTCTGACGAGTCCCAGGAGACACCGGTTACCCTGCGTTTCCTTCCCCGAGTCAACTTATCGCAGGAGGGAGTCCCGCATCCAGCGAACTGTCTCAACCAAGGAACGCCGTAGCCGCTCCTCTGGGCCTGGGGCTGCCTGCAGTGCCAAAGAAGGAACAGGACTTGAATTGCAGTAAGAACCCAAGCCGCCGTCCTCTAGGAGGCACGGTGCCTTCAGTCAGGAGGTCCTGGATGGAATGCGAAGACGAGGGTTACTCTGAGCGCAGCTCCGATTAGGGCAACGCGTAAGACCTCCGCGCCATGTAGGATGTGGCAGAACGGCGTTCGTGAACGTGTGCGAGTGCTGAGGAAACCAAGCTGCTCCAAAAGAGAGGGCAGTGCGTTTCCCTACGCTCGGCGTGCACAGAGGGGCTCTAAGGGGCTACGGGCCTGGATGGTGCTTAGCAGAGCCAGGTGCGCCTGGGGTTGGTTACTCAGTGTTCCTGCCGGGAACAGGGCGCCCCGGCTAGCCTCCCAGGTGTCCAGAAGGCTGTGCTGCCGTTCAAGGTATGCAGAGCAGAGGCCACCGCCTCCTGGAAAGTGCAGCACGCCTCCGCTTCTGCACGGCAAACCAGGGCCTTACTTCCAGGCATGGCTTCATGCTGGGTGTGCCGGGAGCCACACAGCACGCTAAGGTGCTGACTTTCTCCTCGAGCAGAGTGACTTCAGGCACGAGGGCGGGCCTCGCAGTGTTGCAAGCACAGCGTTCTCTCATGGCAGCTCACACAAGGGCCGTGACAGAGTCTTCCTGGGCACCTCGCACCCACCAGCCATGTTGTCCCGAAGGGCGTTCGAGGGCTCTGGAGATGTAGCGCTCCTCAAGGAACGCGCAGTGTGTGGTTGCCCAGCACTCGGCACGCACGGGGGTCCTCCGAGGGAATCAACCAATGGACCTCGACGTTGCTCAGCCGGCCCACAGGTGTCTGGAGGCACTCAGGGACCTTGGAGGGAAAACGCTGCACGCCCCTGGGGCCTAGGAGTCCCCGGGCGTGTACTGCCTTGAAAGCAAAGCGACTAAGAACTCCCGGAAAGAGCTGCATGCCTCCCTTTCTGCACGGCTACTCAGGGCCTAACCTGGAGGCCAGTTCTCACGTTGAGGCTCCCTTTGGCTCTGGAGCCTGCCGTGCGGACCGCCACCGCGGCCGCGGCAGCCCCTGGTTTAGAGAGAGCAAACTCATGATTTTCCCCGAAGCACTCTTCCAGGGCTCACTGGCCTGTCGGGAGCCGGGAATGTCAGGGAGCGTCAAGGCAGGCATGAAGGCCGCCCTCAAAATGGGAAAGCAGGGCTAGTTCCAGCAGGCCCCCGTGTTCATGGGCACACTCAGCGTACATCCCTGTGGTTTCTGACGAGTCCCAGGAGACACCGGTTACCCTGCGTTTCCTTCCCCGAGTCAACTTATCGCAGGAGGGAGTCCCGCATCCAGCGAAGTGTCTCAACCAAGGAACGCCGTAGCCGCTCCTCTGGGCCTGGGGCTGCCTGCAGTGCCAAAGAAGGAACAGGACTTGAATTGCAGTAAGAACCCAAGCCGCCGTCCTCTAGGAGGCACGGTGCCTTCAGTCAGGAGGTCCTGGATGGAATGCGAAGACGAGGGTTACTCTGAGCGCAGCTCCGATTAGGGCAACGCGTAAGACCTCCGCGCCATGTGGGATGTGGCAGAACGGCGTTCGTGAACGTGTGCGAGTGCTGAGGAAACCAAGCTGCTCCAAAAGAGAGGGCAGTGCGTTTCCCTACGCTCGGCGTGCACAGAGGGGCTCTAAGGGGCTACGGGCCTGGATGGTGCTTAGCAGAGCCAGGTGCGCCTGGGGTTACTCAGTGTTCCTGCCGGGAACAGGGCGCCCCGGCTAGCCTCCCAGGTGTCCAGAAGGCTGTGCTGCCGTTCAAGGTATGCAGAGCAGAGGCCACCGCCTCCTGGAAAGTGCAGCACGCCTCCGCTTCTGCACGGCAAACCAGGGCCTTACTTCCAGGCATGGCTTCATGCTGGGTGTGCCGGGAGCCACACAGCACGCTAAGGTGCTGACTTTCTCCCCGAGCAGAGTGACTTCAGGCACGAGGGCGGGCCTCGCAGTGTGGCAAGCACAGCGTTCTCTCATGGCAGCTCACACAAGGGCCGTGACAGAGTCTTCCTGGGCACCTCGCACCCACCAGCCATGTTGTCCCGAAGGGCGTTCGAGGGCTCTGGAGAGGTAGCGCTCCTCAAGGAACACGCAGTGTGTGGTTGCCCAGGACTCGGCACGCACGGGGGTCCTCCGAGGGAATCAACCAATGGACCTCGACGTTGCTCAGCCGGCCCACAGGTGTCTGGAGGCACTCAGGGACCTTGGAGGGAAAACACTGCACGCCCCTGGGGCCTAGGAGTCCCCGGGCGTGTACTGCCTTGAAAGCAAAGCGACTAAGAACTCCCGGAAAGAGCTGCATGCCTCCCTTTCTGCACGGCTACTCAGGGCCTAACCTGGAGGCCAGTTCTCACGTTGAGGCTCCCTTTGGCTCTGGAGCCTGCCGTGAGGACCGCCACCGCGGCCGCGGCAGCCCCTGGTTTAGAGAGAGCAAACTCATGATTTTCCCTGAAGCACTCTTCCAGGGCTCACTGGCCTGTCGGGAGCCGGGAATGTCAGGGAGCGTCAAGGCAGGCATGAATGCCGCCCTCAAAATGGGAAAGCAGGGCTAGTTCCAGCAGGCCCCCGTGTTCATGGGCACACTCAGCGTACATCCCTGTGGTTTCTGACGAGTCCCAGGAGACACCGGTTACCCTGCGTTTCCTTCCCCGAGTCAACTTATCGCAGGAGGGAGTCCCGCATCCAGCGAACTGTCTCACCAAGGAACGCCGTAGCCGCTCCTCTGGGCCTGGGGCTGCCTGCAGTGCCAAAGAAGGAACAGGACTTGAATTGCAGTAAGAACCCAAGCCGCCGTCCTCTAGGAGGCACGGTGCCTTCAATCAGGAGGTCCTGGATGGAATGCGAAGACGAGGGTTACTCTGAGCGCAGCTCCGATTAGGGCAACGCGTAAGACCTCCGCGCCATGTGGGATGTGGCAGAACGGCGTTCGTGAACGTGTGCGAGTGCTGAGGAAACCAAGCTGCTCCAAAAGAGAGGGCAGTGCGTTTCCCTACGCTCGGCGTGCACAGAGGGGCTCTAAGGGGCTACGGGCCTGGATGGTGCTTAGCAGAGCCAGGTGCGCCTGGGGTTACTCAGTGTTCCTGCCGGGAACAGGGCGCCCCGGCTAGCCTCCCAGGTGTCCAGAAGGCTGTGCTGCCGTTCAAGGTATGCAGAGCAGAGGCCACCGCCTCCTGGAAAGTGCAGCACGCCTCCGCTTCTGCACGGCAAACCAGGGCCTTACTTCCAGGCATGGCTTCATGCGGGGTGTGCCGGGAGCCACACAGCACGCTAAGGTGCTGACTTTCTCCTCGAGCAGAGTGACTTCAGGCACGAGGGCGGGCCTCGCAGTGTTGCAAGCACAGCGTTCTCTCATGGCAGCTCACACAAGGGCCGTGACAGAGTCTTCCTGGGCACCTCGCACCCACCAGCCATGTTGTCCCGAAGGGCGTTCGAGGGCTCTGGAGATGTAGCGCTCCTCAAGGAACGCGCAGTGTGTGGTTGCCCAGCACTCGGCACGCACGGGGGTCCTCCGAGGGAATCAACCAATGGACCTCGACGTTGCTCAGCCGGCCCACAGGTGTCTGGAGGCACTCAGGGACCTTGGAGGGAAAACGCTGCACGCCCGTGGGGCCTAGGAGTCCCCGGGCGTGTACTGCCTTGAAAGCAAAGCGACTAAGAACTCCCGGAAAGAGCTGCATGCCTCCCTTTCTGCACGGCTACTCAGGGCCTAACCTGGAGGCCAGTTCTCACGTTGAGGCTCCCTTTGGCTCTGGAGCCTGCCGTGCGGACCGCCACCGCGGCCGCGGCAGCCCCTGGTTTAGAGAGAGCAAACTCATGATTTTCCCCGAAGCACTCTTCCAGGGCTCACTGGCCTGTCGGGAGCCGGGAATGTCAGGGAGCGTCAAGGCAGGCATGAATGCCGCCCTCAAAATGGGAAAGCAGGGCTAGTTCCAGCAGGCCCCCGTGTTCATGGGCACACTCAGCGTACATCCCTGTGGTTTCTGACGAGTCCCAGGAGACACCGGTTACCCTGCGTTTCCTTCCCCGAGTCAACTTATCGCAGGAGGGAGTCCCGCATCCAGCGAACTGTCTCAACCAAGGAACGCCGTAGCCGCTCCTCTGGGCCTGGGGCTGCCTGCAGTGCCAAAGAAGGAACAGGACTTGAATTGCAGTAAGAACCCAAGCCGCCGTCCTCTAGGAGGCACGGTGCCTTCAGTCAGGAGGTCCTGGATGGAATGCGAAGACGAGGGTTACTCTGAGCGCAGCTCCGATTAGGGCAACGCGTAAGACCTCCGCGCCATGTGGGATGTGGCAGAACGGCGTTCGTGAACGTGTGCGAGTGCTGAGGAAACCAAGCTGCTCCAAAAGAGAGGGCAGTGCGTTTCCCTACGCTCGGCGTGCACAGAGGGGCTCTAAGGGGCTACGGGCCTGGATGGTGCTTAGCAGAGCCAGGTGCGCCTGGGGTTACTCAGTGTTCCTGCCGGGAACAGGGCGCCCCGGCTAGCCTCCCAGGTGTCCAGAAGGCTGTGCTGCCGTTCAAGGTATGCAGAGCAGAGGCCACCGCCTCCTGGAAAGTGCAGCACGCCTCCGCTTCTGCACGGCAAACCAGGGCCTTACTTCCAGGCATGGCTTCATGCGGGGTGTGCCGGGAGCCACACAGCACGCTAAGGTGCTGACTTTCTCCTCGAGCAGAGTGACTTCAGGCACGAGGGCGGGCCTCGCAGTGTTGCAAGCACAGCGTTCTCTCATGGCAGCTCACACAAGGGCCGTGACAGAGTCTTCCTGGGCACCTCGCACCCACCAGCCATGTTGTCCCGAAGGGCGTTCGAGGGCTCTGGAGATGTAGCGCTCCTCAAGGAACGCGCAGTGTGTGGTTGCCCAGCACTCGGCACGCACGGGGGTCCTCCGAGGGAATCAACCAATGGACCTCGACGTTGCTCAGCCGGCCCACAGGTGTCTGGAGGCACTCAGGGACCTTGGAGGGAAAACGCTGCACGCCCCTGGGGCCTAGGAGTCCCCGGGCGTGTACTGCCTTGAAAGCAAAGCGACTAAGAACTCCCGGAAAGAGCTGCATGCCTCCCTTTCTGCACGGCTACTCAGGGCCTAACCTGGAGGCCAGTTCTCACGTTGAGGCTCCCTTTGGCTCTGGAGCCTGCCGTGCGGACCGCCACCGCGGCCGCGGCAGCCCCTGGTTTAGAGAGAGCAAACTCATGATTTTCCCCGAAGCACTCTTCCAGGGCTCACTGGCCTGTCGGGAGCCGGGAATGTCAGGGAGCGTCAAGGCAGGCATGAAGGCCGCCCTCAAAATGGGAAAGCAGGGCTAGTTCCAGCAGGCCCCCGTGTTCATGGGCACACTCAGCGTACATCCCTGTGGTTTCTGACGAGTCCCAGGAGACACCGGTTACCCTGCGTTTCCTTCCCCGAGTCAACTTATCGCAGGAGGGAGTCCCGCATCCAGCGAACTGTCTCAACCAAGGAACGCCGTAGCCGCTCCTCTGGGCCTGGGGCTGCCTGCAGTGCCAAAGAAGGAACAGGACTTGAATTGCAGTAAGAACCCAAGCCGCCGTCCTCTAGGAGGCACGGTGCCTTCAGTCAGGAGGTCCTGGATGGAATGCGAAGACGAGGGTTACTCTGAGCGCAGCTCCGATTAGGGCAACGCGTAAGACCTCCGCGCCATGTGGGATGTGGCAGAACGGCGTTCGTGAACGTGTGCGAGTGCTGAGGAAACCAAGCTGCTCCAAAAGAGAGGGCAGTGCGTTTCCCTACGCTCGGCGTGCACAGAGGGGCTCTAAGGGGCTACGGGCCTGGATGGTGCTTAGCAGAGCCAGGTGCGCCTGGGGTTACTCAGTGTTCCTGCCGGGAACAGGGCGCCCCGGCTAGCCTCCCAGGTGTCCAGAAGGCTGTGCTGCCGTTCAAGGTATGCAGAGCAGAGGCCACCGCCTCCTGGAAAGTGCAGCACGCCTCCGCTTCTGCACGGCAAACCAGGGCCTTACTTCCAGGCATGGCTTCATGCTGGGTGTGCCGGGAGCCACACAGCACGCTAAGGTGCTGACTTTCTCCCCGAGCAGAGTGACTTCAGGCACGAGGGCGGGCCTCGCAGTGTGGCAAGCACAGCGTTCTCTCATGGCAGCTCACACAAGGGCCGTGACAGAGTCTTCCTGGGCACCTCGCACCCACCAGCCATGTTGTCCCGAAGGGCGTTCGAGGGCTCTGGAGAGGTAGCGCTCCTCAAGGAACACGCAGTGTGTGGTTGCCCAGGACTCGGCACGCACGGGGGTCCTCCGAGGGAATCAACCAATGGACCTCGACGTTGCTCAGCCGGCCCACAGGTGTCTGGAGGCACTCAGGGACCTTGGAGGGAAAACGCTGCACGCCCCTGGGGCCTAGGAGTCCCCGGGCGTGTACTGCCTTGAAAGCAAAGCGACTAAGAACTCCCGGAAAGAGCTGCATGCCTCCCTTTCTGCACGGCTACTCAGGGCCTAACCTGGAGGCCAGTTCTCACGTTGAGGCTCCCTTTGGCTCTGGAGCCTGCCGTGCGGACCGCCACCGCGGCCGCGGCAGCCCCTGGTTTAGAGAGAGCAAACTCATGATTTTCCCCGAAGCACTCTTCCAGGGCTCACTGGCCTGTCGGGAGCCGGGAATGTCAGGGAGCGTCAAGGCAGGCATGAAGGCCGCCCTCAAAATGGGAAAGCAGGGCTAGTTCCAGCAGGCCCCCGTGTTCATGGGCACACTCAGCGTACATCCCTGTGGTTTCTGACGAGTCCCAGGAGACACCGGTTACCCTGCGTTTCCTTCCCCGAGTCAACTTATCGCAGGAGGGAGTCCCGCATCCAGCGAACTGTCTCAACCAAGGAACGCCGTAGCCGCTCCTCTGGGCCTGGGGCTGCCTGCAGTGCCAAAGAAGGAACAGGACTTGAATTGCAGTAAGAACCCAAGCCGCCGTCCTCTAGGAGGCACGGTGCCTTCAGTCAGGAGGTCCTGGATGGAATGCGAAGACGAGGGTTACTCTGAGCGCAGCTCCGATTAGGGCAACGCGTAAGACCTCCGCGCCATGTGGGATGTGGCAGAACGGCGTTCGTGAACGTGTGCGAGTGCTGAGGAAACCAAGCTGCTCCAAAAGAGAGGGCAGTGCGTTTCCCTACGCTCGGCGTGCACAGAGGGGCTCTAAGGGGCTACGGGCCTGGATGGTGCTTAGCAGAGCCAGGTGCGCCTGGGGTTACTCAGTGTTCCTGCCGGGAACAGGGCGCCCCGGCTAGCCTCCCAGGTGTCCAGAAGGCTGTGCTGCTGTTCAAGGTATGCAGAGCAGAGGCCACCGCCTCCTGGAAAGTGCAGCACGCCTCCGCTTCTGCACGGCAAACCAGGGCCTTACTTCCAGGCATGGCTTCATGCGGGGTGTGCCGGGAGCCACACAGCACGCTAAGGTGCTGACTTTCTCCTCGAGCAGAGTGACTTCAGGCACGAGGGCGGGCCTCGCAGTGTTGCAAGCACAGCGTTCTCTCATGGCAGCTCACACAAGGGCCGTGACAGAGTCTTCCTGGGCACCTCGCACCCACCAGCCATGTTGTCCCGAAGGGCGTTCGAGGGCTCTGGAGAGGTAGCGCTCCTCAAGGAACGCGCAGTGTGTGGTTGCCCAGGACTCGGCACGCACGGGGGTCCTCCGAGGGAATCAACCAATGGACCTCGACGTTGCTCAGCCGGCCCACAGGTGTCTGGAGGCACTCAGGGACCTTGGAGGGAAAACGCTGCACGCCCCTGGGGCCTAGGAGTCCCCGGGCGTGTACTGCCTTGAAAGCAAAGCGACTAAGAACTCCCGGAAAGAGCTGCATGCCTCCCTTTCTGCACGGCTACTCAGGGCCTAACCTGGAGGCCAGTTCTCACGTTGAGGCTCCCTTTGGCTCTGGAGCCTGCCGTGCGGACCGCCACCGCGGCCGCGGCAGCCCCTGGTTTAGAGAGAGCAAACTCATGATTTTCCCCGAAGCACTCTTCCAGGGCTCACTGGCCTGTCGGGAGCCGGGAATGTCAGGGAGCGTCAAGGCAGGCATGAAGGCCGCCCTCAAAATGGGAAAGCAGGGCTAGTTCCAGCAGGCCCCCGTGTTCATGGGCACACTCAGCGTACATCCCTGTGGTTTCTGACGAGTCCCAGGAGACACCGGTTACCCTGCGTTTCCTTCCCCGAGTCAACTTATCGCAGGAGGGAGTCCCGCATCCAGCGAACTGTCTCAACCAAGGAACGCCGTAGCCGCTCCTCTGGGCCTGGGGCTGCCTGCAGTGCCAAAGAAGGAACAGGACTTGAATTGCAGTAAGAACCCAAGCCGCCGTCCTCTAGGAGGCACGGTGCCTTCAGTCAGGAGGTCCTGGATGGAATGCGAAGACGAGGGTTACTCTGAGCGCAGCTCCGATTAGGGCAACGCGTAAGACCTCCGCGCCATGTGGGATGTGGCAGAACGGCGTTCGTGAACGTGTGCGAGTGCTGAGGAAACCAAGCTGCTCCAAAAGAGAGGGCAGTGCGTTTCCCTACGCTCGGCGTGCACAGAGGGGCTCTAAGGGGCTACGGGCCTGGATGGTGCTTAGCAGAGCCAGGTGCGCCTGGGGTTGGTTACTCAGTGTTCCTGCCGGGAACAGGGCGCCCCGGCTAGCCTCCCAGGTGTCCAGAAGGCTGTGCTGCCGTTCAAGGTATGCAGAGCAGAGGCCACCGCCTCCTGGAAAGTGCAGCACGCCTCCGCTTCTGCACGGCAAACCAGGGCCTTACTTCCAGGCATGGCTTCATGCTGGGTGTGCCGGGAGCCACACAGCACGCTAAGGTGCTGACTTTCTCCCCGAGCAGAGTGACTTCAGGCACGAGGGCAGGCCTCGCAGTGTTGCAAGCACAGCGTTCTCTCATGGCAGCTCACACAAGGGCCGTGACAGAGTCTTCCTGGGCACCTCGCACCCACCAGCCATGTTGTCCCGAAGGGCGTTCGAGGGCTCTGGAGATGTAGCGCTCCTCAAGGAACGCGCAGTGTGTGGTTGCCCAGCACTCGGCACGCACGGGGGTCCTCCGAGGGAATCAACCAATGGACCTCGACGTTGCTCAGCCGGCCCACAGGTGTCTGGAGGCACTCAGGGACCTCGGAGGGAAAACGCTGCACGCCCCTGGGGCCTAGGAGTCCCCGGGCGTGTACTGCCTTGAAAGCAAAGCGACTAAGAACTCCCGGAAAGAGCTGCATGCCTCCCTTTCTGCACGGCTACTCAGGGCCTAACCTGGAGGCCAGTTCTCACGTTGAGGCTCCCTTTGGCTCTGGAGCCTGCCGTGCGGACCGCCACCGCGGCCGCGGCAGCCCCTGGTTTAGAGAGAGCAAACTCATGATTTTCCCCGAAGCACTCTTCCAGGGCTCACTGGCCTGTCGGGAGCCGGGAATGTCAGGGAGCGTCAAGGCAGGCATGAATGCCGCCCTCAAAATGGGAAAGCAGGGCTAGTTCCAGCAGGCCCCCGTGTTCATGGGCACACTCAGCGTACATCCCTGTGGTTTCTGACGAGTCCCAGGAGACACCGGTTACCCTGCGTTTCCTTCCCCGAGTCAACTTATCGCAGGAGGGAGTCCCGCATCCAGCGAACTGTCTCAACCAAGGAACGCCGTAGCCGCTCCTCTGGGCCTGGGGCTGCCTGCAGTGCCAAAGAAGGAACAGGACTTGAATTGCAGTAAGAACCCAAGCCGCCGTCCTCTAGGAGGCACGGTGCCTTCAGTCAGGAGGTCCTGGATGGAATGCGAAGACGAGGGTTACTCTGAGCGCAGCTCCGATTAGGGCAACGCGTAAGACCTCCGCGCCATGTGGGATGTGGCAGAACGGCGTTCGTGAACGGGTGCGAGTGCTGAGGAAACCAAGCTGCTCCAAAAGAGAGGGCAGTGCGTTTCCCTACGCTCGGCGTGCACAGAGGGGCTCTAAGGGGCTACGGGCCTGGATGGTGCTTAGCAGAGCCAGGTGCGCCTGGGGTTACTCAGTGTTCCTGCCGGGAACAGGGCGCCCCGGCTAGCCTCCCAGGTGTCCAGAAGGCTGTGCTGCCGTTCAAGGTATGCAGAGCAGAGGCCACCGCCTCCTGGAAAGTGCAGCACGCCTCCGCTTCTGCACGGCAAACCAGGGCCTTACTTCCAGGCATGGCTTCATGCTGGGTGTGCCGGGAGCCACACAGCACGCTAAGGTGCTGACTTTCTCCTCGAGCAGAGTGACTTCAGGCACGAGGGCGGGCCTCGCAGTGTTGCAAGCACAGCGTTCTCTCATGGCAGCTCACACAAGGGCCGTGACAGAGTCTTCCTGGGCACCTCGCACCCACCAGCCATGTTGTCCCGAAGGGCGTTCGAGGGCTCTGGAGAGGTAGCGCTCCTCAAGGAACGCGCAGTGTGTGGTTGCCCAGCACTCGGCACGCACGGGGGTCCTCCGAGGGAATCAACCAATGGACCTCGACGTTGCTCAGCCGGCCCACAGGTGTCTGGAGGCACTCAGGGACCTTGGAGGGAAAACGCTGCACGCCCCTGGGGCCTAGGAGTCCCCGGGCGTGTACTGCCTTGAAAGCAAAGCGACTAAGAACTCCCGGAAAGAGCTGCATGCCTCCCTTTCTGCACGGCTACTCAGGGCCTAACCTGGAGGCCAGTTCTCACGTTGAGGCTCCCTTTGGCTCTGGAGCCTGCCGTGCGGACCGCCACCGCGGCCGCGGCAGCCCCTGGTTTAGAGAGAGCAAACTCATGATTTTCCCCGAAGCACTCTTCCAGGGCTCACTGGCCTGTCGGGAGCCGGGAATGTCAGGGAGCGTCAAGGCAGGCATGAAGGCCGCCCTCAAAATGGGAAAGCAGGGCTAGTTCCAGCAGGCCCCCGTGTTCATGGGCACACTCAGCGTACATCCCTGTGGTTTCTGACGAGTCCCAGGAGACACCGGTTACCCTGCGTTTCCTTCCCCGAGTCAACTTATCGCAGGAGGGAGTCCCGCATCCAGCGAACTGTCTCAACCAAGGAACGCCGTAGCCGCTCCTCTGGGCCTGGGGCTGCCTGCAGTGCCAAAGAAGGAACAGGACTTGAATTGCAGTAAGAACCCAAGCCGCCGTCCTCTAGGAGGCACGGTGCCTTCAGTCAGGAGGTCCTGGATGGAATGCGAAGACGAGGGTTACTCTGAGCGCAGCTCCGATTAGGGCAACGCGTAAGACCTCCGCGCCATGTGGGATGTGGCAGAACGGCGTTCGTGAACGTGTGCGAGTGCTGAGGAAACCAAGCTGCTCCAAAAGAGAGGGCAGTGCGTTTCCCTACGCTCGGCGTGCACAGAGGGGCTCTAAGGGGCTACGGGCCTGGATGGTGCTTAGCAGAGCCAGGTGCGCCTGGGGTTGGTTACTCAGTGTTCCTGCCGGGAACAGGGCGCCCCGGCTAGCCTCCCAGGTGTCCAGAAGGCTGTGCTGCCGTTCAAGGTATGCAGAGCAGAGGCCACCGCCTCCTGGAAAGTGCAGCACGCCTCCGCTTCTGCACGGCAAACCAGGGCCTTACTTCCAGGCATGGCTTCATGCTGGGTGTGCCGGGAGCCACACAGCACGCTAAGGTGCTGACTTTCTCCCCGAGCAGAGTGACTTCAGGCACGAGGGCGGGCCTCGCAGTGTTGCAAGCACAGCGTTCTCTCATGGCAGCTCACACAAGGGCCGTGACAGAGTCTTCCTGGGCACCTCGCACCCACCAGCCATGTTGTCCCGAAGGGCGTTCGAGGGCTCTGGAGATGTAGCGCTCCTCAAGGAACGCGCAGTGTGTGGTTGCCCAGCACTCGGCACGCACGGGGGTCCTCCGAGGGAATCAACCAATGGACCTCGACGTTGCTCAGCCGGCCCACAGGTGTCTGGAGGCACTCAGGGACCTCGGAGGGAAAACGCTGCACGCCCCTGGGGCCTAGGAGTCCCCGGGCGTGTACTGCCTTGAAAGCAAAGCGACTAAGAACTCCCGGAAAGAGCTGCATGCCTCCCTTTCTGCACGGCTACTCAGGGCCTAACCTGGAGGCCAGTTCTCACGTTGAGGCTCCCTTTGGCTCTGGAGCCTGCCGTGCGGACCGCCACCGCGGCCGCGGCAGCCCCTGGTTTAGAGAGAGCAAACTCATGATTTTCCCCGAAGCACTCTTCCAGGGCTCACTGGCCTGTCGGGAGCCGGGAATGTCAGGGAGCGTCAAGGCAGGCATGAATGCCGCCCTCAAAATGGGAAAGCAGGGCTAGTTCCAGCAGGCCCCCGTGTTCATGGGCACACTCAGCGTACATCCCTGTGGTTTCTGACGAGTCCCAGGAGACACCGGTTACCCTGCGTTTCCTTCCCCGAGTCAACTTATCGCAGGAGGGAGTCCCGCATCCAGCGAACTGTCTCAACCAAGGAACGCCGTAGCCGCTCCTCTGGGCCTGGGGCTGCCTGCAGTGCCAAAGAAGGAACAGGACTTGAATTGCAGTAAGAACCCAAGCCGCCGTCCTCTAGGAGGCACGGTGCCTTCAGTCAGGAGGTCCTGGATGGAATGCGAAGACGAGGGTTACTCTGAGCGCAGCTCCGATTAGGGCAACGCGTAAGACCTCCGCGCCATGTGGGATGTGGCAGAACGGCGTTCGTGAACGTGTGCGAGTGCTGAGGAAACCAAGCTGCTCCAAAAGAGAGGGCAGTGCGTTTCCCTACGCTCGGCGTGCACAGAGGGGCTCTAAGGGGCTACGGGCCTGGATGGTGCTTAGCAGAGCCAGGTGCGCCTGGGGTTACTCAGTGTTCCTGCCGGGAACAGGGCGCCCCGGCTAGCCTCCCAGGTGTCCAGAAGGCTGTGCTGCCGTTCAAGGTATGCAGAGCAGAGGCCACCGCCTCCTGGAAAGTGCAGCACGCCTCCGCTTCTGCACGGCAAACCAGGGCCTTACTTCCAGGCATGGCTTCATGCTGGGTGTGCCGGGAGCCACACAGCACGCTAAGGTGCTGACTTTCTCCTCGAGCAGAGTGACTTCAGGCACGAGGGCGGGCCTCGCAGTGTTGCAAGCACAGCGTTCTCTCATGGCAGCTCACACAAGGGCCGTGACAGAGTCTTCCTGGGCACCTCGCACCCACCAGCCATGTTGTCCCGAAGGGCGTTCGAGGGCTCTGGAGAGGTAGCACTCCTCAAGGAACGCGCAGTGTGTGGTTGCCCAGCACTCGGCACGCACGGGGGTCCTCCGAGGGAATCAACCAATGGACCTCGACGTTGCTCAGCCGGCCCACAGGTGTCTGGAGGCACTCAGGGACCTTGGAGGGAAAACGCTGCACGCCCCTGGGGCCTAGGAGTCCCCGGGCGTGTACTGCCTTGAAAGCAAAGCGACTAAGAACTCCCGGAAAGAGCTGCATGCCTCCCTTTCTGCACGGCTACTCAGGGCCTAACCTGGAGGCCAGTTCTCACGTTGAGGCTCCCTTTGGCTCTGGAGCCTGCCGTGTGGACTGCCACCGCGGCCGCGGCAGCCCCTGGTTTAGAGAGAGCAAACTCATGATTTTCCCCGAAGCACTCTTCCAGGGCTCACTGGCCTGTCGGGAGCCGGGAATGTCAGGGAGCGTCAAGGCAGGCATGAATGCCGCCCTCAAAATGGGAAAGCAGGGCTAGTTCCAGCAGGCCCCCGTGTTCATGGGCACACTCAGCGTACATCCCTGTGGTTTCTGACGAGTCCCAGGAGACACCGGTTACCCTGCGTTTCCTTCCCCGAGTCAACTTATCGCAGGAGGGAGTCCCGCATCCAGCGAACTGTCTCAACCAAGGAACGCCGTAGCCGCTCCTCTGGGCCTGGGGCTGCCTGCAGTGCCAAAGAAGGAACAGGACTTGAATTGCAGTAAGAACCCAAGCCGCCGTCCTCTAGGAGGCACGGTGCCTTCAGTCAGGAGGTCCTGGATGGAATGCGAAGACGAGGGTTACTCTGAGCGCAGCTCCGATTAGGGCAACGCGTAAGACCTCCGCGCCATGTGGGATGTGGCAGAACGGCGTTCGTGAACGTGTGCGAGTGCTGAGGAAACCAAGCTGCTCCAAAAGAGAGGGCAGTGCGTTTCCCTACGCTCGGCGTGCACAGAGGGGCTCTAAGGGGCTACGGGCCTGGATGGTGCTTAGCAGAGCCAGGTGCGCCTGGGGTTACTCAGTGTTCCTGCCGGGAACAGGGCGCCCCGGCTAGCCTCCCAGGTGTCCAGAAGGCTGTGCTGCCGTTCAAGGTATGCAGAGCAGAGGCCACCGCCTCCTGGAAAGTGCAGCACGCCTCCGCTTCTGCACGGCAAACCAGGGCCTTACTTCCAGGCATGGCTTCATGCTGGGTGTGCCGGGAGCCACACAGCACGCTAAGGTGCTGACTTTCTCCTCGAGCAGAGTGACTTCAGGCACGAGGGCGGGCCTCGCAGTGTTGCAAGCACAGCGTTCTCTCATGGCAGCTCACACAAGGGCCGTGACAGAGTCTTCCTGGGCACCTCGCACCCACCAGCCATGTTGTCCCGAAGGGCGTTCGAGGGCTCTGGAGAGGTAGCGCTCCTCAAGGAACGCGCAGTGTGTGGTTGCCCAGCACTCGGCACGCACGGGGGTCCTCCGAGGGAATCAACCAATGGACCTCGACGTTGCTCAGCCGGCCCACAGGTGTCTGGAGGCACTCAGGGACCTTGGAGGGAAAACGCTGCACGCCCCTGGGGCCTAGGAGTCCCCGGGCGTGTACTGCCTTGAAAGCAAAGCGACTAAGAACTCCCGGAAAGAGCTGCATGCCTCCCTTTCTGCACGGCTACTCAGGGCCTAACCTGGAGGCCAGTTCTCACGTTGAGGCTCCCTTTGGCTCTGGAGCCTGCCGTGCGGACCGCCACCGCGGCCGCGGCAGCCCCTGGTTTAGAGAGAGCAAACTCATGATTTTCCCCGAAGCACTCTTCCAGGGCTCACTGGCCTGTCGGGAGCCGGGAATGTCAGGGAGCGTCAAGGCAGGCATGAAGGCCGCCCTCAAAATGGGAAAGCAGGGCTAGTTCCAGCAGGCCCCCGTGTTCATGGGCACACTCAGCGTACATCCCTGTGGTTTCTGACGAGTCCCAGGAGACACCGGTTACCCTGCGTTTCCTTCCCCGAGTCAACTTATCGCAGGAGGGAGTCCCGCATCCAGCGAACTGTCTCAACCAAGGAACGCCGTAGCCGCTCCTCTGGGCCTGGGGCTGCCTGCAGTGCCAAAGAAGGAACAGGACTTGAATTGCAGTAAGAACCCAAGCCGCCGTCCTCTAGGAGGCACGGTGCCTTCAGTCAGGAGGTCCTGGATGGAATGCGAAGACGAGGGTTACTCTGAGCGCAGCTCCGATTAGGGCAACGCGTAAGACCTCCGCGCCATGTGGGATGTGGCAGAACGGCGTTCGTGAACGTGTGCGAGTGCTGAGGAAACCAAGCTGCTCCAAAAGAGAGGGCAGTGCGTTTCCCTACGCTCGGCGTGCACAGAGGGGCTCTAAGGGGCTACGGGCCTGGATGGTGCTTAGCAGAGCCAGGTGCGCCTGGGGTTACTCAGTGTTCCTGCCGGGAACAGGGCGCCCCGGCTAGCCTCCCAGGTGTCCAGAAGGCTGTGCTGCCGTTCAAGGTATGCAGAGCAGAGGCCACCGCCTCCTGGAAAGTGCAGCACGCCTCCGCTTCTGCACGGCAAACCAGGGCCTTACTTCCAGGCATGGCTTCATGCGGGGTGTGCCGGGAGCCACACAGCACGCTAAGGTGCTGACTTTCTCCTCGAGCAGAGTGACTTCAGGCACGAGGGCGGGCCTCGCAGTGTTGCAAGCACAGCGTTCTCTCATGGCAGCTCACACAAGGGCCGTGACAGAGTCTTCCTGGGCACCTCGCACCCACCAGCCATGTTGTCCCGAAGGGCGTTCGAGGGCTCTGGAGAGGTAGCGCTCCTCAAGGAACGCGCAGTGTGTGGTTGCCCAGCACTCGGCACGCACGGGGGTCCTCCGAGGGAATCAACCAATGGACCTCGACGTTGCTCAGCCGGCCCACAGGTGTCTGGAGGCACTCAGGGACCTTGGAGGGAAAACGCTGCACGCCCCTGGGGCCTAGGAGTCCCCGGGCGTGTACTGCCTTGAAAGCAAAGCGACTAAGAACTCCCGGAAAGAGCTGCATGCCTCCCTTTCTGCACGGCTACTCAGGGCCTAACCTGGAGGCCAGTTCTCACGTTGAGGCTCCCTTTGGCTCTGGAGCCTGCCGTGCGGACCGCCACCGCGGCCGCGGCAGCCCCTGGTTTAGAGAGAGCAAACTCATGATTTTCCCCGAAGCACTCTTCCAGGGCTCACTGGCCTGTCGGGAGCCGGGAATGTCAGGGAGCGTCAAGGCAGGCATGAAGGCCGCCCTCAAAATGGGAAAGCAGGGCTAGTTCCAGCAGGCCCCCGTGTTCATGGGCACACTCAGCGTACATCCCTGTGGTTTCTGACGAGTCCCAGGAGACACCGGTTACCCTGCGTTTCCTTCCCCGAGTCAACTTATCGCAGGAGGGAGTCCCGCATCCAGCGAACTGTCTCAACCAAGGAACGCCGTAGCCGCTCCTCTGGGCCTGGGGCTGCCTGCAGTGCCAAAGAAGGAACAGGACTTGAATTGCAGTAAGAACCCAAGCCGCCGTCCTCTAGGAGGCACGGTGCCTTCAGTCAGGAGGTCCTGGATGG
Organism: Lagenorhynchus albirostris; assembly: GCF_949774975.1. Taxonomy (NCBI): domain Eukaryota; kingdom Metazoa; phylum Chordata; class Mammalia; order Artiodactyla; family Delphinidae; genus Lagenorhynchus; species Lagenorhynchus albirostris. Next base: position 107,603,663 of record NC_083102.1, on the reverse strand, counting down.
AATGCGAAGACGAGGGTTACTCTGAGCGCAGCTCCGATTAGGGCAACGCGTAAGACCTCCGCGCCATGTGGGATGTGGCAGAACGGCGTTCGTGAACGTGTGCGAGTGCTGAGGAAACCAAGCTGCTCCAAAAGAGAGGGCAGTGCGTTTCCCTACGCTCGGCGTGCACAGAGGGGCTCTAAGGGGCTACGGGCCTGGATGGTGCTTAGCAGAGCCAGGTGCGCCTGGGGTTACTCAGTGTTCCTGCCGGGAACAGGGCGCCCCGGCTAGCCTCCCAGGTGTCCAGAAGGCTGTGCTGCCGTTCAAGGTATGCAGAGCAGAGGCCACCGCCTCCTGGAAAGTGCAGCACGCCTCCGCTTCTGCACGGCAAACCAGGGCCTTACTTCCAGGCATGGCTTCATGCTGGGTGTGCCGGGAGCCACACAGCACGCTAAGGTGCTGACTTTCTCCCCGAGCAGAGTGACTTCAGGCACGAGGGCGGGCCTCGCAGTGTGGCAAGCACAGCGTTCTCTCATGGCAGCTCACACAAGGGCCGTGACAGAGTCTTCCTGGGCACCTCGCACCCACCAGCCATGTTGTCCCGAAGGGCGTTCGAGGGCTCTGGAGAGGTAGCGCTCCTCAAGGAACACGCAGTGTGTGGTTGCCCAGGACTCGGCACGCACGGGGGTCCTCCGAGGGAATCAACCAATGGACCTCGACGTTGCTCAGCCGGCCCACAGGTGTCTGGAGGCACTCAGGGACCTTGGAGGGAAAACGCTGCACGCCCGTGGGGCCTAGGAGTCCCCGGGCGTGTACTGCCTTGAAAGCAAAGCGACTAAGAACTCCCGGAAAGAGCTGCATGCCTCCCTTTCTGCACGGCTACTCAGGGCCTAACCTGGAGGCCAGTTCTCACGTTGAGGCTCCCTTTGGCTCTGGAGCCTGCCGTGCGGACCGCCACCGCGGCCGCGGCAGCCCCTGGTTTAGAGAGAGCAAACTCATGATTTTCCCCGAAGCACTCTTCCAGGGCTCACTGGCCTGTCGGGAGCCGGGAATGTCAGGGAGCGTCAAGGCAGGCATGAAGGCCGCCCTCAAAATGGGAAAGCAGGGCTAGTTCCAGCAGGCCCCCGTGTTCATGGGCACACTCAGCGTACATCCCTGTGGTTTCTGACGAGTCCCAGGAGACACCGGTTACCCTGCGTTTCCTTCCCCGAGTCAACTTATCGCAGGAGGGAGTCCCGCATCCAGCGAACTGTCTCAACCAAGGAACGCCGTAGCCGCTCCTCTGGGCCTGGGGCTGCCTGCAGTGCCAAAGAAGGAACAGGACTTGAATTGCAGTAAGAACCCAAGCCGCCGTCCTCTAGGAGGCACGGTGCCTTCAGTCAGGAGGTCCTGGATGGAATGCGAAGACGAGGGTTACTCTGAGCGCAGCTCCGATTAGGGCAACGCGTAAGACCTCCGCGCCATGTAGGATGTGGCAGAACGGCGTTCGTGAACGTGTGCGAGTGCTGAGGAAACCAAGCTGCTCCAAAAGAGAGGGCAGTGCGTTTCCCTACGCTCGGCGTGCACAGAGGGGCTCTAAGGGGCTACGGGCCTGGATGGTGCTTAGCAGAGCCAGGTGCGCCTGGGGTTGGTTACTCAGTGTTCCTGCCGGGAACAGGGCGCCCCGGCTAGCCTCCCAGGTGTCCAGAAGGCTGTGCTGCCGTTCAAGGTATGCAGAGCAGAGGCCACCGCCTCCTGGAAAGTGCAGCACGCCTCCGCTTCTGCACGGCAAACCAGGGCCTTACTTCCAGGCATGGCTTCATGCTGGGTGTGCCGGGAGCCACACAGCACGCTAAGGTGCTGACTTTCTCCTCGAGCAGAGTGACTTCAGGCACGAGGGCGGGCCTCGCAGTGTTGCAAGCACAGCGTTCTCTCATGGCAGCTCACACAAGGGCCGTGACAGAGTCTTCCTGGGCACCTCGCACCCACCAGCCATGTTGTCCCGAAGGGCGTTCGAGGGCTCTGGAGAGGTAGCGCTCCTCAAGGAACGCGCAGTGTGTGGTTGCCCAGCACTCGGCACGCACGGGGGTCCTCCGAGGGAATCAACCAATGGACCTCGACGTTGCTCAGCCGGCCCACAGGTGTCTGGAGGCACTCAGGGACCTTGGAGGGAAAACGCTGCACGCCCCTGGGGCCTAGGAGTCCCCGGGCGTGTACTGCCTTGAAAGCAAAGCGACTAAGAACTCCCGGAAAGAGCTGCATGCCTCCCTTTCTGCACGGCTACTCAGGGCCTAACCTGGAGGCCAGTTCTCACGTTGAGGCTCCCTTTGGCTCTGGAGCCTGCCGTGCGGACCGCCACCGCGGCCGCGGCAGCCCCTGGTTTAGAGAGAGCAAACTCATGATTTTCCCCGAAGCACTCTTCCAGGGCTCACTGGCCTGTCGGGAGCCGGGAATGTCAGGGAGCGTCAAGGCAGGCATGAAGGCCGCCCTCAAAATGGGAAAGCAGGGCTAGTTCCAGCAGGCCCCCGTGTTCATGGGCACACTCAGCGTACATCCCTGTGGTTTCTGACGAGTCCCAGGAGACACCGGTTACCCTGCGTTTCCTTCCCCGAGTCAACTTATCGCAGGAGGGAGTCCCGCATCCAGCGAACTGTCTCAACCAAGGAACGCCGTAGCCGCTCCTCTGGGCCTGGGGCTGCCTGCAGTGCCAAAGAAGGAACAGGACTTGAATTGCAGTAAGAACCCAAGCCGCCGTCCTCTAGGAGGCACGGTGCCTTCAGTCAGGAGGTCCTGGATGGAATGCGAAGACGAGGGTTACTCTGAGCGCAGCTCCGATTAGGGCAACGCGTAAGACCTCCGCGCCATGTAGGATGTGGCAGAACGGCGTTCGTGAACGTGTGCGAGTGCTGAGGAAACCAAGCTGCTCCAAAAGAGAGGGCAGTGCGTTTCCCTACGCTCGGCGTGCACAGAGGGGCTCTAAGGGGCTACGGGCCTGGATGGTGCTTAGCAGAGCCAGGTGCGCCTGGGGTTGGTTACTCAGTGTTCCTGCCGGGAACAGGGCGCCCCGGCTAGCCTCCCAGGTGTCCAGAAGGCTGTGCTGCCGTTCAAGGTATGCAGAGCAGAGGCCACCGCCTCCTGGAAAGTGCAGCACGCCTCCGCTTCTGCACGGCAAACCAGGGCCTTACTTCCAGGCATGGCTTCATGCTGGGTGTGCCGGGAGCCACACAGCACGCTAAGGTGCTGACTTTCTCCTCGAGCAGAGTGACTTCAGGCACGAGGGCGGGCCTCGCAGTGTTGCAAGCACAGCGTTCTCTCATGGCAGCTCACACAAGGGCCGTGACAGAGTCTTCCTGGGCACCTCGCACCCACCAGCCATGTTGTCCCGAAGGGCGTTCGAGGGCTCTGGAGAGGTAGCGCTCCTCAAGGAACGCGCAGTGTGTGGTTGCCCAGCACTCGGCACGCACGGGGGTCCTCCGAGGGAATCAACCAATGGACCTCGACGTTGCTCAGCCGGCCCACAGGTGTCTGGAGGCACTCAGGGACCTTGGAGGGAAAACGCTGCACGCCCCTGGGGCCTAGGAGTCCCCGGGCGTGTACTGCCTTGAAAGCAAAGCGACTAAGAACTCCCGGAAAGAGCTGCATGCCTCCCTTTCTGCACGGCTACTCAGGGCCTAACCTGGAGGCCAGTTCTCACGTTGAGGCTCCCTTTCGCTCTGGAGCCTGCCGTGCGGACCGCCACCGCGGCCGCGGCAGCCCCTGGTTTAGAGAGAGCAAACTCATGATTTTCCCCGAAGCACTCTTCCAGGGCTCACTGGCCTGTCGGGAGCCGGGAATGTCAGGGAGCGTCAAGGCAGGCATGAAGGCCGCCCTCAAAATGGGAAAGCAGGGCTAGTTCCAGCAGGCCCCCGTGTTCATGGGCACACTCAGCGTACATCCCTGTGGTTTCTGACGAGTCCCAGGAGACACCGGTTACCCTGCGTTTCCTTCCCCGAGTCAACTTATCGCAGGAGGGAGTCCCGCATCCAGCGAACTGTCTCAACCAAGGAACGCCGTAGCCGCTCCTCTGGGCCTGGGGCTGCCTGCAGTGCCAAAGAAGGAACAGGACTTGAATTGCAGTAAGAACCCAAGCCGCCGTCCTCTAGGAGGCACGGTGCCTTCAGTCAGGAGGTCCTGGATGGAATGCGAAGACGAGGGTTACTCTGAGCGCAGCTCCGATTAGGGCAACGCGTAAGACCTCCGCGCCATGTGGGATGTGGCAGAACGGCGTTCGTGAACGTGTGCGAGTGCTGAGGAAACCAAGCTGCTCCAAAAGAGAGGGCAGCGCGTTTCCCTACGCTCGGCGTGCACAGAGGGGCTCTAAGGGGCTACGGGCCTGGATGGTGCTTAGCAGAGCCAGGTGCGCCTGGGGTTGGTTACTCAGTGTTCCTGCCGGGAACAGGGCGCCCCGGCTAGCCTCCCAGGTGTCCAGAAGGCTGTGCTGCCGTTCAAGGTATGCAGAGCAGAGGCCACCGCCTCCTGGAAAGTGCAGCACGCCTCCGCTTCTGCACGGCAAACCAGGGCCTTACTTCCAGGCATGGCTTCATGCGGGGTGTGCCGGGAGCCACACAGCACGCTAAGGTGCTGACTTTCTCCTCGAGCAGAGTGACTTCAGGCACGAGGGCGGGCCTCGCAGTGTTGCAAGCACAGCGTTCTCTCATGGCAGCTCACACAAGGGCCGTGACAGAGTCTTCCTGGGCACCTCGCACCCACCAGCCATGTTGTCCCGAAGGGCGTTCGAGGGCTCTGGAGAGGTAGCGCTCCTCAAGGAACGCGCAGTGTGTGGTTGCCCAGCACTCGGCACGCACGGGGGTCCTCCGAGGGAATCAACCAATGGACCTCGACGTTGCTCAGCCGGCCCACAGGTGTCTGGAGGCACTCAGGGACCTTGGAGGGAAAACGCTGCACGCCCCTGGGGCCTAGGAGTCCCCGGGCGTGTACTGCCTTGAAAGCAAAGCGACTAAGAACTCCCGGAAAGAGCTGCATGCCTCCCTTTCTGCACGGCTACTCAGGGCCTAACCTGGAGGCCAGTTCTCACGTTGAGGCTCCCTTTGGCTCTGGAGCCTGCCGTGCGGACCGCCACCGCGGCCGCGGCAGCCCCTGGTTTAGAGAGAGCAAACTCATGATTTTCCCCGAAGCACTCTTCCAGGGCTCACTGGCCTGTCGGGAGCCGGGAATGTCAGGGAGCGTCAAGGCAGGCATGAAGGCCGCCCTCAAAATGGGAAAGCAGGGCTAGTTCCAGCAGGCCCCCGTGTTCATGGGCACACTCAGCGTACATCCCTGTGGTTTCTGACGAGTCCCAGGAGACACCGGTTACCCTGCGTTTCCTTCCCCGAGTCAACTTATCGCAGGAGGGAGTCCCGCATCCAGCGAACTGTCTCAACCAAGGAACGCCGTAGCCGCTCCTCTGGGCCTGGGGCTGCCTGCAGTGCCAAAGAAGGAACAGGACTTGAATTGCAGTAAGAACCCAAGCCGCCGTCCTCTAGGAGGCACGGTGCCTTCAGTCAGGAGGTCCTGGATGGAATGCGAAGACGAGGGTTACTCTGAGCGCAGCTCCGATTAGGGCAACGCGTAAGACCTCCGCGCCATGTGGGATGTGGCAGAACGGCGTTCGTGAACGTGTGCGAGTGCTGAGGAAACCAAGCTGCTCCAAAAGAGAGGGCAGTGCGTTTCCCTACGCTCGGCGTGCACAGAGGGGCTCTAAGGGGCTACGGGCCTGGATGGTGCTTAGCAGAGCCAGGTGCGCCTGGGGTTACTCAGTGTTCCTGCCGGGAACAGGGCGCCCCGGCTAGCCTCCCAGGTGTCCAGAAGGCTGTGCTGCCGTTCAAGGTATGCAGAGCAGAGGCCACCGCCTCCTGGAAAGTGCAGCACGCCTCCGCTTCTGCACGGCAAACCAGGGCCTTACTTCCAGGCATGGCTTCATGCGGGGTGTGCCGGGAGCCACACAGCACGCTAAGGTGCTGACTTTCTCCTCGAGCAGAGTGACTTCAGGCACGAGGGCGGGCCTCGCAGTGTTGCAAGCACAGCGTTCTCTCATGGCAGCTCACACAAGGGCCGTGACAGAGTCTTCCTGGGCACCTCGCACCCACCAGCCATGTTGTCCCGAAGGGCGTTCGAGGGCTCTGGAGATGTAGCGCTCCTCAAGGAACGCGCAGTGTGTGGTTGCCCAGCACTCGGCACGCACGGGGGTCCTCCGAGGGAATCAACCAATGGACCTCGACGTTGCTCAGCCGGCCCACAGGTGTCTGGAGGCACTCAGGGACCTTGGAGGGAAAACGCTGCACGCCCGTGGGGCCTAGGAGTCCCCGGGCGTGTACTGCCTTGAAAGCAAAGCGACTAAGAACTCCCGGAAAGAGCTGCATGCCTCCCTTTCTGCACGGCTACTCAGGGCCTAACCTGGAGGCCAGTTCTCACGTTGAGGCTCCCTTTCGCTCTGGAGCCTGCCGTGCGGACCGCCACCGCGGCCGTGGCAGCCCCTGGTTTAGAGAGAGCAAACATGATTTTCCCCGAAGCACTCTTCCAGGGCTCACTGGCCTGTCGGGAGCCGGGAATGTCAGGGAGCGTCAAGGCAGGCATGAAGGCCGCCCTCAAAATGGGAAAGCAGGGCTAGTTCCAGCAGGCCCCCGTGTTCATGGGCACACTCAGCGTACATCCCTGTGGTTTCTGACGAGTCCCAGGAGACACCGGTTACCCTGCGTTTCCTTCCCCGAGTCAACTTATCGCAGGAGGGAGTCCCGCATCCAGCGAACTGTCTCAACCAAGGAACGCCGTAGCCGCTCCTCTGGGCCTGGGGCTGCCTGCAGTGCCAAAGAAGGAACAGGACTTGAATTGCAGTAAGAACCCAAGCCGCCGTCCTCTAGGAGGCACGGTGCCTTCAGTCAGGAGGTCCTGGATGGAATGCGAAGACGAGGGTTACTCTGAGCGCAGCTCCGATTAGGGCAACGCGTAAGACCTCCGCGCCATGTGGGATGTGGCAGAACGGCGTTCGTGAACGTGTGCGAGTGCTGAGGAAACCAAGCTGCTCCAAAAGAGAGGGCAGTGCGTTTCCCTACGCTCGGCGTGCACAGAGGGGCTCTAAGGGGCTACGGGCCTGGATGGTGCTTAGCAGAGCCAGGTGCGCCTGGGGTTGGTTACTCAGTGTTCCTGCCGGGAACAGGGCGCCCCGGCTAGCCTCCCAGGTGTCCAGAAGGCTGTGCTGCCGTTCAAGGTATGCAGAGCAGAGGCCACCGCCTCCTGGAAAGTGCAGCACGCCTCCGCTTCTGCACGGCAAACCAGGGCCTTACTTCCAGGCATGGCTTCATGCTGGGTGTGCCGGGAGCCACACAGCACGCTAAGGTGCTGACTTTCTCCTCGAGCAGAGTGACTTCAGGCACGAGGGCGGGCCTCGCAGTGTTGCAAGCACAGCGTTCTCTCATGGCAGCTCACACAAGGGCCGTGACAGAGTCTTCCTGGGCACCTCGCACCCACCAGCCATGTTGTCCCGAAGGGCGTTCGAGGGCTCTGGAGATGTAGCGCTCCTCAAGGAACGCGCAGTGTGTGGTTGCCCAGCACTCGGCACGCACGGGGGTCCTCCGAGGGAATCAACCAATGGACCTCGACGTTGCTCAGCCGGCCCACAGGTGTCTGGAGGCACTCAGGGACCTTGGAGGGAAAACGCTGCACGCCCCTGGGGCCTAGGAGTCCCCGGGCGTGTACTGCCTTGAAAGCAAAGCGACTAAGAACTCCCGGAAAGAGCTGCATGCCTCCCTTTCTGCACGGCTACTCAGGGCCTAACCTGGAGGCCAGTTCTCACGTTGAGGCTCCCTTTGGCTCTGGAGCCTGCCGTGCGGACCGCCACCGCGGCCGCGGCAGCCCCTGGTTTAGAGAGAGCAAACTCATGATTTTCCCCGAAGCACTCTTCCAGGGCTCACTGGCCTGTCGGGAGCCGGGAATGTCAGGGAGCGTCAAGGCAGGCATGAAGGCCGCCCTCAAAATGGGAAAGCAGGGCTAGTTCCAGCAGGCCCCCGTGTTCATGGGCACACTCAGCGTACATCCCTGTGGTTTCTGACGAGTCCCAGGAGACACCGGTTACCCTGCGTTTCCTTCCCCGAGTCAACTTATCGCAGGAGGGAGTCCCGCATCCAGCGAACTGTCTCAACCAAGGAACGCCGTAGCCGCTCCTCTGGGCCTGGGGCTGCCTGCAGTGCCAAAGAAGGAACAGGACTTGAATTGCAGTAAGAACCCAAGCCGCCGTCCTCTAGGAGGCACGGTGCCTTCAGTCAGGAGGTCCTGGATGGAATGCGAAGACGAGGGTTACTCTGAGCGCAGCTCCGATTAGGGCAACGCGTAAGACCTCCGCGCCATGTGGGATGTGGCAGAACGGCGTTCGTGAACGTGTGCGAGTGCTGAGGAAACCAAGCTGCTCCAAAAGAGAGGGCAGTGCGTTTCCCTACGCTCGGCGTGCACAGAGGGGCTCTAAGGGGCTACGGGCCTGGATGGTGCTTAGCAGAGCCAGGTGCGCCTGGGGTTACTCAGTGTTCCTGCCGGGAACAGGGCGCCCCGGCTAGCCTCCCAGGTGTCCAGAAGGCTGTGCTGCCGTTCAAGGTATGCAGAGCAGAGGCCACCGCCTCCTGGAAAGTGCAGCACGCCTCCGCTTCTGCACGGCAAACCAGGGCCTTACTTCCAGGCATGGCTTCATGCTGGGTGTGCCGGGAGCCACACAGCACGCTAAGGTGCTGACTTTCTCCCCGAGCAGAGTGACTTCAGGCACGAGGGCGGGCCTCGCAGTGTGGCAAGCACAGCGTTCTCTCATGGCAGCTCACACAAGGGCCGTGACAGAGTCTTCCTGGGCACCTCGCACCCACCAGCCATGTTGTCCCGAAGGGCGTTCGAGGGCTCTGGAGAGGTAGCGCTCCTCAAGGAACACGCAGTGTGTGGTTGCCCAGGACTCGGCACGCACGGGGGTCCTCCGAGGGAATCAACCAATGGACCTCGACGTTGCTCAGCCGGCCCACAGGTGTCTGGAGGCACTCAGGGACCTTGGAGGGAAAACGCTGCACGCCCCTGGGGCCTAGGAGTCCCCGGGCGTGTACTGCCTTGAAAGCAAAGCGACTAAGAACTCCCGGAAAGAGCTGCATGCCTCCCTTTCTGCACGGCTACTCAGGGCCTAACCTGGAGGCCAGTTCTCACGTTGAGGCTCCCTTTGGCTCTGGAGCCTGCCGTGCGGACCGCCACCGCGGCCGCGGCAGCCCCTGGTTTAGAGAGAGCAAACTCATGATTTTCCCCGAAGCACTCTTCCAGGGCTCACTGGCCTGTCGGGAGCCGGGAATGTCAGGGAGCGTCAAGGCAGGCATGAATGCCGCCCTCAAAATGGGAAAGCAGGGCTAGTTCCAGCAGGCCCCCGTGTTCATGGGCACACTCAGCGTACATCCCTGTGGTTTCTGACGAGTCCCAGGAGACACCGGTTACCCTGCGTTTCCTTCCCCGAGTCAACTTATCGCAGGAGGGAGTCCCGCATCCAGCGAACTGTCTCAACCAAGGAACGCCGTAGCCGCTCCTCTGGGCCTGGGGCTGCCTGCAGTGCCAAAGAAGGAACAGGACTTGAATTGCAGTAAGAACCCAAGCCGCCGTCCTCTAGGAGGCACGGTGCCTTCAGTCAGGAGGTCCTGGATGGAATGCGAAGACGAGGGTTACTCTGAGCGCAGCTCCGATTAGGGCAACGCGTAAGACCTCCGCGCCATGTGGGATGTGGCAGAACGGCGTTCGTGAACGTGTGCGAGTGCTGAGGAAACCAAGCTGCTCCAAAAGAGAGGGCAGTGCGTTTCCCTACGCTCGGCGTGCACAGAGGGGCTCTAAGGGGCTACGGGCCTGGATGGTGCTTAGCAGAGCCAGGTGCGCCTGGGGTTACTCAGTGTTCCTGCCGGGAACAGGGCGCCCCGGCTAGCCTCCCAGGTGTCCAGAAGGCTGTGCTGCCGTTCAAGGTATGCAGAGCAGAGGCCACCGCCTCCTGGAAAGTGCAGCACGCCTCCGCTTCTGCACGGCAAACCAGGGCCTTACTTCCAGGCATGGCTTCATGCGGGGTGTGCCGGGAGCCACACAGCACGCTAAGGTGCTGACTTTCTCCTCGAGCAGAGTGACTTCAGGCACGAGGGCGGGCCTCGCAGTGTTGCAAGCACAGCGTTCTCTCATGGCAGCTCACACAAGGGCCGTGACAGAGTCTTCCTGGGCACCTCGCACCCACCAGCCATGTTGTCCCGAAGGGCGTTCGAGGGCTCTGGAGATGTAGCGCTCCTCAAGGAACGCGCAGTGTGTGGTTGCCCAGCACTCGGCACGCACGGGGGTCCTCCGAGGGAATCAACCAATGGACCTCGACGTTGCTCAGCCGGCCCACAGGTGTCTGGAGGCACTCAGGGACCTTGGAGGGAAAACGCTGCACGCCCCTGGGGCCTAGGAGTCCCCGGGCGTGTACTGCCTTGAAAGCAAAGCGACTAAGAACTCCCGGAAAGAGCTGCATGCCTCCCTTTCTGCACGGCTACTCAGGGCCTAACCTGGAGGCCAGTTCTCACGTTGAGGCTCCCTTTGGCTCTGGAGCCTGCCGTGCGGACCGCCACCGCGGCCGCGGCAGCCCCTGGTTTAGAGAGAGCAAACTCATGATTTTCCCCGAAGCACTCTTCCAGGGCTCACTGGCCTGTCGGGAGCCGGGAATGTCAGGGAGCGTCAAGGCAGGCATGAAGGCCGCCCTCAAAATGGGAAAGCAGGGCTAGTTCCAGCAGGCCCCCGTGTTCATGGGCACACTCAGCGTACATCCCTGTGGTTTCTGACGAGTCCCAGGAGACACCGGTTACCCTGCGTTTCCTTCCCCGAGTCAACTTATCGCAGGAGGGAGTCCCGCATCCAGCGAACTGTCTCAACCAAGGAACGCCGTAGCCGCTCCTCTGGGCCTGGGGCTGCCTGCAGTGCCAAAGAAGGAACAGGACTTGAATTGCAGTAAGAACCCAAGCCGCCGTCCTCTAGGAGGCACGGTGCCTTCAGTCAGGAGGTCCTGGATGGAATGCGAAGACGAGGGTTACTCTGAGCGCAGCTCCGATTAGGGCAACGCGTAAGACCTCCGCGCCATGTGGGATGTGGCAGAACGGCGTTCGTGAACGTGTGCGAGTGCTGAGGAAACCAAGCTGCTCCAAAAGAGAGGGCAGTGCGTTTCCCTACGCTCGGCGTGCACAGAGGGGCTCTAAGGGGCTACGGGCCTGGATGGTGCTTAGCAGAGCCAGGTGCGCCTGGGGTTACTCAGTGTTCCTGCCGGGAACAGGGCGCCCCGGCTAGCCTCCCAGGTGTCCAGAAGGCTGTGCTGCCGTTCAAGGTATGCAGAGCAGAGGCCACCGCCTCCTGGAAAGTGCAGCACGCCTCCGCTTCTGCACGGCAAACCAGGGCCTTACTTCCAGGCATGGCTTCATGCTGGGTGTGCCGGGAGCCACACAGCACGCTAAGGTGCTGACTTTCTCCCCGAGCAGAGTGACTTCAGGCACGAGGGCGGGCCTCGCAGTGTGGCAAGCACAGCGTTCTCTCATGGCAGCTCACACAAGGGCCGTGACAGAGTCTTCCTGGGCACCTCGCACCCACCAGCCATGTTGTCCCGAAGGGCGTTCGAGGGCTCTGGAGAGGTAGCGCTCCTCAAGGAACACGCAGTGTGTGGTTGCCCAGGACTCGGCACGCACGGGGGTCCTCCGAGGGAATCAACCAATGGACCTCGACGTTGCTCAGCCGGCCCACAGGTGTCTGGAGGCACTCAGGGACCTTGGAGGGAAAACGCTGCACGCCCCTGGGGCCTAGGAGTCCCCGGGCGTGTACTGCCTTGAAAGCAAAGCGACTAAGAACTCCCGGAAAGAGCTGCATGCCTCCCTTTCTGCACGGCTACTCAGGGCCTAACCTGGAGGCCAGTTCTCACGTTGAGGCTCCCTTTGGCTCTGGAGCCTGCCGTGCGGACCGCCACCGCGGCCGCGGCAGCCCCTGGTTTAGAGAGAGCAAACTCATGATTTTCCCCGAAGCACTCTTCCAGGGCTCACTGGCCTGTCGGGAGCCGGGAATGTCAGGGAGCGTCAAGGCAGGCATGAAGGCCGCCCTCAAAATGGGAAAGCAGGGCTAGTTCCAGCAGGCCCCCGTGTTCATGGGCACACTCAGCGTACATCCCTGTGGTTTCTGACGAGTCCCAGGAGACACCGGTTACCCTGCGTTTCCTTCCCCGAGTCAACTTATCGCAGGAGGGAGTCCCGCATCCAGCGAACTGTCTCAACCAAGGAACGCCGTAGCCGCTCCTCTGGGCCTGGGGCTGCCTGCAGTGCCAAAGAAGGAACAGGACTTGAATTGCAGTAAGAACCCAAGCCGCCGTCCTCTAGGAGGCACGGTGCCTTCAGTCAGGAGGTCCTGGATGGAATGCGAAGACGAGGGTTACTCTGAGCGCAGCTCCGATTAGGGCAACGCGTAAGACCTCCGCGCCATGTGGGATGTGGCAGAACGGCGTTCGTGAACGTGTGCGAGTGCTGAGGAAACCAAGCTGCTCCAAAAGAGAGGGCAGTGCGTTTCCCTACGCTCGGCGTGCACAGAGGGGCTCTAAGGGGCTACGGGCCTGGATGGTGCTTAGCAGAGCCAGGTGCGCCTGGGGTTACTCAGTGTTCCTGCCGGGAACAGGGCGCCCCGGCTAGCCTCCCAGGTGTCCAGAAGGCTGTGCTGCCGTTCAAGGTATGCAGAGCAGAGGCCACCGCCTCCTGGAAAGTGCAGCACGCCTCCGCTTCTGCACGGCAAACCAGGGCCTTACTTCCAGGCATGGCTTCATGCTGGGTGTGCCGGGAGCCACACAGCACGCTAAGGTGCTGACTTTCTCCCCGAGCAGAGTGACTTCAGGCACGAGGGCGGGCCTCGCAGTGTGGCAAGCACAGCGTTCTCTCATGGCAGCTCACACAAGGGCCGTGACAGAGTCTTCCTGGGCACCTCGCACCCACCAGCCATGTTGTCCCGAAGGGCGTTCGAGGGCTCTGGAGAGGTAGCGCTCCTCAAGGAACACGCAGTGTGTGGTTGCCCAGGACTCGGCACGCACGGGGGTCCTCCGAGGGAATCAACCAATGGACCTCGACGTTGCTCAGCCGGCCCACAGGTGTCTGGAGGCACTCAGGGACCTTGGAGGGAAAACGCTGCACGCCCCTGGGGCCTAGGAGTCCCCGGGCGTGTACTGCCTTGAAAGCAAAGCGACTAAGAACTCCCGGAAAGAGCTGCATGCCTCCCTTTCTGCACGGCTACTCAGGGCCTAACCTGGAGGCCAGTTCTCACGTTGAGGCTCCCTTTGGCTCTGGAGCCTGCCGTGCGGACCGCCACCGCGGCCGCGGCAGCCCCTGGTTTAGAGAGAGCAAACTCATGATTTTCCCCGAAGCACTCTTCCAGGGCTCACTGGCCTGTCGGGAGCCGGGAATGTCAGGGAGCGTCAAGGCAGGCATGAAGGCCGCCCTCAAAATGGGAAAGCAGGGCTAGTTCCAGCAGGCCCCCGTGTTCATGGGCACACTCAGCGTACATCCCTGTGGTTTCTGACGAGTCCCAGGAGACACCGGTTACCCTGCGTTTCCTTCCCCGAGTCAACTTATCGCAGGAGGGAGTCCCGCATCCAGCGAACTGTCTCAACCAAGGAACGCCGTAGCCGCTCCTCTGGGCCTGGGGCTGCCTGCAGTGCCAAAGAAGGAACAGGACTTGAATTGCAGTAAGAACCCAAGCCGCCGTCCTCTAGGAGGCACGGTGCCTTCAGTCAGGAGGTCCTGGATGGAATGCGAAGACGAGGGTTACTCTGAGCGCAGCTCCGATTAGGGCAACGCGTAAGACCTCCGCGCCATGTGGGATGTGGCAGAACGGCGTTCGTGAACGTGTGCGAGTGCTGAGGAAACCAAGCTGCTCCAAAAGAGAGGGCAGTGCGTTTCCCTACGCTCGGCGTGCACAGAGGGGCTCTAAGGGGCTACGGGCCTGGATGGTGCTTAGCAGAGCCAGGTGCGCCTGGGGTTACTCAGTGTTCCTGCCGGGAACAGGGCGCCCTGGCTAGCCTCCCAGGTGTCCAGAAGGCTGTGCTGCCGTTCAAGGTATGCAGAGCAGAGGCCACCGCCTCCTGGAAAGTGCAGCACGCCTCCGCTTCTGCACGGCAAACCAGGGCCTTACTTCCAGGCATGGCTTCATGCTGGGTGTGCCGGGAGCCACACAGCACGCTAAGGTGCTGACTTTCTCCTCGAGCAGAGTGACTTCAGGCACGAGGGCGGGCCTCGCAGTGTTGCAAGCACAGCGTTCTCTCATGGCAGCTCACACAAGGGCCGTGACAGAGTCTTCCTGGGCACCTCGCACCCACCAGCCATGTTGTCCCGAAGGGCGTTCGAGGGCTCTGGAGATGTAGCGCTCCTCAAGGAACGCGCAGTGTGTGGTTGCCCAGCACTCGGCACGCACGGGGGTCCTCCGAGGGAATCAACCAATGGACCTCGACGTTGCTCAGCCGGCCCACAGGTGTCTGGAGGCACTCAGGGACCTTGGAGGGAAAACGCTGCACGCCCGTGGGGCCTAGGAGTCCCCGGGCGTGTACTGCCTTGAAAGCAAAGCGACTAAGAACTCCCGGAAAGAGCTGCATGCCTCCCTTTCTGCACGGCTACTCAGGGCCTAACCTGGAGGCCAGTTCTCACGTTGAGGCTCCCTTTGGCTCTGGAGCCTGCCGTGCGGACCGCCACCGCGGCCGTGGCAGCCCCTGGTTTAGAGAGAGCAAACTCATGATTTTCCCCGAAGCACTCTTCCAGGGCTCACTGGCCTGTCGGGAGCCGGGAATGTCAGGGAGCGTCAAGGCAGGCATGAAGGCCGCCCTCAAAATGGGAAAGCAGGGCTAGTTCCAGCAGGCCCCCGTGTTCATGGGCACACTCAGCGTACATCCCTGTGGTTTCTGACGAGTCCCAGGAGACACCGGTTACCCTGCGTTTCCTTCCCCGAGTCAACTTATCGCAGGAGGGAGTCCCGCATCCAGCGAACTGTCTCAACCAAGGAACGCCGTAGCCGCTCCTCTGGGCCTGGGGCTGCCTGCAGTGCCAAAGAAGGAACAGGACTTGAATTGCAGTAAGAACCCAAGCCGCCGTCCTCTAGGAGGCACGGTGCCTTCAGTCAGGAGGTCCTGGATGGAATGCGAAGACGAGGGTTACTCTGAGCGCAGCTCCGATTAGGGCAACGCGTAAGACCTCCGCGCCATGTGGGATGTGGCAGAACGGCGTTCGTGAACGTGTGCGAGTGCTGAGGAAACCAAGCTGCTCCAAAAGAGAGGGCAGTGCGTTTCCCTACGCTCGGCGTGCACAGAGGGGCTCTAAGGGGCTACGGGCCTGGATGGTGCTTAGCAGAGCCAGGTGCGCCTGGGGTTACTCAGTGTTCCTGCCGGGAACAGGGCGCCCCGGCTAGCCTCCCAGGTGTCCAGAAGGCTGTGCTGCCGTTCAAGGTATGCAGAGCAGAGGCCACCGCCTCCTGGAAAGTGCAGCACGCCTCCGCTTCTGCACGGCAAACCAGGGCCTTACTTCCAGGCATGGCTTCATGCGGGGTGTGCCGGGAGCCACACAGCACGCTAAGGTGCTGACTTTCTCCTCGAGCAGAGTGACTTCAGGCACGAGGGCGGGCCTCGCAGTGTTGCAAGCACAGCGTTCTCTCATGGCAGCTCACACAAGGGCCGTGACAGAGTCTTCCTGGGCACCTCGCACCCACCAGCCATGTTGTCCCGAAGGGCGTTCGAGGGCTCTGGAGAGGTAGCGCTCCTCAAGGAACGCGCAGTGTGTGGTTGCCCAGCACTCGGCACGCACGGGGGTCCTCCGAGGGAATCAACCAATGGACCTCGACGTTGCTCAGCCGGCCCACAGGTGTCTGGAGGCACTCAGGGACCTTGGAGGGAAAACGCTGCACGCCCCTGGGGCCTAGGAGTCCCCGGGCGTGTACTGCCTTGAAAGCAAAGCGACTAAGAACTCCCGGAAAGAGCTGCATGCCTCCCTTTCTGCACGGCTACTCAGGGCCTAACCTGGAGGCCAGTTCTCACGTTGAGGCTCCCTTTGGCTCTGGAGCCTGCCGTGCGGACCGCCACCGCGGCCGCGGCAGCCCCTGGTTTAGAGAGAGCAAACTCATGATTTTCCCCGAAGCACTCTTCCAGGGCTCACTGGCCTGTCGGGAGCCGGGAATGTCAGGGAGCGTCAAGGCAGGCATGAAGGCCGCCCTCAAAATGGGAAAGCAGGGCTAGTTCCAGCAGGCCCCCGTGTTCATGGGCACACTCAGCGTACATCCCTGTGGTTTCTGACGAGTCCCAGGAGACACCGGTTACCCTGCGTTTCCTTCCCCGAGTCAACTTATCGCAGGAGGGAGTCCCGCATCCAGCGAACTGTCTCAACCAAGGAACGCCGTAGCCGCTCCTCTGGGCCTGGGGCTGCCTGCAGTGCCAAAGAAGGAACAGGACTTGAATTGCAGTAAGAACCCAAGCCGCCGTCCTCTAGGAGGCACGGTGCCTTCAGTCAGGAGGTCCTGGATGGAATGCGAAGACGAGGGTTACTCTGAGCGCAGCTCCGATTAGGGCAACGCGTAAGACCTCCGCGCCATGTGGGATGTGGCAGAACGGCGTTCGTGAACGTGTGCGAGTGCTGAGGAAACCAAGCTGCTCCAAAAGAGAGGGCAGTGCGTTTCCCTACGCTCGGCGTGCACAGAGGGGCTCTAAGGGGCTACGGGCCTGGATGGTGCTTAGCAGAGCCAGGTGCGCCTGGGGTTACTCAGTGTTCCTGCCGGGAACAGGGCGCCCCGGCTAGCCTCCCAGGTGTCCAGAAGGCTGTGCTGCCGTTCAAGGTATGCAGAGCAGAGGCCACCGCCTCCTGGAAAGTGCAGCACGCCTCCGCTTCTGCACGGCAAACCAGGGCCTTACTTCCAGGCATGGCTTCATGCTGGGTGTGCCGGGAGCCACACAGCACGCTAAGGTGCTGACTTTCTCCCCGAGCAGAGTGACTTCAGGCACGAGGGCGGGCCTCGCAGTGTGGCAAGCACAGCGTTCTCTCATGGCAGCTCACACAAGGGCCGTGACAGAGTCTTCCTGGGCACCTCGCACCCACCAGCCATGTTGTCCCGAAGGGCGTTCGAGGGCTCTGGAGAGGTAGCGCTCCTCAAGGAACACGCAGTGTGTGGTTGCCCAGGACTCGGCACGCACGGGGGTCCTCCGAGGGAATCAACCAATGGACCTCGATGTTGCTCAGCCGGCCCACAGGTGTCTGGAGGCACTCAGGGACCTTGGAGGGAAAACGCTGCACGCCCCTGGGGCCTAGGAGTCCCCGGGCGTGTACTGCCTTGAAAGCAAAGCGACTAAGAACTCCCGGAAAGAGCTGCATGCCTCCCTTTCTGCACGGCTACTCAGGGCCTAACCTGGAGGCCAGTTCTCACGTTGAGGCTCCCTTTGGCTCTGGAGCCTGCCGTGCGGACCGCCACCGCGGCCGCGGCAGCCCCTGGTTTAGAGAGAGCAAACTCATGATTTTCCCCGAAGCACTCTTCCAGGGCTCACTGGCCTGTCGGGAGCCGGGAATGTCAGGGAGCGTCAAGGCAGGCATGAAGGCCGCCCTCAAAATGGGAAAGCAGGGCTAGTTCCAGCAGGCCCCCGTGTTCATGGGCACACTCAGCGTACATCCCTGTGGTTTCTGACGAGTCCCAGGAGACACCGGTTACCCTGCGTTTCCTTCCCCGAGTCAACTTATCGCAGGAGGGAGTCCCGCATCCAGCGAAGTGTCTCAACCAAGGAACGCCGTAGCCGCTCCTCTGGGCCTGGGGCTGCCTGCAGTGCCAAAGAAGGAACAGGACTTGAATTGCAGTAAGAACCCAAGCCGCCGTCCTCTAGGAGGCACGGTGCCTTCAGTCAGGAGGTCCTGGATGGAATGCGAAGACGAGGGTTACTCTGAGCGCAGCTCCGATTAGGGCAACGCGTAAGACCTCCACGCCATGTGGGATGTGGCAGAACGGCGTTCGTGAACGTGTGCGAGTGCTGAGGAAACCAAGCTGCTCCAAAAGAGAGGGCAGTGCGTTTCCCTACGCTCGGCGTGCACAGAGGGGCTCTAAGGGGCTACGGGCCTGGATGGTGCTTAGCAGAGCCAGGTGCGCCTGGGGTTACTCAGTGTTCCTGCCGGGAACAGGGCGCCCCGGCTAGCCTCCCAGGTGTCCAGAAGGCTGTGCTGCCGTTCAAGGTATGCAGAGCAGAGGCCACCGCCTCCTGGAAAGTGCAGCACGCCTCCGCTTCTGCACGGCAAACCAGGGCCTTACTTCCAGGCATGGCTTCATGCTGGGTGTGCCGGGAGCCACACAGCACGCTAAGGTGCTGACTTTCTCCCCGAGCAGAGTGACTTCAGGCACGAGGGCGGGCCTCGCAGTGTGGCAAGCACAGCGTTCTCTCATGGCAGCTCACACAAGGGCCGTGACAGAGTCTTCCTGGGCACCTCGCACCCACCAGCCATGTTGTCCCGAAGGGCGTTCGAGGGCTCTGGAGAGGTAGCGCTCCTCAAGGAACACGCAGTGTGTGGTTGCCCAGGACTCGGCACGCACGGGGGTCCTCCGAGGGAATCAACCAATGGACCTCGACGTTGCTCAGCCGGCCCACAGGTGTCTGGAGGCACTCAGGGACCTTGGAGGGAAAACGCTGCACGCCCGTGGGGCCTAGGAGTCCCCGGGCGTGTACTGCCTTGAAAGCAAAGCGACTAAGAACTCCCGGAAAGAGCTGCATGCCTCCCTTTCTGCACGGCTACTCAGGGCCTAACCTGGAGGCCAGTTCTCACGTTGAGGCTCCCTTTGGCTCTGGAGCCTGCCGTGAGGACCGCCACCGCGGCCGCGGCAGCCCCTGGTTTAGAGAGAGCAAACTCATGATTTTCCCTGAAGCACTCTTCCAGGGCTCACTGGCCTGTCGGGAGCCGGGAATGTCAGGGAGCGTCAAGGCAGGCATGAATGCCGCCCTCAAAATGGGAAAGCAGGGCTAGTTCCAGCAGGCCCCCGTGTTCATGGGCACACTCAGCGTACATCCCTGTGGTTTCTGACGAGTCCCAGGAGACACCGGTTACCCTGCGTTTCCTTCCCCGAGTCAACTTATCGCAGGAGGGAGTCCCGCATCCAGCGAACTGTCTCACCAAGGAACGCCGTAGCCGCTCCTCTGGGCCTGGGGCTGCCTGCAGTGCCAAAGAAGGAACAGGACTTGAATTGCAGTAAGAACCCAAGCCGCCGTCCTCTAGGAGGCACGGTGCCTTCAATCAGGAGGTCCTGGATGGAATGCGAAGACGAGGGTTACTCTGAGCGCAGCTCCGATTAGGGCAACGCGTAAGACCTCCGCGCCATGTGGGATGTGGCAGAACGGCGTTCGTGAACGTGTGCGAGTGCTGAGGAAACCAAGCTGCTCCAAAAGAGAGGGCAGTGCGTTTCCCTACGCTCGGCGTGCACAGAGGGGCTCTAAGGGGCTACGGGCCTGGATGGTGCTTAGCAGAGCCAGGTGCGCCTGGGGTTACTCAGTGTTCCTGCCGGGAACAGGGCGCCCCAGCTAGCCTCCCAGGTGTCCAGAAGGCTGTGCTGCCGTTCAAGGTATGCAGAGCAGAGGCCACCGCCTCCTGGAAAGTGCAGCACGCCTCCGCTTCTGCACGGCAAACCAGGGCCTTACTTCCAGGCATGGCTTCATGCGGGGTGTGCCGGGAGCCACACAGCACGCTAAGGTGCTGACTTTCTCCTCGAGCAGAGTGACTTCAGGCACGAGGGCGGGCCTCGCAGTGTTGCAAGCACAGCGTTCTCTCATGGCAGCTCACACAAGGGCCGTGACAGAGTCTTCCTGGGCACCTCGCACCCACCAGCCATGTTGTCCCGAAGGGCGTTCGAGGGCTCTGGAGATGTAGCGCTCCTCAAGGAACGCGCAGTGTGTGGTTGCCCAGCACTCGGCACGCACGGGGGTCCTCCGAGGGAATCAACCAATGGACCTCGACGTTGCTCAGCCGGCCCACAGGTGTCTGGAGGCACTCAGGGACCTTGGAGGGAAAACGCTGCACGCCCCTGGGGCCTAGGAGTCCCCGGGCGTGTACTGCCTTGAAAGCAAAGCGACTAAGAACTCCCGGAAAGAGCTGCATGCCTCCCTTTCTGCACGGCTACTCAGGGCCTAACCTGGAGGCCAGTTCTCACGTTGAGGCTCCCTTTGGCTCTGGAGCCTGCCGTGCGGACCGCCACCGCGGCCGCGGCAGCCCCTGGTTTAGAGAGAGCAAACTCATGATTTTCCCCGAAGCACTCTTCCAGGGCTCACCGGCCTGTCGGGAGCCGGGAATGTCAGGGAGCGTCAAGGCAGGCATGAAGGCCGCCCTCAAAATGGGAAAGCAGGGCTAGTTCCAGCAGGCCCCCGTGTTCATGGGCACACTCAGCGTACATCCCTGTGGTTTCTGACGAGTCCCAGGAGACACCGGTTACCCTGCGTTTCCTTCCCCGAGTCAACTTATCGCAGGAGGGAGTCCCGCATCCAGCGAACTGTCTCAACCAAGGAACGCCGTAGCCGCTCCTCTGGGCCTGGGGCTGCCTGCAGTGCCAAAGAAGGAACAGGACTTGAATTGCAGTAAGAACCCAAGCCGCCGTCCTCTAGGAGGCACGGTGCCTTCAGTCAGGAGGTCCTGGATGGAATGCGAAGACGAGGGTTACTCTGAGCGCAGCTCCGATTAGGGCAACGCGTAAGACCTCCGCGCCATGTGGGATGTGGCAGAACGGCGTTCGTGAACGTGTGCGAGTGCTGAGGAAACCAAGCTGCTCCAAAAGAGAGGGCAGTGCGTTTCCCTACGTTCGGCGTGCACAGAGGGGCTCTAAGGGGCTACGGGCCTGGATGGTGCTTAGCAGAGCCAGGTGCGCCTGGGGTTGGTTACTCAGTGTTCCTGCCGGGAACAGGGCGCCCCGGCTAGCCTCCCAGGTGTCCAGAAGGCTGTGCTGCCGTTCAAGGTATGCAGAGCAGAGGCCACCGCCTCCTGGAAAGTGCAGCACGCCTCCGCTTCTGCACG
Source organism: Lagenorhynchus albirostris (assembly GCF_949774975.1). Lineage (NCBI taxonomy): Eukaryota > Metazoa > Chordata > Mammalia > Artiodactyla > Delphinidae > Lagenorhynchus > Lagenorhynchus albirostris. The sequence goes on along the minus strand of NC_083102.1, from coordinate 107,582,640 downwards.
GCAAACCAGGGCCTTACTTCCAGGCATGGCTTCATGCTGGGTGTGCCGGGAGCCACACAGCACGCTAAGGTGCTGACTTTCTCCTCGAGCAGAGTGACTTCAGGCACGAGGGCGGGCCTCGCAGTGTTGCAAGCACAGCGTTCTCTCATGGCAGCTCACACAAGGGCCATGACAGAGTCTTCCTGGGCACCTCGCACCCACCAGCCATGTTGTCCCGAAGGGCGTTCGAGGGCTCTGGAGATGTAGCGCTCCTCAAGGAACGCGCAGTGTGTGGTTGCCCAGCACTCGGCACGCACGGGGGTCCTCCGAGGGAATCAACCAATGGACCTCGACGTTGCTCAGCCGGCCCACAGGTGTCTGGAGGCACTCAGGGACCTTGGAGGGAAAACGCTGCACGCCCCTGGGGCCTAGGAGTCCCCGGGCGTGTACTGCCTTGAAAGCAAAGCGACTAAGAACTCCCGGAAAGAGCTGCATGCCTCCCTTTCTGCACGGCTACTCAGGGCCTAACCTGGAGGCCAGTTCTCACGTTGAGGCTCCCTTTGGCTCTGGAGCCTGCCGTGCGGACCGCCACCGCGGCCGCGGCAGCCCCTGGTTTAGAGAGAGCAAACTCATGATTTTCCCCGAAGCACTCTTCCAGGGCTCACTGGCCTGTCGGGAGCCGGGAATGTCAGGGAGCGTCAAGGCAGGCATGAAGGCCGCCCTCAAAATGGGAAAGCAGGGCTAGTTCCAGCAGGCCCCCGTGTTCATGGGCACACTCAGCGTACATCCCTGTGGTTTCTGACGAGTCCCAGGAGACACCGGTTACCCTGCGTTTCCTTCCCCGAGTCAACTTATCGCAGGAGGGAGTCCCGCATCCAGCGAACTGTCTCAACCAAGGAACGCCGTAGCCGCTCCTCTGGGCCTGGGGCTGCCTGCAGTGCCAAAGAAGGAACAGGACTTGAATTGCAGTAAGAACCCAAGCCGCCGTCCTCTAGGAGGCACGGTGCCTTCAGTCAGGAGGTCCTGGATGGAATGCGAAGACGAGGGTTACTCTGAGCGCAGCTCCGATTAGGGCAACGCGTAAGACCTCCGCGCCATGTGGGATGTGGCAGAACGGCGTTCGTGAACGTGTGCGAGTGCTGAGGAAACCAAGCTGCTCCAAAAGAGAGGGCAGTGCGTTTCCCTACGCTCGGCGTGCACAGAGGGGCTCTAAGGGGCTACGGGCCTGGATGGTGCTTAGCAGAGCCAGGTGCGCCTGGGGTTACTCAGTGTTCCTGCCGGGAACAGGGCGCCCCGGCTAGCCTCCCAGGTGTCCAGAAGGCTGTGCTGCCGTTCAAGGTATGCAGAGCAGAGGCCACCGCCTCCTGGAAAGTGCAGCACGCCTCCGCTTCTGCACGGCAAACCAGGGCCTTACTTCCAGGCATGGCTTCATGCTGGGTGTGCCGGGAGCCACACAGCACGCTAAGGTGCTGACTTTCTCCCCGAGCAGAGTGACTTCAGGCACGAGGGCGGGCCTCGCAGTGTGGCAAGCACAGCGTTCTCTCATGGCAGCTCACACAAGGGCCGTGACAGAGTCTTCCTGGGCACCTCGCACCCACCAGCCATGTTGTCCCGAAGGGCGTTCGAGGGCTCTGGAGAGGTAGCGCTCCTCAAGGAACACGCAGTGTGTGGTTGCCCAGGACTCGGCACGCACGGGGGTCCTCCGAGGGAATCAACCAATGGACCTCGACGTTGCTCAGCCGGCCCACAGGTGTCTGGAGGCACTCAGGGACCTTGGAGGGAAAACGCTGCACGCCCCTGGGGCCTAGGAGTCCCCGGGCGTGTACTGCCTTGAAAGCAAAGCGACTAAGAACTCCCGGAAAGAGCTGCATGCCTCCCTTTCTGCACGGCTACTCAGGGCCTAACCTGGAGGCCAGTTCTCACGTTGAGGCTCCCTTTGGCTCTGGAGCCTGCCGTGCGGACCGCCACCGCGGCCGCGGCAGCCCCTGGTTTAGAGAGAGCAAACTCATGATTTTCCCCGAAGCACTCTTCCAGGGCTCACTGGCCTGTCGGGAGCCGGGAATGTCAGGGAGCGTCAAGGCAGGCATGAAGGCCGCCCTCAAAATGGGAAAGCAGGGCTAGTTCCAGCAGGCCCCCGTGTTCATGGGCACACTCAGCGTACATCCCTGTGGTTTCTGACGAGTCCCAGGAGACACCGGTTACCCTGCGTTTCCTTCCCCGAGTCAACTTATCGCAGGAGGGAGTCCCGCATCCAGCGAACTGTCTCAACCAAGGAACGCCGTAGCCGCTCCTCTGGGCCTGGGGCTGCCTGCAGTGCCAAAGAAGGAACAGGACTTGAATTGCAGTAAGAACCCAAGCCGCCGTCCTCTAGGAGGCACGGTGCCTTCAGTCAGGAGGTCCTGGATGGAATGCGAAGACGAGGGTTACTCTGAGCGCAGCTCCGATTAGGGCAACGCGTAAGACCTCCGCGCCATGTGGGATGTGGCAGAACGGCGTTCGTGAACGGGTGCGAGTGCTGAGGAAACCAAGCTGCTCCAAAAGAGAGGGCAGTGCGTTTCCCTACGCTCGGCGTGCACAGAGGGGCTCTAAGGGGCTACGGGCCTGGATGGTGCTTAGCAGAGCCAGGTGCGCCTGGGGTTACTCAGTGTTCCTGCCGGGAACAGGGCGCCCCGGCTAGCCTCCCAGGTGTCCAGAAGGCTGTGCTGCCGTTCAAGGTATGCAGAGCAGAGGCCACCGCCTCCTGGAAAGTGCAGCACGCCTCCGCTTCTGCACGGCAAACCAGGGCCTTACTTCCAGGCATGGCTTCATGCTGGGTGTGCCGGGAGCCACACAGCACGCTAAGGTGCTGACTTTCTCCTCGAGCAGAGTGACTTCAGGCACGAGGGCGGGCCTCGCAGTGTTGCAAGCACAGCGTTCTCTCATGGCAGCTCACACAAGGGCCGTGACAGAGTCTTCCTGGGCACCTCGCACCCACCAGCCATGTTGTCCCGAAGGGCGTTCGAGGGCTCTGGAGAGGTAGCGCTCCTCAAGGAACGCGCAGTGTGTGGTTGCCCAGCACTCGGCACGCACGGGGGTCCTCCGAGGGAATCAACCAATGGACCTCGACGTTGCTCAGCCGGCCCACAGGTGTCTGGAGGCACTCAGGGACCTTGGAGGGAAAACGCTGCACGCCCCTGGGGCCTAGGAGTCCCCGGGCGTGTACTGCCTTGAAAGCAAAGCGACTAAGAACTCCCGGAAAGAGCTGCATGCCTCCCTTTCTGCACGGCTACTCAGGGCCTAACCTGGAGGCCAGTTCTCACGTTGAGGCTCCCTTTGGCTCTGGAGCCTGCCGTGCGGACCGCCACCGCGGCCGCGGCAGCCCCTGGTTTAGAGAGAGCAAACTCATGATTTTCCCCGAAGCACTCTTCCAGGGCTCACTGGCCTGTCGGGAGCCGGGAATGTCAGGGAGCGTCAAGGCAGGCATGAAGGCCGCCCTCAAAATGGGAAAGCAGGGCTAGTTCCAGCAGGCCCCCGTGTTCATGGGCACACTCAGCGTACATCCCTGTGGTTTCTGACGAGTCCCAGGAGACACCGGTTACCCTGCGTTTCCTTCCCCGAGTCAACTTATCGCAGGAGGGAGTCCCGCATCCAGCGAACTGTCTCAACCAAGGAACGCCGTAGCCGCTCCTCTGGGCCTGGGGCTGCCTGCAGTGCCAAAGAAGGAACAGGACTTGAATTGCAGTAAGAACCCAAGCCGCCGTCCTCTAGGAGGCACGGTGCCTTCAGTCAGGAGGTCCTGGATGGAATGCGAAGACGAGGGTTACTCTGAGCGCAGCTCCGATTAGGGCAACGCGTAAGACCTCCGCGCCATGTGGGATGTGGCAGAACGGCGTTCGTGAACGTGTGCGAGTGCTGAGGAAACCAAGCTGCTCCAAAAGAGAGGGCAGTGCGTTTCCCTACGCTCGGCGTGCACAGAGGGGCTCTAAGGGGCTACGGGCCTGGATGGTGCTTAGCAGAGCCAGGTGCGCCTGGGGTTGGTTACTCAGTGTTCCTGCCGGGAACAGGGCGCCCCGGCTAGCCTCCCAGGTGTCCAGAAGGCTGTGCTGCCGTTCAAGGTATGCAGAGCAGAGGCCACCGCCTCCTGGAAAGTGCAGCACGCCTCCGCTTCTGCACGGCAAACCAGGGCCTTACTTCCAGGCATGGCTTCATGCTGGGTGTGCCGGGAGCCACACAGCACGCTAAGGTGCTGACTTTCTCCCCGAGCAGAGTGACTTCAGGCACGAGGGCGGGCCTCGCAGTGTTGCAAGCACAGCGTTCTCTCATGGCAGCTCACACAAGGGCCGTGACAGAGTCTTCCTGGGCACCTCGCACCCACCAGCCATGTTGTCCCGAAGGGCGTTCGAGGGCTCTGGAGATGTAGCGCTCCTCAAGGAACGCGCAGTGTGTGGTTGCCCAGCACTCGGCACGCACGGGGGTCCTCCGAGGGAATCAACCAATGGACCTCGACGTTGCTCAGCCGGCCCACAGGTGTCTGGAGGCACTCAGGGACCTCGGAGGGAAAACGCTGCACGCCCCTGGGGCCTAGGAGTCCCCGGGCGTGTACTGCCTTGAAAGCAAAGCGACTAAGAACTCCCGGAAAGAGCTGCATGCCTCCCTTTCTGCACGGCTACTCAGGGCCTAACCTGGAGGCCAGTTCTCACGTTGAGGCTCCCTTTGGCTCTGGAGCCTGCCGTGCGGACCGCCACCGCGGCCGCGGCAGCCCCTGGTTTAGAGAGAGCAAACTCATGATTTTCCCCGAAGCACTCTTCCAGGGCTCACTGGCCTGTCGGGAGCCGGGAATGTCAGGGAGCGTCAAGGCAGGCATGAATGCCGCCCTCAAAATGGGAAAGCAGGGCTAGTTCCAGCAGGCCCCCGTGTTCATGGGCACACTCAGCGTACATCCCTGTGGTTTCTGACGAGTCCCAGGAGACACCGGTTACCCTGCGTTTCCTTCCCCGAGTCAACTTATCGCAGGAGGGAGTCCCGCATCCAGCGAACTGTCTCAACCAAGGAACGCCGTAGCCGCTCCTCTGGGCCTGGGGCTGCCTGCAGTGCCAAAGAAGGAACAGGACTTGAATTGCAGTAAGAACCCAAGCCGCCGTCCTCTAGGAGGCACGGTGCCTTCAGTCAGGAGGTCCTGGATGGAATGCGAAGACGAGGGTTACTCTGAGCGCAGCTCCGATTAGGGCAACGCGTAAGACCTCCGCGCCATGTGGGATGTGGCAGAACGGCGTTCGTGAACGTGTGCGAGTGCTGAGGAAACCAAGCTGCTCCAAAAGAGAGGGCAGTGCGTTTCCCTACGCTCGGCGTGCACAGAGGGGCTCTAAGGGGCTACGGGCCTGGATGGTGCTTAGCAGAGCCAGGTGCGCCTGGGGTTACTCAGTGTTCCTGCCGGGAACAGGGCGCCCCGGCTAGCCTCCCAGGTGTCCAGAAGGCTGTGCTGCCGTTCAAGGTATGCAGAGCAGAGGCCACCGCCTCCTGGAAAGTGCAGCACGCCTCCGCTTCTGCACGGCAAACCAGGGCCTTACTTCCAGGCATGGCTTCATGCTGGGTGTGCCGGGAGCCACACAGCACGCTAAGGTGCTGACTTTCTCCTCGAGCAGAGTGACTTCAGGCACGAGGGCGGGCCTCGCAGTGTTGCAAGCACAGCGTTCTCTCATGGCAGCTCACACAAGGGCCGTGACAGAGTCTTCCTGGGCACCTCGCACCCACCAGCCATGTTGTCCCGAAGGGCGTTCGAGGGCTCTGGAGAGGTAGCGCTCCTCAAGGAACGCGCAGTGTGTGGTTGCCCAGCACTCGGCACGCACGGGGGTCCTCCGAGGGAATCAACCAATGGACCTCGACGTTGCTCAGCCGGCCCACAGGTGTCTGGAGGCACTCAGGGACCTTGGAGGGAAAACGCTGCACGCCCCTGGGGCCTAGGAGTCCCCGGGCGTGTACTGCCTTGAAAGCAAAGCGACTAAGAACTCCCGGAAAGAGCTGCATGCCTCCCTTTCTGCACGGCTACTCAGGGCCTAACCTGGAGGCCAGTTCTCACGTTGAGGCTCCCTTTGGCTCTGGAGCCTGCCGTGTGGACTGCCACCGCGGCCGCGGCAGCCCCTGGTTTAGAGAGAGCAAACTCATGATTTTCCCCGAAGCACTCTTCCAGGGCTCACTGGCCTGTCGGGAGCCGGGAATGTCAGGGAGCGTCAAGGCAGGCATGAATGCCGCCCTCAAAATGGGAAAGCAGGGCTAGTTCCATCAGGCCCCCGTGTTCATGGGCACACTCAGCGTACATCCCTGTGGTTTCTGACGAGTCCCAGGAGACACCGGTTACCCTGCGTTTCCTTCCCCGAGTCAACTTATCGCAGGAGGGAGTCCCGCATCCAGCGAACTGTCTCAACCAAGGAACGCCGTAGCCGCTCCTCTGGGCCTGGGGCTGCCTGCAGTGCCAAAGAAGGAACAGGACTTGAATTGCAGTAAGAACCCAAGCCGCCGTCCTCTAGGAGGCACGGTGCCTTCAGTCAGGAGGTCCTGGATGGAATGCGAAGACGAGGGTTACTCTGAGCGCAGCTCCGATTAGGGCAACGCGTAAGACCTCCGCGCCATGTGGGATGTGGCAGAACGGCGTTCGTGAACGTGTGCGAGTGCTGAGGAAACCAAGCTGCTCCAAAAGAGAGGGCAGTGCGTTTCCCTACGCTCGGCGTGCACAGAGGGGCTCTAAGGGGCTACGGGCCTGGATGGTGCTTAGCAGAGCCAGGTGCGCCTGGGGTTACTCAGTGTTCCTGCCGGGAACAGGGCGCCCCGGCTAGCCTCCCAGGTGTCCAGAAGGCTGTGCTGCCGTTCAAGGTATGCAGAGCAGAGGCCACCGCCTCCTGGAAAGTGCAGCACGCCTCCGCTTCTGCACGGCAAACCAGGGCCTTACTTCCAGGCATGGCTTCATGCTGGGTGTGCCGGGAGCCACACAGCACGCTAAGGTGCTGACTTTCTCCTCGAGCAGAGTGACTTCAGGCACGAGGGCGGGCCTCGCAGTGTTGCAAGCACAGCGTTCTCTCATGGCAGCTCACACAAGGGCCGTGACAGAGTCTTCCTGGGCACCTCGCACCCACCAGCCATGTTGTCCCGAAGGGCGTTCGAGGGCTCTGGAGAGGTAGCGCTCCTCAAGGAACGCGCAGTGTGTGGTTGCCCAGCACTCGGCACGCACGGGGGTCCTCCGAGGGAATCAACCAATGGACCTCGACGTTGCTCAGCCGGCCCACAGGTGTCTGGAGGCACTCAGGGACCTTGGAGGGAAAACGCTGCACGCCCCTGGGGCCTAGGAGTCCCCGGGCGTGTACTGCCTTGAAAGCAAAGCGACTAAGAACTCCTGGAAAGAGCTGCATGCCTCCCTTTCTGCACGGCTACTCAGGGCCTAACCTGGAGGCCAGTTCTCACGTTGAGGCTCCCTTTGGCTCTGGAGCCTGCCGTGCGGACCGCCACCGCGGCCGCGGCAGCCCCTGGTTTAGAGAGAGCAAACTCATGATTTTCCCCGAAGCACTCTTCCAGGGCTCACTGGCCTGTCGGGAGCCGGGAATGTCAGGGAGCGTCAAGGCAGGCATGAAGGCCGCCCTCAAAATGGGAAAGCAGGGCTAGTTCCAGCAGGCCCCCGTGTTCATGGGCACACTCAGCGTACATCCCTGTGGTTTCTGACGAGTCCCAGGAGACACCGGTTACCCTGCGTTTCCTTCCCCGAGTCAACTTATCGCAGGAGGGAGTCCCGCATCCAGCGAACTGTCTCAACCAAGGAACGCCGTAGCCGCTCCTCTGGGCCTGGGGCTGCCTGCAGTGCCAAAGAAGGAACAGGACTTGAATTGCAGTAAGAACCCAAGCCGCCGTCCTCTAGGAGGCACGGTGCCTTCAGTCAGGAGGTCCTGGATGGAATGCGAAGACGAGGGTTACTCTGAGCGCAGCTCCGATTAGGGCAACGCGTAAGACCTCCGCGCCATGTGGGATGTGGCAGAACGGCGTTCGTGAACGTGTGCGAGTGCTGAGGAAACCAAGCTGCTCTAAAAGAGAGGGCAGTGCGTTTCCCTACGCTCGGCGTGCACAGAGGGGCTCTAAGGGGCTACGGGCCTGGATGGTGCTTAGCAGAGCCAGGTGCGCCTGGGGTTACTCAGTGTTCCTGCCGGGAACAGGGCGCCCCGGCTAGCCTCCCAGGTGTCCAGAAGGCTGTGCTGCCGTTCAAGGTATGCAGAGCAGAGGCCACCGCCTCCTGGAAAGTGCAGCACGCCTCCGCTTCTGCACGGCAAACCAGGGCCTTACTTCCAGGCATGGCTTCATGCGGGGTGTGCCGGGAGCCACACAGCACGCTAAGGTGCTGACTTTCTCCTCGAGCAGAGTGACTTCAGGCACGAGGGCGGGCCTCGCAGTGTTGCAAGCACAGCGTTCTCTCATGGCAGCTCACACAAGGGCCGTGACAGAGTCTTCCTGGGCACCTCGCACCCACCAGCCATGTTGTCCCGAAGGGCGTTCGAGGGCTCTGGAGATGTAGCGCTCCTCAAGGAACGCGCAGTGTGTGGTTGCCCAGCACTCGGCACGCACGGGGGTCCTCCGAGGGAATCAACCAATGGACCTCGACGTTGCTCAGCCGGCCCACAGGTGTCTGGAGGCACTCAGGGACCTTGGAGGGAAAACGCTGCACGCCCGTGGGGCCTAGGAGTCCCCGGGCGTGTACTGCCTTGAAAGCAAAGCGACTAAGAACTCCCGGAAAGAGCTGCATGCCTCCCTTTCTGCACGGCTACTCAGGGCCTAACCTGGAGGCCAGTTCTCACGTTGAGGCTCCCTTTCGCTCTGGAGCCTGCCGTGCGGACCGCCACCGCGGCCGTGGCAGCCCCTGGTTTAGAGAGAGCAAACATGATTTTCCCCGAAGCACTCTTCCAGGGCTCACTGGCCTGTCGGGAGCCGGGAATGTCAGGGAGCGTCAAGGCAGGCATGAAGGCCGCCCTCAAAATGGGAAAGCAGGGCTAGTTCCAGCAGGCCCCCGTGTTCATGGGCACACTCAGCGTACATCCCTGTGGTTTCTGACGAGTCCCAGGAGACACCGGTTACCCTGCGTTTCCTTCCCCGAGTCAACTTATCGCAGGAGGGAGTCCCGCATCCAGCGAACTGTCTCAACCAAGGAACGCCGTAGCCGCTCCTCTGGGCCTGGGGCTGCCTGCAGTGCCAAAGAAGGAACAGGACTTGAATTGCAGTAAGAACCCAAGCCGCCGTCCTCTAGGAGGCACGGTGCCTTCAGTCAGGAGGTCCTGGATGGAATGCGAAGACGAGGGTTACTCTGAGCGCAGCTCCGATTAGGGCAACGCGTAAGACCTCCGCGCCATGTGGGATGTGGCAGAACGGCGTTCGTGAACGTGTGCGAGTGCTGAGGAAACCAAGCTGCTCCAAAAGAGAGGGCAGTGCGTTTCCCTACGCTCGGCGTGCACAGAGGGGCTCTAAGGGGCTACGGGCCTGGATGGTGCTTAGCAGAGCCAGGTGCGCCTGGGGTTGGTTACTCAGTGTTCCTGCCGGGAACAGGGCGCCCCGGCTAGCCTCCCAGGTGTCCAGAAGGCTGTGCTGCCGTTCAAGGTATGCAGAGCAGAGGCCACCGCCTCCTGGAAAGTGCAGCACGCCTCCGCTTCTGCACGGCAAACCAGGGCCTTACTTCCAGGCATGGCTTCATGCTGGGTGTGCCGGGAGCCACACAGCACGCTAAGGTGCTGACTTTCTCCTCGAGCAGAGTGACTTCAGGCACGAGGGCGGGCCTCGCAGTGTTGCAAGCACAGCGTTCTCTCATGGCAGCTCACACAAGGGCCGTGACAGAGTCTTCCTGGGCACCTCGCACCCACCAGCCATGTTGTCCCGAAGGGCGTTCGAGGGCTCTGGAGATGTAGCGCTCCTCAAGGAACGCGCAGTGTGTGGTTGCCCAGCACTCGGCACGCACGGGGGTCCTCCGAGGGAATCAACCAATGGACCTCGACGTTGCTCAGCCGGCCCACAGGTGTCTGGAGGCACTCAGGGACCTTGGAGGGAAAACGCTGCACGCCCCTGGGGCCTAGGAGTCCCCGGGCGTGTACTGCCTTGAAAGCAAAGCGACTAAGAACTCCCGGAAAGAGCTGCATGCCTCCCTTTCTGCACGGCTACTCAGGGCCTAACCTGGAGGCCAGTTCTCACGTTGAGGCTCCCTTTGGCTCTGGAGCCTGCCGTGCGGACCGCCACCGCGGCCGCGGCAGCCCCTGGTTTAGAGAGAGCAAACTCATGATTTTCCCCGAAGCACTCTTCCAGGGCTCACTGGCCTGTCGGGAGCCGGGAATGTCAGGGAGCGTCAAGGCAGGCATGAAGGCCGCCCTCAAAATGGGAAAGCAGGGCTAGTTCCAGCAGGCCCCCGTGTTCATGGGCACACTCAGCGTACATCCCTGTGGTTTCTGACGAGTCCCAGGAGACACCGGTTACCCTGCGTTTCCTTCCCCGAGTCAACTTATCGCAGGAGGGAGTCCCGCATCCAGCGAACTGTCTCAACCAAGGAACGCCGTAGCCGCTCCTCTGGGCCTGGGGCTGCCTGCAGTGCCAAAGAAGGAACAGGACTTGAATTGCAGTAAGAACCCAAGCCGCCGTCCTCTAGGAGGCACGGTGCCTTCAGTCAGGAGGTCCTGGATGGAATGCGAAGACGAGGGTTACTCTGAGCGCAGCTCCGATTAGGGCAACGCGTAAGACCTCCGCGCCATGTGGGATGTGGCAGAACGGCGTTCGTGAACGTGTGCGAGTGCTGAGGAAACCAAGCTGCTCCAAAAGAGAGGGCAGTGCGTTTCCCTACGCTCGGCGTGCACAGAGGGGCTCTAAGGGGCTACGGGCCTGGATGGTGCTTAGCAGAGCCAGGTGCGCCTGGGGTTACTCAGTGTTCCTGCCGGGAACAGGGCGCCCCGGCTAGCCTCCCAGGTGTCCAGAAGGCTGTGCTGCCGTTCAAGGTATGCAGAGCAGAGGCCACCGCCTCCTGGAAAGTGCAGCACGCCTCCGCTTCTGCACGGCAAACCAGGGCCTTACTTCCAGGCATGGCTTCATGCTGGGTGTGCCGGGAGCCACACAGCACGCTAAGGTGCTGACTTTCTCCCCGAGCAGAGTGACTTCAGGCACGAGGGCGGGCCTCGCAGTGTGGCAAGCACAGCGTTCTCTCATGGCAGCTCACACAAGGGCCGTGACAGAGTCTTCCTGGGCACCTCGCACCCACCAGCCATGTTGTCCCGAAGGGCGTTCGAGGGCTCTGGAGAGGTAGCGCTCCTCAAGGAACACGCAGTGTGTGGTTGCCCAGGACTCGGCACGCACGGGGGTCCTCCGAGGGAATCAACCAATGGACCTCGACGTTGCTCAGCCGGCCCACAGGTGTCTGGAGGCACTCAGGGACCTTGGAGGGAAAACGCTGCACGCCCGTGGGGCCTAGGAGTCCCCGGGCGTGTACTGCCTTGAAAGCAAAGCGACTAAGAACTCCCGGAAAGAGCTGCATGCCTCCCTTTCTGCACGGCTACTCAGGGCCTAACCTGGAGGCCAGTTCTCACGTTGAGGCTCCCTTTGGCTCTGGAGCCTGCCGTGCGGACCGCCACCGCGGCCGCGGCAGCCCCTGGTTTAGAGAGAGCAAACTCATGATTTTCCCCGAAGCACTCTTCCAGGGCTCACTGGCCTGTCGGGAGCCGGGAATGTCAGGGAGCGTCAAGGCAGGCATGAAGGCCGCCCTCAAAATGGGAAAGCAGGGCTAGTTCCAGCAGGCCCCCGTGTTCATGGGCACACTCAGCGTACATCCCTGTGGTTTCTGACGAGTCCCAGGAGACACCGGTTACCCTGCGTTTCCTTCCCCGAGTCAACTTATCGCAGGAGGGAGTCCCGCATCCAGCGAACTGTCTCAACCAAGGAACGCCGTAGCCGCTCCTCTGGGCCTGGGGCTGCCTGCAGTGCCAAAGAAGGAACAGGACTTGAATTGCAGTAAGAACCCAAGCCGCCGTCCTCTAGGAGGCACGGTGCCTTCAGTCAGGAGGTCCTGGATGGAATGCGAAGACGAGGGTTACTCTGAGCGCAGCTCCGATTAGGGCAACGCGTAAGACCTCCGCGCCATGTAGGATGTGGCAGAACGGCGTTCGTGAACGTGTGCGAGTGCTGAGGAAACCAAGCTGCTCCAAAAGAGAGGGCAGTGCGTTTCCCTACGCTCGGCGTGCACAGAGGGGCTCTAAGGGGCTACGGGCCTGGATGGTGCTTAGCAGAGCCAGGTGCGCCTGGGGTTGGTTACTCAGTGTTCCTGCCGGGAACAGGGCGCCCCGGCTAGCCTCCCAGGTGTCCAGAAGGCTGTGCTGCCGTTCAAGGTATGCAGAGCAGAGGCCACCGCCTCCTGGAAAGTGCAGCACGCCTCCGCTTCTGCACGGCAAACCAGGGCCTTACTTCCAGGCATGGCTTCATGCTGGGTGTGCCGGGAGCCACACAGCACGCTAAGGTGCTGACTTTCTCCTCGAGCAGAGTGACTTCAGGCACGAGGGCGGGCCTCGCAGTGTTGCAAGCACAGCGTTCTCTCATGGCAGCTCACACAAGGGCCGTGACAGAGTCTTCCTGGGCACCTCGCACCCACCAGCCATGTTGTCCCGAAGGGCGTTCGAGGGCTCTGGAGAGGTAGCGCTCCTCAAGGAACGCGCAGTGTGTGGTTGCCCAGCACTCGGCACGCACGGGGGTCCTCCGAGGGAATCAACCAATGGACCTCGACGTTGCTCAGCCGGCCCACAGGTGTCTGGAGGCACTCAGGGACCTTGGAGGGAAAACGCTGCACGCCCCTGGGGCCTAGGAGTCCCCGGGCGTGTACTGCCTTGAAAGCAAAGCGACTAAGAACTCCCGGAAAGAGCTGCATGCCTCCCTTTCTGCACGGCTACTCAGGGCCTAACCTGGAGGCCAGTTCTCACGTTGAGGCTCCCTTTGGCTCTGGAGCCTGCCGTGCGGACCGCCACCGCGGCCGCGGCAGCCCCTGGTTTAGAGAGAGCAAACTCATGATTTTCCCCGAAGCACTCTTCCAGGGCTCACTGGCCTGTCGGGAGCCGGGAATGTCAGGGAGCGTCAAGGCAGGCATGAAGGCCGCCCTCAAAATGGGAAAGCAGGGCTAGTTCCAGCAGGCCCCCGTGTTCATGGGCACACTCAGCGTACATCCCTGTGGTTTCTGACGAGTCCCAGGAGACACCGGTTACCCTGCGTTTCCTTCCCCGAGTCAACTTATCGCAGGAGGGAGTCCCGCATCCAGCGAACTGTCTCAACCAAGGAACGCCGTAGCCGCTCCTCTGGGCCTGGGGCTGCCTGCAGTGCCAAAGAAGGAACAGGACTTGAATTGCAGTAAGAACCCAAGCCGCCGTCCTCTAGGAGGCACGGTGCCTTCAGTCAGGAGGTCCTGGATGGAATGCGAAGACGAGGGTTACTCTGAGCGCAGCTCCGATTAGGGCAACGCGTAAGACCTCCGCGCCATGTGGGATGTGGCAGAACGGCGTTCGTGAACGTGTGCGAGTGCTGAGGAAACCAAGCTGCTCCAAAAGAGAGGGCAGCGCGTTTCCCTACGCTCGGCGTGCACAGAGGGGCTCTAAGGGGCTACGGGCCTGGATGGTGCTTAGCAGAGCCAGGTGCGCCTGGGGTTGGTTACTCAGTGTTCCTGCCGGGAACAGGGCGCCCCGGCTAGCCTCCCAGGTGTCCAGAAGGCTGTGCTGCCGTTCAAGGTATGCAGAGCAGAGGCCACCGCCTCCTGGAAAGTGCAGCACGCCTCCGCTTCTGCACGGCAAACCAGGGCCTTACTTCCAGGCATGGCTTCATGCGGGGTGTGCCGGGAGCCACACAGCACGCTAAGGTGCTGACTTTCTCCTCGAGCAGAGTGACTTCAGGCACGAGGGCGGGCCTCGCAGTGTTGCAAGCACAGCGTTCTCTCATGGCAGCTCACACAAGGGCCGTGACAGAGTCTTCCTGGGCACCTCGCACCCACCAGCCATGTTGTCCCGAAGGGCGTTCGAGGGCTCTGGAGATGTAGCGCTCCTCAAGGAACGCGCAGTGTGTGGTTGCCCAGCACTCGGCACGCACGGGGGTCCTCCGAGGGAATCAACCAATGGACCTCGACGTTGCTCAGCCGGCCCACAGGTGTCTGGAGGCACTCAGGGACCTTGGAGGGAAAACGCTGCACGCCCGTGGGGCCTAGGAGTCCCCGGGCGTGTACTGCCTTGAAAGCAAAGCGACTAAGAACTCCCGGAAAGAGCTGCATGCCTCCCTTTCTGCACGGCTACTCAGGGCCTAACCTGGAGGCCAGTTCTCACGTTGAGGCTCCCTTTGGCTCTGGAGCCTGCCGTGCGGACCGCCACCGCGGCCGCGGCAGCCCCTGGTTTAGAGAGAGCAAACTCATGATTTTCCCCGAAGCACTCTTCCAGGGCTCACTGGCCTGTCGGGAGCCGGGAATGTCAGGGAGCGTCAAGGCAGGCATGAAGGCCGCCCTCAAAATGGGAAAGCAGGGCTAGTTCCAGCAGGCCCCCGTGTTCATGGGCACACTCAGCGTACATCCCTGTGGTTTCTGACGAGTCCCAGGAGACACCGGTTACCCTGCGTTTCCTTCCCCGAGTCAACTTATCGCAGGAGGGAGTCCCGCATCCAGCGAACTGTCTCAACCAAGGAACGCCGTAGCCGCTCCTCTGGGCCTGGGGCTGCCTGCAGTGCCAAAGAAGGAACAGGACTTGAATTGCAGTAAGAACCCAAGCCGCCGTCCTCTAGGAGGCACGGTGCCTTCAGTCAGGAGGTCCTGGATGGAATGCGAAGACGAGGGTTACTCTGAGCGCAGCTCCGATTAGGGCAACGCGTAAGACCTCCGCGCCATGTGGGATGTGGCAGAACGGCGTTCGTGAACGTGTGCGAGTGCTGAGGAAACCAAGCTGCTCCAAAAGAGAGGGCAGTGCGTTTCCCTACGCTCGGCGTGCACAGAGGGGCTCTAAGGGGCTACGGGCCTGGATGGTGCTTAGCAGAGCCAGGTGCGCCTGGGGTTACTCAGTGTTCCTGCCGGGAACAGGGCGCCCCGGCTAGCCTCCCAGGTGTCCAGAAGGCTGTGCTGCCGTTCAAGGTATGCAGAGCAGAGGCCACCGCCTCCTGGAAAGTGCAGCACGCCTCCGCTTCTGCACGGCAAACCAGGGCCTTACTTCCAGGCATGGCTTCATGCTGGGTGTGCCGGGAGCCACACAGCACGCTAAGGTGCTGACTTTCTCCTCGAGCAGAGTGACTTCAGGCACGAGGGCGGGCCTCGCAGTGTTGCAAGCACAGCGTTCTCTCATGGCAGCTCACACAAGGGCCGTGACAGAGTCTTCCTGGGCACCTCGCACCCACCAGCCATGTTGTCCCGAAGGGCGTTCGAGGGCTCTGGAGAGGTAGCGCTCCTCAAGGAACGCGCAGTGTGTGGTTGCCCAGCACTCGGCACGCACGGGGGTCCTCCGAGGGAATCAACCAATGGACCTCGACGTTGCTCAGCCGGCCCACAGGTGTCTGGAGGCACTCAGGGACCTTGGAGGGAAAACGCTGCACGCCCCTGGGGCCTAGGAGTCCCCGGGCGTGTACTGCCTTGAAAGCAAAGCGACTAAGAACTCCCGGAAAGAGCTGCATGCCTCCCTTTCTGCACGGCTACTCAGGGCCTAACCTGGAGGCCAGTTCTCACGTTGAGGCTCCCTTTGGCTCTGGAGCCTGCCGTGCGGACCGCCACCGCGGCCGCGGCAGCCCCTGGTTTAGAGAGAGCAAACTCATGATTTTCCCCGAAGCACTCTTCCAGGGCTCACTGGCCTGTCGGGAGCCGGGAATGTCAGGGAGCGTCAAGGCAGGCATGAAGGCCGCCCTCAAAATGGGAAAGCAGGGCTAGTTCCAGCAGGCCCCCGTGTTCATGGGCACACTCAGCGTACATCCCTGTGGTTTCTGACGAGTCCCAGGAGACACCGGTTACCCTGCGTTTCCTTCCCCGAGTCAACTTATCGCAGGAGGGAGTCCCGCATCCAGCGAACTGTCTCAACCAAGGAACGCCGTAGCCGCTCCTCTGGGCCTGGGGCTGCCTGCAGTGCCAAAGAAGGAACAGGACTTGAATTGCAGTAAGAACCCAAGCCGCCGTCCTCTAGGAGGCACGGTGCCTTCAGTCAGGAGGTCCTGGATGGAATGCGAAGACGAGGGTTACTCTGAGCGCAGCTCCGATTAGGGCAACGCGTAAGACCTCCGCGCCATGTGGGATGTGGCAGAACGGCGTTCGTGAACGTGTGCGAGTGCTGAGGAAACCAAGCTGCTCCAAAAGAGAGGGCAGTGCGTTTCCCTACGCTCGGCGTGCACAGAGGGGCTCTAAGGGGCTACGGGCCTGGATGGTGCTTAGCAGAGCCAGGTGCGCCTGGGGTTACTCAGTGTTCCTGCCGGGAACAGGGCGCCCCGGCTAGCCTCCCAGGTGTCCAGAAGGCTGTGCTGCCGTTCAAGGTATGCAGAGCAGAGGCCACCGCCTCCTGGAAAGTGCAGCACGCCTCCGCTTCTGCACGGCAAACCAGGGCCTTACTTCCAGGCATGGCTTCATGCTGGGTGTGCCGGGAGCCACACAGCACGCTAAGGTGCTGACTTTCTCCCCGAGCAGAGTGACTTCAGGCACGAGGGCGGGCCTCGCAGTGTGGCAAGCACAGCGTTCTCTCATGGCAGCTCACACAAGGGCCGTGACAGAGTCTTCCTGGGCACCTCGCACCCACCAGCCATGTTGTCCCGAAGGGCGTTCGAGGGCTCTGGAGAGGTAGCGCTCCTCAAGGAACACGCAGTGTGTGGTTGCCCAGGACTCGGCACGCACGGGGGTCCTCCGAGGGAATCAACCAATGGACCTCGACGTTGCTCAGCCGGCCCACAGGTGTCTGGAGGCACTCAGGGACCTTGGAGGGAAAACGCTGCACGCCTGTGGGGCCTAGGAGTCCCCGGGCGTGTACTGCCTTGAAAGCAAAGCGACTAAGAACTCCCGGAAAGAGCTGCATGCCTCCCTTTCTGCACGGCTACTCAGGGCCTAACCTGGAGGCCAGTTCTCACGTTGAGGCTCCCTTTGGCTCTGGAGCCTGCCGTGCGGACCGCCACCGCGGCCGCGGCAGCCCCTGGTTTAGAGAGAGCAAACTCATGATTTTCCCCGAAGCACTCTTCCAGGGCTCACTGGCCTGTCGGGAGCCGGGAATGTCAGGGAGCGTCAAGGCAGGCATGAATGCCGCCCTCAAAATGGGAAAGCAGGGCTAGTTCCAGCAGGCCCCCGTGTTCATGGGCACACTCAGCGTACATCCCTGTGGTTTCTGACGAGTCCCAGGAGACACCGGTTACCCTGCGTTTCCTTCCCCGAGTCAACTTATCGCAGGAGGGAGTCCCGCATCCAGCGAACTGTCTCAACCAAGGAACGCCGTAGCCGCTCCTCTGGGCCTGGGGCTGCCTGCAGTGCCAAAGAAGGAACAGGACTTGAATTGCAGTAAGAACCCAAGCCGCCGTCCTCTAGGAGGCACGGTGCCTTCAGTCAGGAGGTCCTGGATGGAATGCGAAGACGAGGGTTACTCTGAGCGCAGCTCCGATTAGGGCAACGCGTAAGACCTCCGCGCCATGTAGGATGTGGCAGAACGGCGTTCGTGAACGTGTGCGAGTGCTGAGGAAACCAAGCTGCTCCAAAAGAGAGGGCAGTGCGTTTCCCTACGCTCGGCGTGCACAGAGGGGCTCTAAGGGGCTACGGGCCTGGATGGTGCTTAGCAGAGCCAGGTGCGCCTGGGGTTGGTTACTCAGTGTTCCTGCCGGGAACAGGGCGCCCCGGCTAGCCTCCCAGGTGTCCAGAAGGCTGTGCTGCCGTTCAAGGTATGCAGAGCAGAGGCCACCGCCTCCTGGAAAGTGCAGCACGCCTCCGCTTCTGCACGGCAAACCAGGGCCTTACTTCCAGGCATGGCTTCATGCTGGGTGTGCCGGGAGCCACACAGCACGCTAAGGTGCTGACTTTCTCCTCGAGCAGAGTGACTTCAGGCACGAGGGCGGGCCTCGCAGTGTTGCAAGCACAGCGTTCTCTCATGGCAGCTCACACAAGGGCCGTGACAGAGTCTTCCTGGGCACCTCGCACCCACCAGCCATGTTGTCCCGAAGGGCGTTCGAGGGCTCTGGAGAGGTAGCGCTCCTCAAGGAACGCGCAGTGTGTGGTTGCCCAGCACTCGGCACGCACGGGGGTCCTCCGAGGGAATCAACCAATGGACCTCGACGTTGCTCAGCCGGCCCACAGGTGTCTGGAGGCACTCAGGGACCTTGGAGGGAAAACGCTGCACGCCCCTGGGGCCTAGGAGTCCCCGGGCGTGTACTGCCTTGAAAGCAAAGCGACTAAGAACTCCCGGAAAGAGCTGCATGCCTCCCTTTCTGCACGGCTACTCAGGGCCTAACCTGGAGGCCAGTTCTCACGTTGAGGCTCCCTTTGGCTCTGGAGCCTGCCGTGCGGACCGCCACCGCGGCCGCGGCAGCCCCTGGTTTAGAGAGAGCAAACTCATGATTTTCCCCGAAGCACTCTTCCAGGGCTCACTGGCCTGTCGGGAGCCGGGAATGTCAGGGAGCGTCAAGGCAGGCATGAAGGCCGCCCTCAAAATGGGAAAGCAGGGCTAGTTCCAGCAGGCCCCCGTGTTCATGGGCACACTCAGCGTACATCCCTGTGGTTTCTGACGAGTCCCAGGAGACACCGGTTACCCTGCGTTTCCTTCCCCGAGTCAACTTATCGCAGGAGGGAGTCCCGCATCCAGCGAACTGTCTCAACCAAGGAACGCCGTAGCCGCTCCTCTGGGCCTGGGGCTGCCTGCAGTGCCAAAGAAGGAACAGGACTTGAATTGCAGTAAGAACCCAAGCCGCCGTCCTCTAGGAGGCACGGTGCCTTCAGTCAGGAGGTCCTGGATGGAATGCGAAGACGAGGGTTACTCTGAGCGCAGCTCCGATTAGGGCAACGCGTAAGACCTCCGCGCCATGTGGGATGTGGCAGAACGGCGTTCGTGAACGTGTGCGAGTGCTGAGGAAACCAAGCTGCTCCAAAAGAGAGGGCAGCGCGTTTCCCTACGCTCGGCGTGCACAGAGGGGCTCTAAGGGGCTACGGGCCTGGATGGTGCTTAGCAGAGCCAGGTGCGCCTGGGGTTGGTTACTCAGTGTTCCTGCCGGGAACAGGGCGCCCCGGCTAGCCTCCCAGGTGTCCAGAAGGCTGTGCTGCCGTTCAAGGTATGCAGAGCAGAGGCCACCGCCTCCTGGAAAGTGCAGCACGCCTCCGCTTCTGCACGGCAAACCAGGGCCTTACTTCCAGGCATGGCTTCATGCGGGGTGTGCCGGGAGCCACACAGCACGCTAAGGTGCTGACTTTCTCCTCGAGCAGAGTGACTTCAGGCACGAGGGCGGGCCTCGCAGTGTTGCAAGCACAGCGTTCTCTCATGGCAGCTCACACAAGGGCCGTGACAGAGTCTTCCTGGGCACCTCGCACCCACCAGCCATGTTGTCCCGAAGGGCGTTCGAGGGCTCTGGAGATGTAGCGCTCCTCAAGGAACGCGCAGTGTGTGGTTGCCCAGCACTCGGCACGCACGGGGGTCCTCCGAGGGAATCAACCAATGGACCTCGACGTTGCTCAGCCGGCCCACAGGTGTCTGGAGGCACTCAGGGACCTTGGAGGGAAAACGCTGCACGCCCGTGGGGCCTAGGAGTCCCCGGGCGTGTACTGCCTTGAAAGCAAAGCGACTAAGAACTCCCGGAAAGAGCTGCATGCCTCCCTTTCTGCACGGCTACTCAGGGCCTAACCTGGAGGCCAGTTCTCACGTTGAGGCTCCCTTTGGCTCTGGAGCCTGCCGTGCGGACCGCCACCGCGGCCGCGGCAGCCCCTGGTTTAGAGAGAGCAAACTCATGATTTTCCCCGAAGCACTCTTCCAGGGCTCACTGGCCTGTCGGGAGCCGGGAATGTCAGGGAGCGTCAAGGCAGGCATGAAGGCCGCCCTCAAAATGGGAAAGCAGGGCTAGTTCCAGCAGGCCCCCGTGTTCATGGGCACACTCAGCGTACATCCCTGTGGTTTCTGACGAGTCCCAGGAGACACCGGTTACCCTGCGTTTCCTTCCCCGAGTCAACTTATCGCAGGAGGGAGTCCCGCATCCAGCGAACTGTCTCAACCAAGGAACGCCGTAGCCGCTCCTCTGGGCCTGGGGCTGCCTGCAGTGCCAAAGAAGGAACAGGACTTGAATTGCAGTAAGAACCCAAGCCGCCGTCCTCTAGGAGGCACGGTGCCTTCAGTCAGGAGGTCCTGGATGGAATGCGAAGACGAGGGTTACTCTGAGCGCAGCTCCGATTAGGGCAACGCGTAAGACCTCCGCGCCATGTGGGATGTGGCAGAACGGCGTTCGTGAACGTGTGCGAGTGCTGAGGAAACCAAGCTGCTCCAAAAGAGAGGGCAGTGCGTTTCCCTACGCTCGGCGTGCACAGAGGGGCTCTAAGGGGCTACGGGCCTGGATGGTGCTTAGCAGAGCCAGGTGCGCCTGGGGTTACTCAGTGTTCCTGCCGGGAACAGGGCGCCCCGGCTAGCCTCCCAGGTGTCCAGAAGGCTGTGCTGCCGTTCAAGGTATGCAGAGCAGAGGCCACCGCCTCCTGGAAAGTGCAGCACGCCTCCGCTTCTGCACGGCAAACCAGGGCCTTACTTCCAGGCATGGCTTCATGCTGGGTGTGCCGGGAGCCACACAGCACGCTAAGGTGCTGACTTTCTCCTCGAGCAGAGTGACTTCAGGCACGAGGGCGGGCCTCGCAGTGTTGCAAGCACAGCGTTCTCTCATGGCAGCTCACACAAGGGCCGTGACAGAGTCTTCCTGGGCACCTCGCACCCACCAGCCATGTTGTCCCGAAGGGCGTTCGAGGGCTCTGGAGAGGTAGCGCTCCTCAAGGAACGCGCAGTGTGTGGTTGCCCAGCACTCGGCACGCACGGGGGTCCTCCGAGGGAATCAACCAATGGACCTCGACGTTGCTCAGCCGGCCCACAGGTGTCTGGAGGCACTCAGGGACCTTGGAGGGAAAACGCTGCACGCCCCTGGGGCCTAGGAGTCCCCGGGCGTGTACTGCCTTGAAAGCAAAGCGACTAAGAACTCCCGGAAAGAGCTGCATGCCTCCCTTTCTGCACGGCTACTCAGGGCCTAACCTGGAGGCCAGTTCTCACGTTGAGGCTCCCTTTGGCTCTGGAGCCTGCCGTGCGGACCGCCACCGCGGCCGCGGCAGCCCCTGGTTTAGAGAGAGCAAACTCATGATTTTCCCCGAAGCACTCTTCCAGGGCTCACTGGCCTGTCGGGAGCCGGGAATGTCAGGGAGCGTCAAGGCAGGCATGAAGGCCGCCCTCAAAATGGGAAAGCAGGGCTAGTTCCAGCAGGCCCCCGTGTTCATGGGCACACTCAGCGTACATCCCTGTGGTTTCTGACGAGTCCCAGGAGACACCGGTTACCCTGCGTTTCCTTCCCCGAGTCAACTTATCGCAGGAGGGAGTCCCGCATCCAGCGAACTGTCTCAACCAAGGAACGCCGTAGCCGCTCCTCTGGGCCTGGGGCTGCCTGCAGTGCCAAAGAAGGAACAGGACTTGAATTGCAGTAAGAACCCAAGCCGCCGTCCTCTAGGAGGCACGGTGCCTTCAGTCAGGAGGTCCTGGATGGAATGCGAAGACGAGGGTTACTCTGAGCGCAGCTCCGATTAGGGCAACGCGTAAGACCTCCGCGCCATGTGGGATGTGGCAGAACGGCGTTCGTGAACGTGTGCGAGTGCTGAGGAAACCAAGCTGCTCCAAAAGAGAGGGCAGTGCGTTTCCCTACGCTCGGCGTGCACAGAGGGGCTCTAAGGGGCTACGGGCCTGGATGGTGCTTAGCAGAGCCAGGTGCGCCTGGGGTTACTCAGTGTTCCTGCCGGGAACAGGGCGCCCCGGCTAGCCTCCCAGGTGTCCAGAAGGCTGTGCTGCCGTTCAAGGTATGCAGAGCAGAGGCCACCGCCTCCTGGAAAGTGCAGCACGCCTCCGCTTCTGCACGGCAAACCAGGGCCTTACTTCCAGGCATGGCTTCATGCTGGGTGTGCCGGGAGCCACACAGCACGCTAAGGTGCTGACTTTCTCCTCGAGCAGAGTGACTTCAGGCACGAGGGCGGGCCTCGCAGTGTTGCAAGCACAGCGTTCTCTCATGGCAGCTCACACAAGGGCCGTGACAGAGTCTTCCTGGGCACCTCGCACCCACCAGCCATGTTGTCCCGAAGGGCGTTCGAGGGCTCTGGAGATGTAGCGCTCCTCAAGGAACGCGCAGTGTGTGGTTGCCCAGCACTCGGCACGCACGGGGGTCCTCCGAGGGAATCAACCAATGGACCTCGACGTTGCTCAGCCGGCCCACAGGTGTCTGGAGGCACTCAGGGACCTTGGAGGGAAAACGCTGCACGCCCCTGGGGCCTAGGAGTCCCCGGGCGTGTACTGCCTTGAAAGCAAAGCGACTAAGAACTCCCGGAAAGAGCTGCATGCCTCCCTTTCTGCACGGCTACTCAGGGCCTAACCTGGAGGCCAGTTCTCACGTTGAGGCTCCCTTTGGCTCTGGAGCCTGCCGTGCGGACCGCCACCGCGGCCGCGGCAGCCCCTGGTTTAGAGAGAGCAAACTCATGATTTTCCCCGAAGCACTCTTCCAGGGCTCACTGGCCTGTCGGGAGCCGGGAATGTCAGGGAGCGTCAAGGCAGGCATGAAGGCCGCCCTCAAAATGGGAAAGCAGGGCTAGTTCCAGCAGGCCCCCGTGTTCATGGGCACACTCAGCGTACATCCCTGTGGTTTCTGACGAGTCCCAGGAGACACCGGTTACCCTGCGTTTCCTTCCCCGAGTCAACTTATCGCAGGAGGGAGTCCCGCATCCAGCGAACTGTCTCAACCAAGGAACGCCGTAGCCGCTCCTCTGGGCCTGGGGCTGCCTGCAGTGCCAAAGAAGGAACAGGACTTGAATTGCAGTAAGAACCCAAGCCGCCGTCCTCTAGGAGGCACGGTGCCTTCAGTCAGGAGGTCCTGGATGGAATGCGAAGACGAGGGTTACTCTGAGCGCAGCTCCGATTAGGGCAACGCGTAAGACCTCCGCGCCATGTGGGATGTGGCAGAACGGCGTTCGTGAACGTGTGCGAGTGCTGAGGAAACCAAGCTGCTCCAAAAGAGAGGGCAGCGCGTTTCCCTACGCTCGGCGTGCACAGAGGGGCTCTAAGGGGCTACGGGCCTGGATGGTGCTTAGCAGAGCCAGGTGCGCCTGGGGTTGGTTACTCAGTGTTCCTGCCGGGAACAGGGCGCCCCGGCTAGCCTCCCAGGTGTCCAGAAGGCTGTGCTGCCGTTCAAGGTATGCAGAGCAGAGGCCACCGCCTCCTGGAAAGTGCAGCACGCCTCCGCTTCTGCACGGCAAACCAGGGCCTTACTTCCAGGCATGGCTTCATGCGGGGTGTGCCGGGAGCCACACAGCACGCTAAGGTGCTGACTTTCTCCTCGAGCAGAGTGACTTCAGGCACGAGGGCGGGCCTCGCAGTGTTGCAAGCACAGCGTTCTCTCATGGCAGCTCACACAAGGGCCGTGACAGAGTCTTCCTGGGCACCTCGCACCCACCAGCCATGTTGTCCCGAAGGGCGTTCGAGGGCTCTGGAGATGTAGCGCTCCTCAAGGAACGCGCAGTGTGTGGTTGCCCAGCACTCGGCACGCACGGGGGTCCTCCGAGGGAATCAACCAATGGACCTCGACGTTGCTCAGCCGGCCCACAGGTGTCTGGAGGCACTCAGGGACCTTGGAGGGAAAACGCTGCACGCCCGTGGGGCCTAGGAGTCCCCGGGCGTGTACTGCCTTGAAAGCAAAGCGACTAAGAACTCCCGGAAAGAGCTGCATGCCTCCCTTTCTGCACGGCTACTCAGGGCCTAACCTGGAGGCCAGTTCTCACGTTGAGGCTCCCTTTGGCTCTGGAGCCTGCCGTGCGGACCGCCACCGCGGCCGCGGCAGCCCCTGGTTTAGAGAGAGCAAACTCATGATTTTCCCCGAAGCACTCTTCCAGGGCTCACTGGCCTGTCGGGAGCCGGGAATGTCAGGGAGCGTCAAGGCAGGCATGAAGGCCGCCCTCAAAATGGGAAAGCAGGGCTAGTTCCAGCAGGCCCCCGTGTTCATGGGCACACTCAGCGTACATCCCTGTGGTTTCTGACGAGTCCCAGGAGACACCGGTTACCCTGCGTTTCCTTCCCCGAGTCAACTTATCGCAGGAGGGAGTCCCGCATCCAGCGAACTGTCTCAACCAAGGAACGCCGTAGCCGCTCCTCTGGGCCTGGGGCTGCCTGCAGTGCCAAAGAAGGAACAGGACTTGAATTGCAGTAAGAACCCAAGCCGCCGTCCTCTAGGAGGCACGGTGCCTTCAGTCAGGAGGTCCTGGATGGAATGCGAAGACGAGGGTTACTCTGAGCGCAGCTCCGATTAGGGCAACGCGTAAGACCTCCGCGCCATGTGGGATGTGGCAGAACGGCGTTCGTGAACGTGTGCGAGTGCTGAGGAAACCAAGCTGCTCCAAAAGAGAGGGCAGTGCGTTTCCCTACGCTCGGCGTGCACAGAGGGGCTCTAAGGGGCTACGGGCCTGGATGGTGCTTAGCAGAGCCAGGTGCGCCTGGGGTTACTCAGTGTTCCTGCCGGGAACAGGGCGCCCCGGCTAGCCTCCCAGGTGTCCAGAAGGCTGTGCTGCCGTTCAAGGTATGCAGAGCAGAGGCCACCGCCTCCTGGAAAGTGCAGCACGCCTCCGCTTCTGCACGGCAAACCAGGGCCTTACTTCCAGGCATGGCTTCATGCTGGGTGTGCCGGGAGCCACACAGCACGCTAAGGTGCTGACTTTCTCCTCGAGCAGAGTGACTTCAGGCACGAGGGCGGGCCTCGCAGTGTTGCAAGCACAGCGTTCTCTCATGGCAGCTCACACAAGGGCCGTGACAGAGTCTTCCTGGGCACCTCGCACCCACCAGCCATGTTGTCCCGAAGGGCGTTCGAGGGCTCTGGAGAGGTAGCGCTCCTCAAGGAACGCGCAGTGTGTGGTTGCCCAGCACTCGGCACGCACGGGGGTCCTCTGAGGGAATCAACCAATGGACCTCGACGTTGCTCAGCCGGCCCACAGGTGTCTGGAGGCACTCAGGGACCTTGGAGGGAAAACGCTGCACGCCCCTGGGGCCTAGGAGTCCCCGGGCGTGTACTGCCTTGAAAGCAAAGCGACTAAGAACTCCCGGAAAGAGCTGCATGCCTCCCTTTCTGCACGGCTACTCAGGGCCTAACCTGGAGGCCAGTTCTCACGTTGAGGCTCCCTTTGGCTCTGGAGCCTGCCGTGCGGACCGCCACCGCGGCCGCGGCAGCCCCTGGTTTAGAGAGAGCAAACTCATGATTTTCCCCGAAGCACTCTTCCAGGGCTCACTGGCCTGTCGGGAGCCGGGAATGTCAGGGAGCGTCAAGGCAGGCATGAAGGCCGCCCTCAAAATGGGAAAGCAGGGCTAGTTCCAGCAGGCCCCCGTGTTCATGGGCACACTCAGCGTACATCCCTGTGGTTTCTGACGAGTCCCAGGAGACACCGGTTACCCTGCGTTTCCTTCCCCGAGTCAACTTATCGCAGGAGGGAGTCCCGCATCCAGCGAACTGTCTCAACCAAGGAACGCCGTAGCCGCTCCTCTGGGCCTGGGGCTGCCTGCAGTGCCAAAGAAGGAACAGGACTTGAATTGCAGTAAGAACCCAAGCCGCCGTCCTCTAGGAGGCACGGTGCCTTCAGTCAGGAGGTCCTGGATGGAATGCGAAGACGAGGGTTACTCTGAGCGCAGCTCCGATTAGGGCAACGCGTAAGACCTCCGCGCCATGTGGGATGTGGCAGAACGGCGTTCGTGAACGTGTGCGAGTGCTGAGGAAACCAAGCTGCTCCAAAAGAGAGGGCAGTGCGTTTCCCTACGCTCGGCGTGCACAGAGGGGCTCTAAGGGGCTACGGGCCTGGATGGTGCTTAGCAGAGCCAGGTGCGCCTGGGGTTACTCAGTGTTCCTGCCGGGAACAGGGCGCCCCGGCTAGCCTCCCAGGTGTCCAGAAGGCTGTGCTGCCGTTCAAGGTATGCAGAGCAGAGGCCACCGCCTCCTGGAAAGTGCAGCACGCCTCCGCTTCTGCACGGCAAACCAGGGCCTTACTTCCAGGCATGGCTTCATGCTGGGTGTGCCGGGAGCCACACAGCACGCTAAGGTGCTGACTTTCTCCTCGAGCAGAGTGACTTCAGGCACGAGGGCGGGCCTCGCAGTGTGGCAAGCACAGCGTTCTCTCATGGCAGCTCACACAAGGGCCGTGACAGAGTCTTCCTGGGCACCTCGCACCCACCAGCCATGTTGTCCCGAAGGGCGTTCGAGGGCTCTGGAGAGGTAGCGCTCCTCAAGGAACACGCAGTGTGTGGTTGCCCAGGACTCGGCACGCACGGGGGTCCTCCGAGGGAATCAACCAATGGACCTCGACGTTGCTCAGCCGGCCCACAGGTGTCTGGAGGCACTCAGGGACCTTGGAGGGAAAACGCTGCACGCCTGTGGGGCCTAGGAGTCCCCGGGCGTGTACTGCCTTGAAAGCAAAGCGACTAAGAACTCCCGGAAAGAGCTGCATGCCTCCCTTTCTGCACGGCTACTCAGGGCCTAACCTGGAGGCCAGTTCTCACGTTGAGGCTCCCTTTGGCTCTGGAGCCTGCCGTGCGGACCGCCACCGCGGCCGCGGCAGCCCCTGGTTTAGAGAGAGCAAACTCATGATTTTCCCCGAAGCACTCTTCCAGGGCTCACTGGCCTGTCGGGAGCCGGGAATGTCAGGGAGCGTCAAGGCAGGCATGAATGCCGCCCTCAAAATGGGAAAGCAGGGCTAGTTCCAGCAGGCCCCCGTGTTCATGGGCACACTCAGCGTACATCCCTGTGGTTTCTGACGAGTCCCAGGAGACACCGGTTACCCTGCGTTTCCTTCCCCGAGTCAACTTATCGCAGGAGGGAGTCCCGCATCCAGCGAACTGTCTCAACCAAGGAACGCCGTAGCCGCTCCTCTGGGCCTGGGGCTGCCTGCAGTGCCAAAGAAGGAACAGGACTTGAATTGCAGTAAGAACCCAAGCCGCCGTCCTCTAGGAGGCACGGTGCCTTCAGTCAGGAGGTCCTGGATGGAATGCGAAGACGAGGGTTACTCTGAGCGCAGCTCCGATTAGGGCAACGCGTAAGACCTCCGCGCCATGTAGGATGTGGCAGAACGGCGTTCGTGAACGTGTGCGAGTGCTGAGGAAACCAAGCTGCTCCAAAAGAGAGGGCAGTGCGTTTCCCTACGCTCGGCGTGCACAGAGGGGCTCTAAGGGGCTACGGGCCTGGATGGTGCTTAGCAGAGCCAGGTGCGCCTGGGGTTGGTTACTCAGTGTTCCTGCCGGGAACAGGGCGCCCCGGCTAGCCTCCCAGGTGTCCAGAAGGCTGTGCTGCCGTTCAAGGTATGCAGAGCAGAGGCCACCGCCTCCTGGAAAGTGCAGCACGCCTCCGCTTCTGCACGGCAAACCAGGGCCTTACTTCCAGGCATGGCTTCATGCTGGGTGTGCCGGGAGCCACACAGCACGCTAAGGTGCTGACTTTCTCCTCGAGCAGAGTGACTTCAGGCACGAGGGCGGGCCTCGCAGTGTTGCAAGCACAGCGTTCTCTCATGGCAGCTCACACAAGGGCCGTGACAGAGTCTTCCTGGGCACCTCGCACCCACCAGCCATGTTGTCCCGAAGGGCGTTCGAGGGCTCTGGAGAGGTAGCGCTCCTCAAGGAACGCGCAGTGTGTGGTTGCCCAGCACTCGGCACGCACGGGGGTCCTCCGAGGGAATCAACCAATGGACCTCGACGTTGCTCAGCCGGCCCACAGGTGTCTGGAGGCACTCAGGGACCTTGGAGGGAAAACGCTGCACGCCCCTGGGGCCTAGGAGTCCCCGGGCGTGTACTGCCTTGAAAGCAAAGCGACTAAGAACTCCCGGAAAGAGCTGCATGCCTCCCTTTCTGCACGGCTACTCAGGGCCTAACCTGGAGGCCAGTTCTCACGTTGAGGCTCCCTTTGGCTCTGGAGCCTGCCGTGCGGACCGCCACCGCGGCCGCGGCAGCCCCTGGTTTAGAGAGAGCAAACTCATGATTTTCCCCGAAGCACTCTTCCAGGGCTCACTGGCCTGTCGGGAGCCGGGAATGTCAGGGAGCGTCAAGGCAGGCATGAAGGCCGCCCTCAAAATGGGAAAGCAGGGCTAGTTCCAGCAGGCCCCCGTGTTCATGGGCACACTCAGCGTACATCCCTGTGGTTTCTGACGAGTCCCAGGAGACACCGGTTACCCTGCGTTTCCTTCCCCGAGTCAACTTATCGCAGGAGGGAGTCCCGCATCCAGCGAACTGTCTCAACCAAGGAACGCCGTAGCCGCTCCTCTGGGCCTGGGGCTGCCTGCAGTGCCAAAGAAGGAACAGGACTTGAATTGCAGTAAGAACCCAAGCCGCCGTCCTCTAGGAGGCACGGTGCCTTCAGTCAGGAGGTCCTGGATGGAATGCGAAGACGAGGGTTACTCTGAGCGCAGCTCCGATTAGGGCAACGCGTAAGACCTCCGCGCCATGTGGGATGTGGCAGAACGGCGTTCGTGAACGTGTGCGAGTGCTGAGGAAACCAAGCTGCTCCAAAAGAGAGGGCAGTGCGTTTCCCTACGCTCGGCGTGCACAGAGGGGCTCTAAGGGGCTACGGGCCTGGATGGTACTTAGCAGAGCCAGGTGCGCCTGGGGTTGGTTACTCAGTGTTCCTGCCGGGAACAGGGCGCCCCGGCTAGCCTCCCAGGTGTCCAGAAGGCTGTGCTGCCGTTCAAGGTATGCAGAGCAGAGGCCACCGCCTCCTGGAAAGTGCAGCACGCCTCCGCTTCTGCACGGCAAACCAGGGCCTTACTTCCAGGCATGGCTTCATGCGGGGTGTGCCGGGAGCCACACAGCACGCTAAGGTGCTGACTTTCTCCTCGAGCAGAGTGACTTCAGGCACGAGGGCGGGCCTCGCAGTGTTGCAAGCACAGCGTTCTCTCATGGCAGCTCACACAAGGGCCGTGACAGAGTCTTCCTGGGCACCTCGCACCCACCAGCCATGTTGTCCCGAAGGGCGTTCGAGGGCTCTGGAGATGTAGCGCTCCTCAAGGAACGCGCAGTGTGTGGTTGCCCAGCACTCGGCACGCACGGGGGTCCTCCGAGGGAATCAACCAATGGACCTCGACGTTGCTCAGCCGGCCCACAGGTGTCTGGAGGCACTCAGGGACCTTGGAGGGAAAACGCTGCACGCCCCTGGGGCCTAGGAGTCCCCGGGCGTGTACTGCCTTGAAAGCAAAGCGACTAAGAACTCCCGGAAAGAGCTGCATGCCTCCCTTTCTGCACGGCTACTCAGGGCCTAACCTGGAGGCCAGTTCTCACGTTGAGGCTCCCTTTGGCTCTGGAGCCTGCCGTGCGGACCGCCACCGCGGCCGCGGCAGCCCCTGGTTTAGAGAGAGCAAACTCATGATTTTCCCCGAAGCACTCTTCCAGGGCTCACTGGCCTGTCGGGAGCCGGGAATGTCAGGGAGCGTCAAGGCAGGCATGAAGGCCGCCCTCAAAATGGGAAAGCAGGGCTAGTTCCAGCAGGCCCCCGTGTTCATGGGCACACTCAGCGTACATCCCTGTGGTTTCTGACGAGTCCCAGGAGACACCGGTTACCCTGCGTTTCCTTCCCCGAGTCAACTTATCGCAGGAGGGAGTCCCGCATCCAGCGAACTGTCTCAACCAAGGAACGCCGTAGCCGCTCCTCTGGGCCTGGGGCTGCCTGCAGTGCCAAAGAAGGAACAGGACTTGAATTGCAGTAAGAACCCAAGCCGCCGTCCTCTAGGAGGCACGGTGCCTTCAGTCAGGAGGTCCTGGATGGAATGCGAAGACGAGGGTTACTCTGAGCGCAGCTCCGATTAGGGCAACGCGTAAGACCTCCGCGCCATGTGGGATGTGGCAGAACGGCGTTCGTGAACGTGTGCGAGTGCTGAGGAAACCAAGCTGCTCCAAAAGAGAGGGCAGTGCGTTTCCCTACGCTCGGCGTGCACAGAGGGGCTCTAAGGGGCTACGGGCCTGGATGGTGCTTAGCAGAGCCAGGTGCGCCTGGGGTTACTCAGTGTTCCTGCCGGGAACAGGGCGCCCCGGCTAGCCTCCCAGGTGTCCAGAAGGCTGTGCTGCCGTTCAAGGTATGCAGAGCAGAGGCCACCGCCTCCTGGAAAGTGCAGCACGCCTCCGCTTCTGCACGGCAAACCAGGGCCTTACTTCCAGGCATGGCTTCATGCGGGGTGTGCCGGGAGCCACACAGCACGCTAAGGTGCTGACTTTCTCCTCGAGCAGAGTGACTTCAGGCACGAGGGCGGGCCTCGCAGTGTTGCAAGCACAGCGTTCTCTCATGGCAGCTCACACAAGGGCCGTGACAGAGTCTTCCTGGGCACCTCGCACCCACCAGCCATGTTGTCCCGAAGGGCGTTCGAGGGCTCTGGAGATGTAGCGCTCCTCAAGGAACGCGCAGTGTGTGGTTGCCCAGCACTCGGCACGCACGGGGGTCCTCCGAGGGAATCAACCAATGGACCTCGACGTTGCTCAGCCGGCCCACAGGTGTCTGGAGGCACTCAGGGACCTTGGAGGGAAAACGCTGCACGCCCGTGGGGCCTAGGAGTCCCCGGGCGTGTACTGCCTTGAAAGCAAAGCGACTAAGAACTCCCGGAAAGAGCTGCATGCCTCCCTTTCTGCACGGCTACTCAGGGCCTAACCTGGAGGCCAGTTCTCACGTTGAGGCTCCCTTTCGCTCTGGAGCCTGCCGTGCGGACCGCCACCGCGGCCGTGGCAGCCCCTGGTTTAGAGAGAGCAAACTCATGATTTTCCCCGAAGCACTCTTCCAGGGCTCACTGGCCTGTCGGGAGCCGGGAATGTCAGGGAGCGTCAAGGCAGGCATGAATGCCGCCCTCAAAATGGGAAAGCAGGGCTAGTTCCAGCAGGCCCCCGTGTTCATGGGCACACTCAGCGTACATCCCTGTGGTTTCTGACGAGTCCCAGGAGACACCGGTTACCCTGCGTTTCCTTCCCCGAGTCAACTTATCGCAGGAGGGAGTCCCGCATCCAGCGAACTGTCTCAACCAAGGAACGCCGTAGCCGCTCCTCTGGGCCTGGGGCTGCCTGCAGTGCCAAAGAAGGAACAGGACTTGAATTGCAGTAAGAACCCAAGCCGCCGTCCTCTAGGAGGCACGGTGCCTTCAGTCAGGAGGTCCTGGATGGAATGCGAAGACAAGGGTTACTCTGAGCGCAGCTCCGATTAGGGCAACGCGTAAGACCTCCGCGCCATGTGGGATGTGGCAGAACGGCGTTCGTGAACGTGTGCGAGTGCTGAGGAAACCAAGCTGCTCCAAAAGAGAGGGCAGTGCGTTTCCCTACGCTCGGCGTGCACAGAGGGGCTCTAAGGGGCTACGGGCCTGGATGGTGCTTAGCAGAGCCAGGTGCGCCTGGGGTTACTCAGTGTTCCTGCCGGGAACAGGGCGCCCCGGCTAGCCTCCCAGGTGTCCAGAAGGCTGTGCTGCCGTTCAAGGTATGCAGAGCAGAGGCCACCGCCTCCTGGAAAGTGCAGCACGCCTCCGCTTCTGCACGGCAAACCAGGGCCTTACTTCCAGGCATGGCTTCATGCTGGGTGTGCCGGGAGCCACACAGCACGCTAAGGTGCTGACTTTCTCCTCGAGCAGAGTGACTTCAGGCACGAGGGCGGGCCTCGCAGTGTTGCAAGCACAGCGTTCTCTCATGGCAGCTCACACAAGGGCCGTGACAGAGTCTTCCTGGGCACCTCGCACCCACCAGCCATGTTGTCCCGAAGGGCGTTCGAGGGCTCTGGAGATGTAGCGCTCCTCAAGGAACGCGCAGTGTGTGGTTGCCCAGCACTCGGCACGCACGGGGGTCCTCCGAGGGAATCAACCAATGGACCTCGACGTTGCTCAGCCGGCCCACAGGTGTCTGGAGGCACTCAGGGACCTTGGAGGGAAAACGCTGCACGCCCCTGGGGCCTAGGAGTCCCCGGGCGTGTACTGCCTTGAAAGCAAAGCGACTAAGAACTCCCGGAAAGAGCTGCATGCCTCCCTTTCTGCACGGCTACTCAGGGCCTAACCTGGAGGCCAGTTCTCACGTTGAGGCTCCCTTTGGCTCTGGAGCCTGCCGTGCGGACCGCCACCGCGGCCGCGGAAGCCCCTGGTTTAGAGAGAGCAAACTCATGATTTTCCCCGAAGCACTCTTCCAGGGCTCACTGGCCTGTCGGGAGCCGGGAATGTCAGGGAGCGTCAAGGCAGGCATGAAGGCCGCCCTCAAAATGGGAAAGCAGGGCTAGTTCCAGCAGGCCCCCGTGTTCATGGGCACACTCAGCGTACATCCCTGTGGTTTCTGACGAGTCCCAGGAGACACCGGTTACCCTGCGTTTCCTTCCCCGAGTCAACTTATCGCAGGAGGGAGTCCCGCATCCAGCGAACTGTCTCAACCAAGGAACGCCGTAGCCGCTCCTCTGGGCCTGGGGCTGCCTGCAGTGCCAAAGAAGGAACAGGACTTGAATTGCAGTAAGAACCCAAGCCGCCGTCCTCTAGGAGGCACGGTGCCTTCAGTCAGGAGGTCCTGGATGGAATGCGAAGACGAGGGTTACTCTGAGCGCAGCTCCGATTAGGGCAACGCGTAAGACCTCCGCGCCATGTGGGATGTGGCAGAACGGCGTTCGTGAACGTGTGCGAGTGCTGAGGAAACCAAGCTGCTCCAAAAGAGAGGGCAGTGCGTTTCCCTACGCTCAGCGTGCACAGAGGGGCTCTAAGGGGCTACGGGCCTGGATGGTGCTTAGCAGAGCCAGGTGCGCCTGGGGTTGGTTACTCAGTGTTCCTGCCGGGAACAGGGCGCCCCGGCTAGCCTCCCAGGTGTCCAGAAGGCTGTGCTGCCGTTCAAGGTATGCAGAGCAGAGGCCACCGCCTCCTGGAAAGTGCAGCACGCCTCCGCTTCTGCACGGCAAACCAGGGCCTTACTTCCAGGCATGGCTTCATGCTGGGTGTGCCGGGAGCCACACAGCACGCTAAGGTGCTGACTTTCTCCTCGAGCAGAGTGACTTCAGGCACGAGGGCGGGCCTCGCAGTGTTGCAAGCACAGCGTTCTCTCATGGCAGCTCACACAAGGGCCGTGACAGAGTCTTCCTGGGCACCTCGCACCCACCAGCCATGTTGTCCCGAAGGGCGTTCGAGGGCTCTGGAGATGTAGCGCTCCTCAAGGAACGCGCAGTGTGTGGTTGCCCAGCACTCGGCACGCACGGGGGTCCTCCGAGGGAATCAACCAATGGACCTCGACGTTGCTCAGCCGGCCCACAGGTGTCTGGAGGCACTCAGGGACCTTGGAGGGAAAACGCTGCACGCCCCTGGGGCCTAGGAGTCCCCGGGCGTGTACTGCCTTGAAAGCAAAGCGACTAAGAACTCCCGGAAAGAGCTGCATGCCTCCCTTTCTGCACGGCTACTCAGGGCCTAACCTGGAGGCCAGTTCTCACGTTGAGGCTCCCTTTGGCTCTGGAGCCTGCCGTGCGGACCGCCACCGCGGCCGTGGCAGCCCCTGGTTTAGAGAGAGCAAACTCATGATTTTCCCCGAAGCACTCTTCCAGGGCTCACTGGCCTGTCGGGAGCCGGGAATGTCAGGGAGCGTCAAGGCAGGCATGAATGCCGCCCTCAAAATGGGAAAGCAGGGCTAGTTCCAGCAGGCCCCCGTGTTCATGGGCACACTCAGCGTACATCCCTGTGGTTTCTGACGAGTCCCAGGAGACACCGGTTACCCTGCGTTTCCTTCCCCGAGTCAACTTATCGCAGGAGGGAGTCCCGCATCCAGCGAACTGTCTCAACCAAGGAACGCCGTAGCCGCTCCTCTGGGCCTGGGGCTGCCTGCAGTGCCAAAGAAGGAACAGGACTTGAATTGCAGTAAGAACCCAAGCCGCCGTCCTCTAGGAGGCACGGTGCCTTCAGTCAGGAGGTCCTGGATGGAATGCGAAGACGAGGGTTACTCTGAGCGCAGCTCCGATTAGGGCAACGCGTAAGACCTCCGCGCCATGTGGGATGTGGCAGAACGGCGTTCGTGAACGTGTGCGAGTGCTGAGGAAACCAAGCTGCTCCAAAAGAGAGGGCAGTGCGTTTCCCTACGCTCGGCGTGCACAGAGGGGCTCTAAGGGGCTACGGGCCTGGATGGTGCTTAGCAGAGCCAGGTGCGCCTGGGGTTGGTTACTCAGTGTTCCTGCCGGGAACAGGGCGCCCCGGCTAGCCTCCCAGGTGTCCAGAAGGCTGTGCTGCCGTTCAAGGTATGCAGAGCAGAGGCCACCGCCTCCTGGAAAGTGCAGCACGCCTCCGCTTCTGCACGGCAAACCAGGGCCTTACTTCCAGGCATGGCTTCATGCTGGGTGTGCCGGGAGCCACACAGCACGCTAAGGTGCTGACTTTCTCCCCGAGCAGAGTGACTTCAGGCACGAGGGCGGGCCTCGCAGTGTTGCAAGCACAGCGTTCTCTCATGGCAGCTCACACAAGGGCCGTGACAGAGTCTTCCTGGGCACCTCGCACCCACCAGCCATGTTGTCCCGAAGGGCGTTCGAGGGCTCTGGAGATGTAGCGCTCCTCAAGGAACGCGCAGTGTGTGGTTGCCCAGCACTCGGCACGCACGGGGGTCCTCCGAGGGAATCAACCAATGGACCTCGACGTTGCTCAGCCGGCCCACAGGTGTCTGGAGGCACTCAGGGACCTTGGAGGGAAAACGCTGCATGCCCCTGGGGCCTAGGAGTCCCCGGGCGTGTACTGCCTTGAAAGCAAAGCGACTAAGAACTCCCGGAAAGAGCTGCATGCCTCCCTTTCTGCACGGCTACTCAGGGCCTAACCTGGAGGCCAGTTCTCACGTTGAGGCTCCCTTTGGCTCTGGAGCCTGCCGTGCGGACCGCCACCGCGGCCGCGGCAGCCCCTGGTTTAGAGAGAGCAAACTCATGATTTTCCCCGAAGCACTCTTCCAGGGCTCACTGGCCTGTCGGGAGCCGGGAATGTCAGGGAGCGTCAAGGCAGGCATGAAGGCCGCCCTCAAAATGGGAAAGCAGGGCTAGTTCCAGCAGGCCCCCGTGTTCATGGGCACACTCAGCGTACATCCCTGTGGTTTCTGACGAGTCCCAGGAGACACCGGTTACCCTGCGTTTCCTTCCCCGAGTCAACTTATCGCAGGAGGGAGTCCCGCATCCAGCGAACTGTCTCAACCAAGGAACGCCGTAGCCGCTCCTCTGGGCCTGGGGCTGCCTGCAGTGCCAAAGAAGGAACAGGACTTGAATTGCAGTAAGAACCCAAGCCGCCGTCCTCTAGGAGGCACGGTGCCTTCAGTCAGGAGGTCCTGGATGGAATGCGAAGACGAGGGTTACTCTGAGCGCAGCTCCGATTAGGGCAACGCGTAAGACCTCCGCGCCATGTGGGATGTGGCAGAACGGCGTTCGTGAACGTGTGCGAGTGCTGAGGAAACCAAGCTGCTCCAAAAGAGAGGGCAGTGCGTTTCCCTACGCTCGGCGTGCACAGAGGGGCTCTAAGGGGCTACGGGCCTGGATGGTGCTTAGCAGAGCCAGGTGCGCCTGGGGTT
The DNA here is from genome assembly GCF_949774975.1 of Lagenorhynchus albirostris. NCBI lineage: Eukaryota > Metazoa > Chordata > Mammalia > Artiodactyla > Delphinidae > Lagenorhynchus > Lagenorhynchus albirostris. The sequence goes on along the minus strand of NC_083102.1, from coordinate 107,546,956 downwards.
ACTCAGTGTTCCTGCCGGGAACAGGGCGCCCCGGCTAGCCTCCCAGGTGTCCAGAAGGCTGTGCTGCCGTTCAAGGTATGCAGAGCAGAGGCCACCGCCTCCTGGAAAGTGCAGCACGCCTCCGCTTCTGCACGGCAAACCAGGGCCTTACTTCCAGGCATGGCTTCATGCTGGGTGTGCCGGGAGCCACACAGCACGCTAAGGTGCTGACTTTCTCCCCGAGCAGAGTGACTTCAGGCACGAGGGCGGGCCTCGCAGTGTGGCAAGCACAGCGTTCTCTCATGGCAGCTCACACAAGGGCCGTGACAGAGTCTTCCTGGGCACCTCGCACCCACCAGCCATGTTGTCCCGAAGGGCGTTCGAGGGCTCTGGAGAGGTAGCGCTCCTCAAGGAAGACGCAGTGTGTGGTTGCCCAGGACTCGGCACGCACGGGGGTCCTCCGAGGGAATCAACCAATGGACCTCGACGTTGCTCAGCCGGCCCACAGGTGTCTGGAGGCACTCAGGGACCTTGGAGGGAAAACGCTGCACGCCCCTGGGGCCTAGGAGTCCCCGGGCATGTACTGCCTTGAAAGCAAAGCGACTAAGAACTCCCGGAAAGAGCTGCATGCCTCCCTTTCTGCACGGCTACTCAGGGCCTAACCTGGAGGCCAGTTCTCACGTTGAGGCTCCCTTTGGCTCTGGAGCCTGCCGTGAGGACCGCCACCGCGGCCGCGGCAGCCCCTGGTTTAGAGAGAGCAAACTCATGATTTTCCCTGAAGCACTCTTCCAGGGCTCACTGGCCTGTCGGGAGCCGGGAATGTCAGGGAGCGTCAAGGCAGGCATGAATGCCGCCCTCAAAATGGGAAAGCAGGGCTAGTTCCAGCAGGCCCCCGTGTTCATGGGCACACTCAGCGTACATCCCTGTGGTTTCTGACGAGTCCCAGGAGACACCGGTTACCCTGCGTTTCCTTCCCCGAGTCAACTTATCGCAGGAGGGAGTCCCGCATCCAGCGAACTGTCTCACCAAGGAACGCCGTAGCCGCTCCTCTGGGCCTGGGGCTGCCTGCAGTGCCAAAGAAGGAACAGGACTTGAATTGCAGTAAGAACCCAAGCCGCCGTCCTCTAGGAGGCACGGTGCCTTCAGTCAGGAGGTCCTGGATGGAATGCGAAGACGAGGGTTACTCTGAGCGCAGCTCCGATTAGGGCAACGCGTAAGACCTCCGCGCCATGTGGGATGTGGCAGAACGGCGTTCGTGAACGTGTGCGAGTGCTGAGGAAACCAAGCTGCTCCAAAAGAGAGGGCAGTGCGTTTCCCTACGCTCGGCGTGCACAGAGGGGCTCTAAGGGGCTACGGGCCTGGATGGTGCTTAGCAGAGCCAGGTGCGCCTGGGGTTACTCAGTGTTCCTGCCGGGAACAGGGCGCCCCGGCTAGCCTCCCAGGTGTCCAGAAGGCTGTGCTGCCGTTCAAGGTATGCAGAGCAGAGGCCACCGCCTCCTGGAAAGTGCAGCACGCCTCCGCTTCTGCACGGCAAACCAGGGCCTTACTTCCAGGCATGGCTTCATGCGGGGTGTGCCGGGAGCCACACAGCACGCTAAGGTGCTGACTTTCTCCTCGAGCAGAGTGACTTCAGGCACGAGGGCGGGCCTCGCAGTGTTGCAAGCACAGCGTTCTCTCATGGCAGCTCACACAAGGGCCGTGACAGAGTCTTCCTGGGCACCTCGCACCCACCAGCCATGTTGTCCCGAAGGGCGTTCGAGGGCTCTGGAGATGTAGCGCTCCTCAAGGAACGCGCAGTGTGTGGTTGCCCAGCACTCGGCACGCACGGGGGTCCTCCGAGGGAATCAACCAATGGACCTCGACGTTGCTCAGCCGGCCCACAGGTGTCTGGAGGCACTCAGGGACCTTGGAGGGAAAACGCTGCACGCCCCTGGGGCCTAGGAGTCCCCGGGCGTGTACTGCCTTGAAAGCAAAGCGACTAAGAACTCCCGGAAAGAGCTGCATGCCTCCCTTTCTGCACGGCTACTCAGGGCCTAACCTGGAGGCCAGTTCTCACGTTGAGGCTCCCTTTGGCTCTGGAGCCTGCCGTGCGGACCGCCACCGCGGCCGCGGCAGCCCCTGGTTTAGAGAGAGCAAACTCATGATTTTCCCCGAAGCACTCTTCCAGGGCTCACTGGCCTGTCGGGAGCCGGGAATGTCAGGGAGCGTCAAGGCAGGCATGAAGGCCGCCCTCAAAATGGGAAAGCAGGGCTAGTTCCAGCAGGCCCCCGTGTTCATGGGCACACTCAGCGTACATCCCTGTGGTTTCTGACGAGTCCCAGGAGACACCGGTTACCCTGCGTTTCCTTCCCCGAGTCAACTTATCGCAGGAGGGAGTCCCGCATCCAGCGAACTGTCTCAACCAAGGAACGCCGTAGCCGCTCCTCTGGGCCTGGGGCTGCCTGCAGTGCCAAAGCAGGAACAGGACTTGAATTGCAGTAAGAACCCAAGCCGCCGTCCTCTAGGAGGCACGGTGCCTTCAGTCAGGAGGTCCTGGATGGAATGCGAAGACGAGGGTTACTCTGAGCGCAGCTCCGATTAGGGCAACGCGTAAGACCTCCGCGCCATGTGGGATGTGGCAGAACGGCGTTCGTGAACGTGTGCGAGTGCTGAGGAAACCAAGCTGCTCCAAAAGAGAGGGCAGTGCGTTTCCCTACGCTCGGCGTGCACAGAGGGGCTCTAAGGGGCTACGGGCCTGGATGGTGCTTAGCAGAGCCAGGTGCGCCTGGGGTTGGTTACTCAGTGTTCCTGCCGGGAACAGGGCGCCCCGGCTAGCCTCCCAGGTGTCCAGAAGGCTGTGCTGCCGTTCAAGGTATGCAGAGCAGAGGCCACCGCCTCCTGGAAAGTGCAGCACGCCTCCGCTTCTGCACGGCAAACCAGGGCCTTACTTCCAGGCATGGCTTCATGCTGGGTGTGCCGGGAGCCACACAGCACGCTAAGGTGCTGACTTTCTCCCCGAGCAGAGTGACTTCAGGCACGAGGGCGGGCCTCGCAGTGTTGCAAGCACAGCGTTCTCTCATGGCAGCTCACACAAGGGCCGTGACAGAGTCTTCCTGGGCACCTCGCACCCACCAGCCATGTTGTCCCGAAGGGCGTTCGAGGGCTCTGGAGATGTAGCGCTCCTCAAGGAACGCGCAGTGTGTGGTTGCCCAGCACTCGGCACGCACGGGGGTCCTCCGAGGGAATCAACCAATGGACCTCGACGTTGCTCAGCCGGCCCACAGGTGTCTGGAGGCACTCAGGGACCTTGGAGGGAAAACGCTGCATGCCCCTGGGGCCTAGGAGTCCCCGGGCGTGTACTGCCTTGAAAGCAAAGCGACTAAGAACTCCCGGAAAGAGCTGCATGCCTCCCTTTCTGCACGGCTACTCAGGGCCTAACCTGGAGGCCAGTTCTCACGTTGAGGCTCCCTTTGGCTCTGGAGCCTGCCGTGCGGACCGCCACCGCGGCCGCGGCAGCCCCTGGTTTAGAGAGAGCAAACTCATGATTTTCCCCGAAGCACTCTTCCAGGGCTCACTGGCCTGTCGGGAGCCGGGAATGTCAGGGAGCGTCAAGGCAGGCATGAATGCCGCCCTCAAAATGGGAAAGCAGGGCTAGTTCCAGCAGGCCCCCGTGTTCATGGGCACACTCAGCGTACATCCCTGTGGTTTCTGACGAGTCCCAGGAGACACCGGTTACCCTGCGTTTCCTTCCCCGAGTCAACTTATCGCAGGAGGGAGTCCCGCATCCAGCGAACTGTCTCAACCAAGGAACGCCGTAGCCGCTCCTCTGGGCCTGGGGCTGCCTGCAGTGCCAAAGAAGGAACAGGACTTGAATTGCAGTAAGAACCCAAGCCGCCGTCCTCTAGGAGGCACGGTGCCTTCAGTCAGGAGGTCCTGGATGGAATGCGAAGACGAGGGTTACTCTGAGCGCAGCTCCGATTAGGGCAACGCGTAAGACCTCCGCGCCATGTGGGATGTGGCAGAACGGCGTTCGTGAACGTGTGCGAGTGCTGAGGAAACCAAGCTGCTCCAAAAGAGAGGGCAGTGCGTTTCCCTACGCTCGGCGTGCACAGAGGGGCTCTAAGGGGCTACGGGCCTGGATGGTGCTTAGCAGAGCCAGGTGCGCCTGGGGTTACTCAGTGTTCCTGCCGGGAACAGGGCGCCCCGGCTAGCCTCCCAGGTGTCCAGAAGGCTGTGCTGCCGTTCAAGGTATGCAGAGCAGAGGCCACCGCCTCCTGGAAAGTGCAGCACGCCTCCGCTTCTGCACGGCAAACCAGGGCCTTACTTCCAGGCATGGCTTCATGCTGGGTGTGCCGGGAGCCACACAGCACGCTAAGGTGCTGACTTTCTCCTCGAGCAGAGTGACTTCAGGCACGAGGGCGGGCCTCGCAGTGTTGCAAGCACAGCGTTCTCTCATGGCAGCTCACACAAGGGCCGTGACAGAGTCTTCCTGGGCACCTCGCACCCACCAGCCATGTTGTCCCGAAGGGCGTTCGAGGGCTCTGGAGAGGTAGCGCTCCTCAAGGAACACGCAGTGTGTGGTTGCCCAGGACTCGGCACGCACGGGGGTCCTCCGAGGGAATCAACCAATGGACCTCGACGTTGCTCAGCCGGCCCACAGGTGTCTGGAGGCACTCAGGGACCTTGGAGGGAAAACGCTGCACGCCCCTGGGGCCTAGGAGTCCCCGGGCGTGTACTGCCTTGAAAGCAAAGCGACTAAGAACTCCCGGAAAGAGCTGCATGCCTCCCTTTCTGCACGGCTACTCAGGGCCTAACCTGGAGGCCAGTTCTCACGTTGAGGCTCCCTTTGGCTCTGGAGCCTGCCGTGCGGACCGCCACCGCGGCCGCGGCAGCCCCTGGTTTAGAGAGAGCAAACTCATGATTTTCCCCGAAGCACTCTTCCAGGGCTCACTGGCCTGTCGGGAGCCGGGAATGTCAGGGAGCGTCAAGGCAGGCATGAAGGCCGCCCTCAAAATGGGAAAGCAGGGCTAGTTCCAGCAGGCCCCCGTGTTCATGGGCACACTCAGCGTACATCCCTGTGGTTTCTGACGAGTCCCAGGAGACACCGGTTACCCTGCGTTTCCTTCCCCGAGTCAACTTATCGCAGGAGGGAGTCCCGCATCCAGCGAACTGTCTCAACCAAGGAACGCCGTAGCCGCTCCTCTGGGCCTGGGGCTGCCTGCAGTGCCAAAGAAGGAACAGGACTTGAATTGCAGTAAGAACCCAAGCCGCCGTCCTCTAGGAGGCACGGTGCCTTCAGTCAGGAGGTCCTGGATGGAATGCGAAGACGAGGGTTACTCTGAGCGCAGCTCCGATTAGGGCAACGCGTAAGACCTCCGCGCCATGTGGGATGTGGCAGAACGGCGTTCGTGAACGTGTGCGAGTGCTGAGGAAACCAAGCTGCTCCAAAAGAGAGGGCAGTGCGTTTCCCTACGCTCGGCGTGCACAGAGGGGCTCTAAGGGGCTACGGGCCTGGATGGTGCTTAGCAGAGCCAGGTGCGCCTGGGGTTACTCAGTGTTCCTGCCGGGAACAGGGCGCCCCGGCTAGCCTCCCAGGTGTCCAGAAGGCTGTGCTGCCGTTCAAGGTATGCAGAGCAGAGGCCACCGCCTCCTGGAAAGTGCAGCACGCCTCCGCTTCTGCACGGCAAACCAGGGCCTTACTTCCAGGCATGGCTTCATGCGGGGTGTGCCGGGAGCCACACAGCACGCTAAGGTGCTGACTTTCTCCTCGAGCAGAGTGACTTCAGGCACGAGGGCGGGCCTCGCAGTGTTGCAAGCACAGCGTTCTCTCATGGCAGCTCACACAAGGGCCGTGACAGAGTCTTCCTGGGCACCTCGCACCCACCAGCCATGTTGTCCCGAAGGGCGTTCGAGGGCTCTGGAGATGTAGCGCTCCTCAAGGAACGCGCAGTGTGTGGTTGCCCAGCACTCGGCACGCACGGGGGTCCTCCGAGGGAATCAACCAATGGACCTCGACGTTGCTCAGCCGGCCCACAGGTGTCTGGAGGCACTCAGGGACCTTGGAGGGAAAACGCTGCACGCCCCTGGGGCCTAGGAGTCCCCGGGCGTGTACTGCCTTGAAAGCAAAGCGACTAAGAACTCCCGGAAAGAGCTGCATGCCTCCCTTTCTGCACGGCTACTCAGGGCCTAACCTGGAGGCCAGTTCTCACGTTGAGGCTCCCTTTGGCTCTGGAGCCTGCCGTGCGGACCGCCACCGCGGCCGCGGAAGCCCCTGGTTTAGAGAGAGCAAACTCATGATTTTCCCCGAAGCACTCTTCCAGGGCTCACTGGCCTGTCGGGAGCCGGGAATGTCAGGGAGCGTCAAGGCAGGCATGAAGGCCGCCCTCAAAATGGGAAAGCAGGGCTAGTTCCAGCAGGCCCCCGTGTTCATGGGCACACTCAGCGTACATCCCTGTGGTTTCTGACGAGTCCCAGGAGACACCGGTTACCCTGCGTTTCCTTCCCCGAGTCAACTTATCGCAGGAGGGAGTCCCGCATCCAGCGAACTGTCTCAACCAAGGAACGCCGTAGCCGCTCCTCTGGGCCTGGGGCTGCCTGCAGTGCCAAAGCAGGAACAGGACTTGAATTGCAGTAAGAACCCAAGCCGCCGTCCTCTAGGAGGCACGGTGCCTTCAGTCAGGAGGTCCTGGATGGAATGCGAAGACGAGGGTTACTCTGAGCGCAGCTCCGATTAGGGCAACGCGTAAGACCTCCGCGCCATGTGGGATGTGGCAGAACGGCGTTCGTGAACGTGTGCGAGTGCTGAGGAAACCAAGCTGCTCCAAAAGAGAGGGCAGTGCGTTTCCCTACGCTCGGCGTGCACAGAGGGGCTCTAAGGGGCTACGGGCCTGGATGGTGCTTAGCAGAGCCAGGTGCGCCTGGGGTTGGTTACTCAGTGTTCCTGCCGGGAACAGGGCGCCCCGGCTAGCCTCCCAGGTGTCCAGAAGGCTGTGCTGCCGTTCAAGGTATGCAGAGCAGAGGCCACCGCCTCCTGGAAAGTGCAGCACGCCTCCGCTTCTGCACGGCAAACCAGGGCCTTACTTCCAGGCATGGCTTCATGCGGGGTGTGCCGGGAGCCACACAGCACGCTAAGGTGCTGACTTTCTCCTCGAGCAGAGTGACTTCAGGCACGAGGGCGGGCCTCGCAGTGTTGCAAGCACAGCGTTCTCTCATGGCAGCTCACACAAGGGCCGTGACAGAGTCTTCCTGGGCACCTCGCACCCACCAGCCATGTTGTCCCGAAGGGCGTTCGAGGGCTCTGGAGATGTAGCGCTCCTCAAGGAACGCGCAGTGTGTGGTTGCCCAGCACTCGGCACGCACGGGGGTCCTCCGAGGGAATCAACCAATGGACCTCGACGTTGCTCAGCCGGCCCACAGGTGTCTGGAGGCACTCAGGGACCTTGGAGGGAAAACGCTGCACGCCCCTGGGGCCTAGGAGTCCCCGGGCGTGTACTGCCTTGAAAGCAAAGCGACTAAGAACTCCCGGAAAGAGCTGCATGCCTCCCTTTCTGCACGGCTACTCAGGGCCTAACCTGGAGGCCAGTTCTCACGTTGAGGCTCCCTTTGGCTCTGGAGCCTGCCGTGCGGACCGCCACCGCGGCCGCGGCAGCCCCTGGTTTAGAGAGAGCAAACTCATGATTTTCCCCGAAGCACTCTTCCAGGGCTCACTGGCCTGTCGGGAGCCGGGAATGTCAGGGAGCGTCAAGGCAGGCATGAATGCCGCCCTCAAAATGGGAAAGCAGGGCTAGTTCCAGCAGGCCCCCGTGTTCATGGGCACACTCAGCGTACATCCCTGTGGTTTCTGACGAGTCCCAGGAGACACCGGTTACCCTGCGTTTCCTTCCCCGAGTCAACTTATCGCAGGAGGGAGTCCCGCATCCAGCGAACTGTCTCAACCAAGGAACGCCGTAGCCGCTCCTCTGGGCCTGGGGCTGCCTGCAGTGCCAAAGAAGGAACAGGACTTGAATTGCAGTAAGAACCCAAGCCGCCGTCCTCTAGGAGGCACGGTGCCTTCAGTCAGGAGGTCCTGGATGGAATGCGAAGACGAGGGTTACTCTGAGCGCAGCTCCGATTAGGGCAACGCGTAAGACCTCCGCGCCATGTAGGATGTGGCAGAACGGCGTTCGTGAACGTGTGCGAGTGCTGAGGAAACCAAGCTGCTCCAAAAGAGAGGGCAGTGCGTTTCCCTACGCTCGGCGTGCACAGAGGGGCTCTAAGGGGCTACGGGCCTGGATGGTGCTTAGCAGAGCCAGGTGCGCCTGGGGTTGGTTACTCAGTGTTCCTGCCGGGAACAGGGCGCCCCGGCTAGCCTCCCAGGTGTCCAGAAGGCTGTGCTGCCGTTCAAGGTATGCAGAGCAGAGGCCACCGCCTCCTGGAAAGTGCAGCACGCCTCCGCTTCTGCACGGCAAACCAGGGCCTTACTTCCAGGCATGGCTTCATGCTGGGTGTGCCGGGAGCCACACAGCACGCTAAGGTGCTGACTTTCTCCCCGAGCAGAGTGACTTCAGGCACGAGGGCGGGCCTCGCAGTGTTGCAAGCACAGCGTTCTCTCATGGCAGCTCACACAAGGGCCGTGACAGAGTCTTCCTGGGCACCTCGCACCCACCAGCCATGTTGTCCCGAAGGGCGTTCGAGGGCTCTGGAGATGTAGCGCTCCTCAAGGAACGCGCAGTGTGTGGTTGCCCAGCACTCGGCACGCACGGGGGTCCTCCGAGGGAATCAACCAATGGACCTCGACGTTGCTCAGCCGGCCCACAGGTGTCTGGAGGCACTCAGGGACCTTGGAGGGAAAACGCTGCATGCCCCTGGGGCCTAGGAGTCCCCGGGCGTGTACTGCCTTGAAAGCAAAGCGACTAAGAACTCCCGGAAAGAGCTGCATGCCTCCCTTTCTGCACGGCTACTCAGGGCCTAACCTGGAGGCCAGTTCTCACGTTGAGGCTCCCTTTGGCTCTGGAGCCTGCCGTGCGGACCGCCACCGCGGCCGCGGCAGCCCCTGGTTTAGAGAGAGCAAACTCATGATTTTCCCCGAAGCACTCTTCCAGGGCTCACTGGCCTGTCGGGAGCCGGGAATGTCAGGGAGCGTCAAGGCAGGCATGAAGGCCGCCCTCAAAATGGGAAAGCAGGGCTAGTTCCAGCAGGCCCCCGTGTTCATGGGCACACTCAGCGTACATCCCTGTGGTTTCTGACGAGTCCCAGGAGACACCGGTTACCCTGCGTTTCCTTCCCCGAGTCAACTTATCGCAGGAGGGAGTCCCGCATCCAGCGAACTGTCTCAACCAAGGAACGCCGTAGCCGCTCCTCTGGGCCTGGGGCTGCCTGCAGTGCCAAAGAAGGAACAGGACTTGAATTGCAGTAAGAACCCAAGCCGCCGTCCTCTAGGAGGCACGGTGCCTTCAGTCAGGAGGTCCTGGATGGAATGCGAAGACGAGGGTTACTCTGAGCGCAGCTCCGATTAGGGCAACGCGTAAGACCTCCGCGCCATGTGGGATGTGGCAGAACGGCGTTCGTGAACGTGTGCGAGTGCTGAGGAAACCAAGCTGCTCCAAAAGAGAGGGCAGTGCGTTTCCCTACGCTCGGCGTGCACAGAGGGGCTCTAAGGGGCTACGGGCCTGGATGGTGCTTAGCAGAGCCAGGTGCGCCTGGGGTTACTCAGTGTTCCTGCCGGGAACAGGGCGCCCCGGCTAGCCTCCCAGGTGTCCAGAAGGCTGTGCTGCCGTTCAAGGTATGCAGAGCAGAGGCCACCGCCTCCTGGAAAGTGCAGCACGCCTCCGCTTCTGCACGGCAAACCAGGGCCTTACTTCCAGGCATGGCTTCATGCTGGGTGTGCCGGGAGCCACACAGCACGCTAAGGTGCTGACTTTCTCCCCGAGCAGAGTGACTTCAGGCACGAGGGCGGGCCTCGCAGTGTGGCAAGCACAGCGTTCTCTCATGGCAGCTCACACAAGGGCCGTGACAGAGTCTTCCTGGGCACCTCGCACCCACCAGCCATGTTGTCCCGAAGGGCGTTCGAGGGCTCTGGAGAGGTAGCGCTCCTCAAGGAACACGCAGTGTGTGGTTGCCCAGGACTCGGCACGCACGGGGGTCCTCCGAGGGAATCAACCAATGGACCTCGACGTTGCTCAGCCGGCCCACAGGTGTCTGGAGGCACTCAGGGACCTTGGAGGGAAAACGCTGCACGCCCCTGGGGCCTAGGAGTCCCCGGGCGTGTACTGCCTTGAAAGCAAAGCGACTAAGAACTCCCGGAAAGAGCTGCATGCCTCCCTTTCTGCACGGCTACTCAGGGCCTAACCTGGAGGCCAGTTCTCACGTTGAGGCTCCCTTTGGCTCTGGAGCCTGCCGTGCGGACCGCCACCGCGGCCGCGGCAGCCCCTGGTTTAGAGAGAGCAAACTCATGATTTTCCCCGAAGCACTCTTCCAGGGCTCACTGGCCTGTCGGGAGCCGGGAATGTCAGGGAGCGTCAAGGCAGGCATGAAGGCCGCCCTCAAAATGGGAAAGCAGGGCTAGTTCCAGCAGGCCCCCGTGTTCATGGGCACACTCAGCGTACATCCCTGTGGTTTCTGACGAGTCCCAGGAGACACCGGTTACCCTGCGTTTCCTTCCCCGAGTCAACTTATCGCAGGAGGGAGTCCCGCATCCAGCGAACTGTCTCAACCAAGGAACGCCGTAGCCGCTCCTCTGGGCCTGGGGCTGCCTGCAGTGCCAAAGAAGGAACAGGACTTGAATTGCAGTAAGAACCCAAGCCGCCGTCCTCTAGGAGGCACGGTGCCTTCAGTCAGGAGGTCCTGGATGGAATGCGAAGACGAGGGTTACTCTGAGCGCAGCTCCGATTAGGGCAACGCGTAAGACCTCCGCGCCATGTAGGATGTGGCAGAACGGCGTTCGTGAACGTGTGCGAGTGCTGAGGAAACCAAGCTGCTCCAAAAGAGAGGGCAGTGCGTTTCCCTACGCTCGGCGTGCACAGAGGGGCTCTAAGGGGCTACGGGCCTGGATGGTGCTTAGCAGAGCCAGGTGCGCCTGGGGTTACTCAGTGTTCCTGCCGGGAACAGGGCGCCCCGGCTAGCCTCCCAGGTGTCCAGAAGGCTGTGCTGCCGTTCAAGGTATGCAGAGCAGAGGCCACCGCCTCCTGGAAAGTGCAGCACGCCTCCGCTTCTGCACGGCAAACCAGGGCCTTACTTCCAGGCATGGCTTCATGCTGGGTGTGCCGGGAGCCACACAGCACGCTAAGGTGCTGACTTTCTCCCCGAGCAGAGTGACTTCAGGCACGAGGGCGGGCCTCGCAGTGTTGCAAGCACAGCGTTCTCTCATGGCAGCTCACACAAGGGCCGTGACAGAGTCTTCCTGGGCACCTCGCACCCACCAGCCATGTTGTCCCGAAGGGCGTTCGAGGGCTCTGGAGATGTAGCGCTCCTCAAGGAACGCGCAGTGTGTGGTTGCCCAGCACTCGGCACGCACGGGGGTCCTCCGAGGGAATCAACCAATGGACCTCGACGTTGCTCAGCCGGCCCACAGGTGTCTGGAGGCACTCAGGGACCTTGGAGGGAAAACGCTGCACGCCCCTGGGGCCTAGGAGTCCCCGGGCGTGTACTGCCTTGAAAGCAAAGCGACTAAGAACTCCCGGAAAGAGCTGCATGCCTCCCTTTCTGCACGGCTACTCAGGGCCTAACCTGGAGGCCAGTTCTCACGTTGAGGCTCCCTTTGGCTCTGGAGCCTGCCGTGCGGACCGCCACCGCGGCCGCGGCAGCCCCTGGTTTAGAGAGAGCAAACTCATGATTTTCCCCGAAGCACTCTTCCAGGGCTCACTGGCCTGTCGGGAGCCGGGAATGTCAGGGAGCGTCAAGGCAGGCATGAAGGCCGCCCTCAAAATGGGAAAGCAGGGCTAGTTCCAGCAGGCCCCCGTGTTCATGGGCACACTCAGCGTACATCCCTGTGGTTTCTGACGAGTCCCAGGAGACACCGGTTACCCTGCGTTTCCTTCCCCGAGTCAACTTATCGCAGGAGGGAGTCCCGCATCCAGCGAACTGTCTCAACCAAGGAACGCCGTAGCCGCTCCTCTGGGCCTGGGGCTGCCTGCAGTGCCAAAGAAGGAACAGGACTTGAATTGCAGTAAGAACCCAAGCCGCCGTCCTCTAGGAGGCACGGTGCCTTCAGTCAGGAGGTCCTGGATGGAATGCGAAGACGAGGGTTACTCTGAGCGCAGCTCCGATTAGGGCAACGCGTAAGACCTCCGCGCCATGTGGGATGTGGCAGAACGGCGTTCGTGAACGTGTGCGAGTGCTGAGGAAACCAAGCTGCTCCAAAAGAGAGGGCAGTGCGTTTCCCTACGCTCGGCGTGCACAGAGGGGCTCTAAGGGGCTACGGGCCTGGATGGTGCTTAGCAGAGCCAGGTGCGCCTGGGGTTACTCAGTGTTCCTGCCGGGAACAGGGCGCCCCGGCTAGCCTCCCAGGTGTCCAGAAGGCTGTGCTGCCGTTCAAGGTATGCAGAGCAGAGGCCACCGCCTCCTGGAAAGTGCAGCACGCCTCCGCTTCTGCACGGCAAACCAGGGCCTTACTTCCAGGCATGGCTTCATGCGGGGTGTGCCGGGAGCCACACAGCACGCTAAGGTGCTGACTTTCTCCTCGAGCAGAGTGACTTCAGGCACGAGGGCGGGCCTCGCAGTGTTGCAAGCACAGCGTTCTCTCATGGCAGCTCACACAAGGGCCGTGACAGAGTCTTCCTGGGCACCTCGCACCCACCAGCCATGTTGTCCCGAAGGGCGTTCGAGGGCTCTGGAGAGGTAGCGCTCCTCAAGGAACGCGCAGTGTGTGGTTGCCCAGCACTCGGCACGCACGGGGGTCCTCCGAGGGAATCAACCAATGGACCTCGACGTTGCTCAGCCGGCCCACAGGTGTCTGGAGGCACTCAGGGACCTTGGAGGGAAAACGCTGCACGCCCGTGGGGCCTAGGAGTCCCCGGGCGTGTACTGCCTTGAAAGCAAAGCGACTAAGAACTCCCGGAAAGAGCTGCATGCCTCCCTTTCTGCACGGCTACTCAGGGCCTAACCTGGAGGCCAGTTCTCACGTTGAGGCTCCCTTTGGCTCTGGAGCCTGCCGTGCGGACCGCCACCGCGGCCGCGGCAGCCCCTGGTTTAGAGAGAGCAAACTCATGATTTTCCCCGAAGCACTCTTCCAGGGCTCACTGGCCTGTCGGGAGCCGGGAATGTCAGGGAGCGTCAAGGCAGGCATGAAGGCCGCCCTCAAAATGGGAAAGCAGGGCTAGTTCCAGCAGGCCCCCGTGTTCATGGGCACACTCAGCGTACATCCCTGTGGTTTCTGACGAGTCCCAGGAGACACCGGTTACCCTGCGTTTCCTTCCCCGAGTCAACTTATCGCAGGAGGGAGTCCCGCATCCAGCGAACTGTCTCAACCAAGGAACGCCGTAGCCGCTCCTCTGGGCCTGGGGCTGCCTGCAGTGCCAAAGAAGGAACAGGACTTGAATTGCAGTAAGAACCCAAGCCGCCGTCCTCTAGGAGGCACGGTGCCTTCAGTCAGGAGGTCCTGGATGGAATGCGAAGACGAGGGTTACTCTGAGCGCAGCTCCGATTAGGGCAACGCGTAAGACCTCCGCGCCATGTGGGATGTGGCAGAACGGCGTTCGTGAACGTGTGCGAGTGCTGAGGAAACCAAGCTGCTCCAAAAGAGAGGGCAGTGCGTTTCCCTACGCTCGGCGTGCACAGAGGGGCTCTAAGGGGCTACGGGCCTGGATGGTGCTTAGCAGAGCCAGGTGCGCCTGGGGTTACTCAGTGTTCCTGCCGGGAACAGGGCGCCCCGGCTAGCCTCCCAGGTGTCCAGAAGGCTGTGCTGCCGTTCAAGGTATGCAGAGCAGAGGCCACCGCCTCCTGGAAAGTGCAGCACGCCTCCGCTTCTGCACGGCAAACCAGGGCCTTACTTCCAGGCATGGCTTCATGCTGGGTGTGCCGGGAGCCACACAGCACGCTAAGGTGCTGACTTTCTCCCCGAGCAGAGTGACTTCAGGCACGAGGGCGGGCCTCGCAGTGTGGCAAGCACAGCGTTCTCTCATGGCAGCTCACACAAGGGCCGTGACAGAGTCTTCCTGGGCACCTCGCACCCACCAGCCATGTTGTCCCGAAGGGCGTTCGAGGGCTCTGGAGAGGTAGCGCTCCTCAAGGAACACGCAGTGTGTGGTTGCCCAGGACTCGGCACGCACGGGGGTCCTCCGAGGGAATCAACCAATGGACCTCGACGTTGCTCAGCCGGCCCACAGGTGTCTGGAGGCACTCAGGGACCTTGGAGGGAAAACGCTGCACGCCCCTGGGGCCTAGGAGTCCCCGGGCGTGTACTGCCTTGAAAGCAAAGCGACTAAGAACTCCCGGAAAGAGCTGCATGCCTCCCTTTCTGCACGGCTACTCAGGGCCTAACCTGGAGGCCAGTTCTCACGTTGAGGCTCCCTTTGGCTCTGGAGCCTGCCGTGCGGACCGCCACCGCGGCCGCGGCAGCCCCTGGTTTAGAGAGAGCAAACTCATGATTTTCCCCGAAGCACTCTTCCAGGGCTCACTGGCCTGTCGGGAGCCGGGAATGTCAGGGAGCGTCAAGGCAGGCATGAAGGCCGCCCTCAAAATGGGAAAGCAGGGCTAGTTCCAGCAGGCCCCCGTGTTCATGGGCACACTCAGCGTACATCCCTGTGGTTTCTGACGAGTCCCAGGAGACACCGGTTACCCTGCGTTTCCTTCCCCGAGTCAACTTATCGCAGGAGGGAGTCCCGCATCCAGCGAACTGTCTCAACCAAGGAACGCCGTAGCCGCTCCTCTGGGCCTGGGGCTGCCTGCAGTGCCAAAGAAGGAACAGGACTTGAATTGCAGTAAGAACCCAAGCCGCCGTCCTCTAGGAGGCACGGTGCCTTCAGTCAGGAGGTCCTGGATGGAATGCGAAGACGAGGGTTACTCTGAGCGCAGCTCCGATTAGGGCAACGCGTAAGACCTCCGCGCCATGTGGGATGTGGCAGAACGGCGTTCGTGAACGTGTGCGAGTGCTGAGGAAACCAAGCTGCTCCAAAAGAGAGGGCAGTGCGTTTCCCTACGCTCGGCGTGCACAGAGGGGCTCTAAGGGGCTACGGGCCTGGATGGTGCTTAGCAGAGCCAGGTGCGCCTGGGGTTACTCAGTGTTCCTGCCGGGAACAGGGCGCCCCGGCTAGCCTCCCAGGTGTCCAGAAGGCTGTGCTGCCGTTCAAGGTATGCAGAGCAGAGGCCACCGCCTCCTGGAAAGTGCAGCACGCCTCCGCTTCTGCACGGCAAACCAGGGCCTTACTTCCAGGCATGGCTTCATGCTGGGTGTGCCGGGAGCCACACAGCACGCTAAGGTGCTGACTTTCTCCCCGAGCAGAGTGACTTCAGGCACGAGGGCGGGCCTCGCAGTGTGGCAAGCACAGCGTTCTCTCATGGCAGCTCACACAAGGGCCGTGACAGAGTCTTCCTGGGCACCTCGCACCCACCAGCCATGTTGTCCCGAAGGGCGTTCGAGGGCTCTGGAGAGGTAGCGCTCCTCAAGGAACACGCAGTGTGTGGTTGCCCAGGACTCGGCACGCACGGGGGTCCTCCGAGGGAATCAACCAATGGACCTCGACGTTGCTCAGCCGGCCCACAGGTGTCTGGAGGCACTCAGGGACCTTGGAGGGAAAACGCTGCACGCCCCTGGGGCCTAGGAGTCCCCGGGCGTGTACTGCCTTGAAAGCAAAGCGACTAAGAACTCCCGGAAAGAGCTGCATGCCTCCCTTTCTGCACGGCTACTCAGGGCCTAACCTGGAGGCCAGTTCTCACGTTGAGGCTCCCTTTGGCTCTGGAGCCTGCCGTGCGGACCGCCACCGCGGCCGCGGCAGCCCCTGGTTTAGAGAGAGCAAACTCATGATTTTCCCCGAAGCACTCTTCCAGGGCTCACTGGCCTGTCGGGAGCCGGGAATGTCAGGGAGCGTCAAGGCAGGCATGAAGGCCGCCCTCAAAATGGGAAAGCAGGGCTAGTTCCAGCAGGCCCCCGTGTTCATGGGCACACTCAGCGTACATCCCTGTGGTTTCTGACGAGTCCCAGGAGACACCGGTTACCCTGCGTTTCCTTCCCCGAGTCAACTTATCGCAGGAGGGAGTCCCGCATCCAGCGAACTGTCTCAACCAAGGAACGCCGTAGCCGCTCCTCTGGGCCTGGGGCTGCCTGCAGTGCCAAAGAAGGAACAGGACTTGAATTGCAGTAAGAACCCAAGCCGCCGTCCTCTAGGAGGCACGGTGCCTTCAGTCAGGAGGTCCTGGATGGAATGCGAAGACGAGGGTTACTCTGAGCGCAGCTCCGATTAGGGCAACGCGTAAGACCTCCGCGCCATGTGGGATGTGGCAGAACGGCGTTCGTGAACGTGTGCGAGTGCTGAGGAAACCAAGCTGCTCCAAAAGAGAGGGCAGTGCGTTTCCCTACGCTCGGCGTGCACAGAGGGGCTCTAAGGGGCTACGGGCCTGGATGGTGCTTAGCAGAGCCAGGTGCGCCTGGGGTTACTCAGTGTTCCTGCCGGGAACAGGGCGCCCCGGCTAGCCTCCCAGGTGTCCAGAAGGCTGTGCTGCCGTTCAAGGTATGCAGAGCAGAGGCCACCGCCTCCTGGAAAGTGCAGCACGCCTCCGCTTCTGCACGGCAAACCAGGGCCTTACTTCCAGGCATGGCTTCATGCTGGGTGTGCCGGGAGCCACACAGCACGCTAAGGTGCTGACTTTCTCCCCGAGCAGAGTGACTTCAGGCACGAGGGCGGGCCTCGCAGTGTGGCAAGCACAGCGTTCTCTCATGGCAGCTCACACAAGGGCCGTGACAGAGTCTTCCTGGGCACCTCGCACCCACCAGCCATGTTGTCCCGAAGGGCGTTCGAGGGCTCTGGAGAGGTAGCGCTCCTCAAGGAACACGCAGTGTGTGGTTGCCCAGGACTCGGCACGCACGGGGGTCCTCCGAGGGAATCAACCAATGGACCTCGACGTTGCTCAGCCGGCCCACAGGTGTCTGGAGGCACTCAGGGACCTTGGAGGGAAAACGCTGCACGCCCCTGGGGCCTAGGAGTCCCCGGGCGTGTACTGCCTTGAAAGCAAAGCGACTAAGAACTCCCGGAAAGAGCTGCATGCCTCCCTTTCTGCACGGCTACTCAGGGCCTAACCTGGAGGCCAGTTCTCACGTTGAGGCTCCCTTTGGCTCTGGAGCCTGCCGTGAGGACCGCCACCGCGGCCGCGGCAGCCCCTGGTTTAGAGAGAGCAAACTCATGATTTTCCCTGAAGCACTCTTCCAGGGCTCACTGGCCTGTCGGGAGCCGGGAATGTCAGGGAGCGTCAAGGCAGGCATGAAGGCCGCCCTCAAAATGGGAAAGCAGGGCTAGTTCCAGCAGGCCCCCGTGTTCATGGGCACACTCAGCGTACATCCCTGTGGTTTCTGACGAGTCCCAGGAGACACCGGTTACCCTGCGTTTCCTTCCCCGAGTCAACTTATCGCAGGAGGGAGTCCCGCATCCAGCGAACTGTCTCACCAAGGAACGCCGTAGCCGCTCCTCTGGGCCTGGGGCTGCCTGCAGTGCCAAAGAAGGAACAGGACTTGAATTGCAGTAAGAACCCAAGCCGCCGTCCTCTAGGAGGCACGGTGCCTTCAATCAGGAGGTCCTGGATGGAATGCGAAGACGAGGGTTACTCTGAGCGCAGCTCCGATTAGGGCAACGCGTAAGACCTCCGCGCCATGTGGGATGTGGCAGAACGGCGTTCGTGAACGTGTGCGAGTGCTGAGGAAACCAAGCTGCTCCAAAAGAGAGGGCAGTGCGTTTCCCTACGCTCGGCGTGCACAGAGGGGCTCTAAGGGGCTACGGGCCTGGATGGTGCTTAGCAGAGCCAGGTGCGCCTGGGGTTACTCAGTGTTCCTGCCGGGAACAGGGCGCCCCGGCTAGCCTCCCAGGTGTCCAGAAGGCTGTGCTGCCGTTCAAGGTATGCAGAGCAGAGGCCACCGCCTCCTGGAAAGTGCAGCACGCCTCCGCTTCTGCACGGCAAACCAGGGCCTTACTTCCAGGCATGGCTTCATGCGGGGTGTGCCGGGAGCCACACAGCACGCTAAGGTGCTGACTTTCTCCTCGAGCAGAGTGACTTCAGGCACGAGGGCGGGCCTCGCAGTGTTGCAAGCACAGCGTTCTCTCATGGCAGCTCACACAAGGGCCGTGACAGAGTCTTCCTGGGCACCTCGCACCCACCAGCCATGTTGTCCCGAAGGGCGTTCGAGGGCTCTGGAGATGTAGCGCTCCTCAAGGAACGCGCAGTGTGTGGTTGCCCAGCACTCGGCACGCACGGGGGTCCTCCGAGGGAATCAACCAATGGACCTCGACGTTGCTCAGCCGGCCCACAGGTGTCTGGAGGCACTCAGGGACCTTGGAGGGAAAACGCTGCACGCCCCTGGGGCCTAGGAGTCCCCGGGCGTGTACTGCCTTGAAAGCAAAGCGACTAAGAACTCCCGGAAAGAGCTGCATGCCTCCCTTTCTGCACGGCTACTCAGGGCCTAACCTGGAGGCCAGTTCTCACGTTGAGGCTCCCTTTGGCTCTGGAGCCTGCCGTGCGGACCGCCACCGCGGCCGCGGCAGCCCCTGGTTTAGAGAGAGCAAACTCATGATTTTCCCCGAAGCACTCTTCCAGGGCTCACTGGCCTGTCGGGAGCCGGGAATGTCAGGGAGCGTCAAGGCAGGCATGAAGGCCGCCCTCAAAATGGGAAAGCAGGGCTAGTTCCATCAGGCCCCCGTGTTCATGGGCACACTCAGCGTACATCCCTGTGGTTTCTGACGAGTCCCAGGAGACACCGGTTACCCTGCGTTTCCTTCCCCGAGTCAACTTATCGCAGGAGGGAGTCCCGCATCCAGCGAACTGTCTCAACCAAGGAACGCCGTAGCCGCTCCTCTGGGCCTGGGGCTGCCTGCAGTGCCAAAGAAGGAACAGGACTTGAATTGCAGTAAGAACCCAAGCCGCCGTCCTCTAGGAGGCACGGTGCCTTCAGTCAGGAGGTCCTGGATGGAATGCGAAGACGAGGGTTACTCTGAGCGCAGCTCCGATTAGGGCAACGCGTAAGACCTCCGCGCCATGTGGGATGTGGCAGAACGGCGTTCGTGAACGTGTGCGAGTGCTGAGGAAACCAAGCTGCTCCAAAAGAGAGGGCAGTGCGTTTCCCTACGCTCGGCGTGCACAGAGGGGCTCTAAGGGGCTACGGGCCTGGATGGTGCTTAGCAGAGCCAGGTGCGCCTGGGGTTACTCAGTGTTCCTGCCGGGAACAGGGCGCCCCGGCTAGCCTCCCAGGTGTCCAGAAGGCTGTGCTGCCGTTCAAGGTATGCAGAGCAGAGGCCACCGCCTCCTGGAAAGTGCAGCACGCCTCCGCTTCTGCACGGCAAACCAGGGCCTTACTTCCAGGCATGGCTTCATGCTGGGTGTGCCGGGAGCCACACAGCACGCTAAGGTGCTGACTTTCTCCCCGAGCAGAGTGACTTCAGGCACGAGGGCGGGCCTCGCAGTGTGGCAAGCACAGCGTTCTCTCATGGCAGCTCACACAAGGGCCGTGACAGAGTCTTCCTGGGCACCTCGCACCCACCAGCCATGTTGTCCCGAAGGGCGTTCGAGGGCTCTGGAGAGGTAGCGCTCCTCAAGGAACACACAGTGTGTGGTTGCCCAGGACTCGGCACGCACGGGGGTCCTCCGAGGGAATCAACCAATGGACCTCGACGTTGCTCAGCCGGCCCACAGGTGTCTGGAGGCACTCAGGGACCTTGGAGGGAAAACGCTGCACGCCCCTGGGGCCTAGGAGTCCCCGGGCGTGTACTGCCTTGAAAGCAAAGCGACTAAGAACTCCCGGAAAGAGCTGCATGCCTCCCTTTCTGCACGGCTACTCAGGGCCTAACCTGGAGGCCAGTTCTCACGTTGAGGCTCCCTTTGGCTCTGGAGCCTGCCGTGCGGACCGCCACCGCGGCCGCGGCAGCCCCTGGTTTAGAGAGAGCAAACTCATGATTTTCCCCGAAGCACTCTTCCAGGGCTCACTGGCCTGTCGGGAGCCGGGAATGTCAGGGAGCGTCAAGGCAGGCATGAAGGCCGCCCTCAAAATGGGAAAGCAGGGCTAGTTCCAGCAGGCCCCCGTGTTCATGGGCACACTCAGCGTACATCCCTGTGGTTTCTGACGAGTCCCAGGAGACACCGGTTACCCTGCGTTTCCTTCCCCGAGTCAACTTATCGCAGGAGGGAGTCCCGCATCCAGCGAACTGTCTCAACCAAGGAACGCCGTAGCCGCTCCTCTGGGCCTGGGGCTGCCTGCAGTGCCAAAGAAGGAACAGGACTTGAATTGCAGTAAGAACCCAAGCCGCCGTCCTCTAGGAGGCACGGTGCCTTCAGTCAGGAGGTCCTGGATGGAATGCGAAGACGAGGGTTACTCTGAGCGCAGCTCCGATTAGGGCAACGCGTAAGACCTCCGCGCCATGTGGGATGTGGCAGAACGGCGTTCGTGAATGTGTGCGAGTGCTGAGGAAACCAAGCTGCTCCAAAAGAGAGGGCAGTGCGTTTCCCTACGCTCGGCGTGCACAGAGGGGCTCTAAGGGGCTACGGGCCTGGATGGTGCTTAGCAGAGCCAGGTGCGCCTGGGGTTACTCAGTGTTCCTGCCGGGAACAGGGCGCCCCGGCTAGCCTCCCAGGTGTCCAGAAGGCTGTGCTGCCGTTCAAGGTATGCAGAGCAGAGGCCACCGCCTCCTGGAAAGTGCAGCACGCCTCCGCTTCTGCACGGCAAACCAGGGCCTTACTTCCAGGCATGGCTTCATGCGGGGTGTGCCGGGAGCCACACAGCACGCTAAGGTGCTGACTTTCTCCTCGAGCAGAGTGACTTCAGGCACGAGGGCGGGCCTCGCAGTGTTGCAAGCACAGCGTTCTCTCATGGCAGCTCACACAAGGGCCGTGACAGAGTCTTCCTGGGCACCTCGCACCCACCAGCCATGTTGTCCCGAAGGGCGTTCGAGGGCTCTGGAGAGGTAGCGCTCCTCAAGGAACGCGCAGTGTGTGGTTGCCCAGGACTCGGCACGCACGGGGGTCCTCCGAGGGAATCAACCAATGGACCTCGACGTTGCTCAGCCGGCCCACAGGTGTCTGGAGGCACTCAGGGACCTTGGAGGGAAAACGCTGCACGCCCCTGGGGCCTAGGAGTCCCCGGGCGTGTACTGCCTTGAAAGCAAAGCGACTAAGAACTCCCGGAAAGAGCTGCATGCCTCCCTTTCTGCACGGCTACTCAGGGCCTAACCTGGAGGCCAGTTCTCACGTTGAGGCTCCCTTTGGCTCTGGAGCCTGCCGTGCGGACCGCCACCGCGGCCGCGGCAGCCCCTGGTTTAGAGAGAGCAAACTCATGATTTTCCCCGAAGCACTCTTCCAGGGCTCACTGGCCTGTCGGGAGCCGGGAATGTCAGGGAGCGTCAAGGCAGGCATGAAGGCCGCCCTCAAAATGGGAAAGCAGGGCTAGTTCCAGCAGGCCCCCGTGTTCATGGGCACACTCAGCGTACATCCCTGTGGTTTCTGACGAGTCCCAGGAGACACCGGTTACCCTGCGTTTCCTTCCCCGAGTCAACTTATCGCAGGAGGGAGTCCCGCATCCAGCGAACTGTCTCAACCAAGGAACGCCGTAGCCGCTCCTCTGGGCCTGGGGCTGCCTGCAGTGCCAAAGAAGGAACAGGACTTGAATTGCAGTAAGAACCCAAGCCGCCGTCCTCTAGGAGGCACGGTGCCTTCAGTCAGGAGGTCCTGGATGGAATGCGAAGACGAGGGTTACTCTGAGCGCAGCTCCGATTAGGGCAACGCGTAAGACCTCCGCGCCATGTGGGATGTGGCAGAACGGCGTTCGTGAACGTGTGCGAGTGCTGAGGAAACCAAGCTGCTCCAAAAGAGAGGGCAGTGCGTTTCCCTACGCTCGGCGTGCACAGAGGGGCTCTAAGGGGCTACGGGCCTGGATGGTGCTTAGCAGAGCCAGGTGCGCCTGGGGTTGGTTACTCAGTGTTCCTGCCGGGAACAGGGCGCCCCGGCTAGCCTCCCAGGTGTCCAGAAGGCTGTGCTGCCGTTCAAGGTATGCAGAGCAGAGGCCACCGCCTCCTGGAAAGTGCAGCACGCCTCCGCTTCTGCACGGCAAACCAGGGCCTTACTTCCAGGCATGGCTTCATGCTGGGTGTGCCGGGAGCCACACAGCACGCTAAGGTGCTGACTTTCTCCCCGAGCAGAGTGACTTCAGGCACGAGGGCGGGCCTCGCAGTGTTGCAAGCACAGCGTTCTCTCATGGCAGCTCACACAAGGGCCGTGACAGAGTCTTCCTGGGCACCTCGCACCCACCAGCCATGTTGTCCCGAAGGGCGTTCGAGGGCTCTGGAGATGTAGCGCTCCTCAAGGAACGCGCAGTGTGTGGTTGCCCAGCACTCGGCACGCACGGGGGTCCTCCGAGGGAATCAACCAATGGACCTCGACGTTGCTCAGCCGGCCCACAGGTGTCTGGAGGCACTCAGGGACCTCGGAGGGAAAACGCTGCACGCCCCTGGGGCCTAGGAGTCCCCGGGCGTGTACTGCCTTGAAAGCAAAGCGACTAAGAACTCCCGGAAAGAGCTGCATGCCTCCCTTTCTGCACGGCTACTCAGGGCCTAACCTGGAGGCCAGTTCTCACGTTGAGGCTCCCTTTGGCTCTGGAGCCTGCCGTGCGGACCGCCACCGCGGCCGCGGCAGCCCCTGGTTTAGAGAGAGCAAACTCATGATTTTCCCCGAAGCACTCTTCCAGGGCTCACTGGCCTGTCGGGAGCCGGGAATGTCAGGGAGCGTCAAGGCAGGCATGAATGCCGCCCTCAAAATGGGAAAGCAGGGCTAGTTCCAGCAGGCCCCCGTGTTCATGGGCACACTCAGCGTACATCCCTGTGGTTTCTGACGAGTCCCAGGAGACACCGGTTACCCTGCGTTTCCTTCCCCGAGTCAACTTATCGCAGGAGGGAGTCCCGCATCCAGCGAACTGTCTCAACCAAGGAACGCCGTAGCCGCTCCTCTGGGCCTGGGGCTGCCTGCAGTGCCAAAGAAGGAACAGGACTTGAATTGCAGTAAGAACCCAAGCCGCCGTCCTCTAGGAGGCACGGTGCCTTCAGTCAGGAGGTCCTGGATGGAATGCGAAGACGAGGGTTACTCTGAGCGCAGCTCCGATTAGGGCAACGCATAAGACCTCCGCGCCATGTGGGATGTGGCAGAACGGCGTTCATGAACGTGTGCGAGTGCTGAGGAAACCAAGCTGCTCCAAAAGAGAGGGCAGTGCGTTTCCCTACGCTCGGCGTGCACAGAGGGGCTCTAAGGGGCTACGGGCCTGGATGGTGCTTAGCAGAGCCAGGTGCGCCTGGGGTTACTCAGTGTTCCTGCCGGGAACAGGGCGCCCCGGCTAGCCTCCCAGGTGTCCAGAAGGCTGTGCTGCCGTTCAAGGTATGCAGAGCAGAGGCCACCGCCTCCTGGAAAGTGCAGCACGCCTCCGCTTCTGCACGGCAAACCAGGGCCTTACTTCCAGGCATGGCTTCATGCTGGGTGTGCCGGGAGCCACACAGCACGCTAAGGTGCTGACTTTCTCCTCGAGCAGAGTGACTTCAGGCACGAGGGCGGGCCTCGCAGTGTTGCAAGCACAGCGTTCTCTCATGGCAGCTCACACAAGGGCCGTGACAGAGTCTTCCTGGGCACCTCGCACCCACCAGCCATGTTGTCCCGAAGGGCGTTCGAGGGCTCTGGAGAGGTAGCGCTCCTCAAGGAACGCGCAGTGTGTGGTTGCCCAGCACTCGGCACGCACGGGGGTCCTCCGAGGGAATCAACCAATGGACCTCGACGTTGCTCAGCCGGCCCACAGGTGTCTGGAGGCACTCAGGGACCTTGGAGGGAAAACGCTGCACGCCCCTGGGGCCTAGGAGTCCCCGGGCGTGTACTGCCTTGAAAGCAAAGCGACTAAGAACTCCCGGAAAGAGCTGCATGCCTCCCTTTCTGCACGGCTACTCAGGGCCTAACCTGGAGGCCAGTTCTCACGTTGAGGCTCCCTTTGGCTCTGGAGCCTGCCGTGTGGACTGCCACCGCGGCCGCGGCAGCCCCTGGTTTAGAGAGAGCAAACTCATGATTTTCCCCGAAGCACTCTTCCAGGGCTCACTGGCCTGTCGGGAGCCGGGAATGTCAGGGAGCGTCAAGGCAGGCATGAATGCCGCCCTCAAAATGGGAAAGCAGGGCTAGTTCCATCAGGCCCCCGTGTTCATGGGCACACTCAGCGTACATCCCTGTGGTTTCTGACGAGTCCCAGGAGACACCGGTTACCCTGCGTTTCCTTCCCCGAGTCAACTTATCGCAGGAGGGAGTCCCGCATCCAGCGAACTGTCTCAACCAAGGAACGCCGTAGCCGCTCCTCTGGGCCTGGGGCTGCCTGCAGTGCCAAAGAAGGAACAGGACTTGAATTGCAGTAAGAACCCAAGCCGCCGTCCTCTAGGAGGCACGGTGCCTTCAGTCAGGAGGTCCTGGATGGAATGCGAAGACGAGGGTTACTCTGAGCGCAGCTCCGATTAGGGCAACGCGTAAGACCTCCGCGCCATGTGGGATGTGGCAGAACGGCGTTCGTGAACGTGTGCGAGTGCTGAGGAAACCAAGCTGCTCCAAAAGAGAGGGCAGTGCGTTTCCCTACGCTCGGCGTGCACAGAGGGGCTCTAAGGGGCTACGGGCCTGGATGGTGCTTAGCAGAGCCAGGTGCGCCTGGGGTTGGTTACTCAGTGTTCCTGCCGGGAACAGGGCGCCCCGGCTAGCCTCCCAGGTGTCCAGAAGGCTGTGCTGCCGTTCAAGGTATGCAGAGCAGAGGCCACCGCCTCCTGGAAAGTGCAGCACGCCTCCGCTTCTGCACGGCAAACCAGGGCCTTACTTCCAGGCATGGCTTCATGCTGGGTGTGCCGGGAGCCACACAGCACGCTAAGGTGCTGACTTTCTCCCCGAGCAGAGTGACTTCAGGCACGAGGGCGGGCCTCGCAGTGTTGCAAGCACAGCGTTCTCTCATGGCAGCTCACACAAGGGCCGTGACAGAGTCTTCCTGGGCACCTCGCACCCACCAGCCATGTTGTCCCGAAGGGCGTTCGAGGGCTCTGGAGATGTAGCGCTCCTCAAGGAACGCGCAGTGTGTGGTTGCCCAGCACTCGGCACGCACGGGGGTCCTCCGAGGGAATCAACCAATGGACCTCGACGTTGCTCAGCCGGCCCACAGGTGTCTGGAGGCACTCAGGGACCTCGGAGGGAAAACGCTGCACGCCCCTGGGGCCTAGGAGTCCCCGGGCGTGTACTGCCTTGAAAGCAAAGCGACTAAGAACTCCCGGAAAGAGCTGCATGCCTCCCTTTCTGCACGGCTACTCAGGGCCTAACCTGGAGGCCAGTTCTCACGTTGAGGCTCCCTTTGGCTCTGGAGCCTGCCGTGCGGACCGCCACCGCGGCCGCGGCAGCCCCTGGTTTAGAGAGAGCAAACTCATGATTTTCCCCGAAGCACTCTTCCAGGGCTCACTGGCCTGTCGGGAGCCGGGAATGTCAGGGAGCGTCAAGGCAGGCATGAATGCCGCCCTCAAAATGGGAAAGCAGGGCTAGTTCCAGCAGGCCCCCGTGTTCATGGGCACACTCAGCGTACATCCCTGTGGTTTCTGACGAGTCCCAGGAGACACCGGTTACCCTGCGTTTCCTTCCCCGAGTCAACTTATCGCAGGAGGGAGTCCCGCATCCAGCGAACTGTCTCAACCAAGGAACGCCGTAGCCGCTCCTCTGGGCCTGGGGCTGCCTGCAGTGCCAAAGAAGGAACAGGACTTGAATTGCAGTAAGAACCCAAGCCGCCGTCCTCTAGGAGGCACGGTGCCTTCAGTCAGGAGGTCCTGGATGGAATGCGAAGACGAGGGTTACTCTGAGCGCAGCTCCGATTAGGGCAACGCGTAAGACCTCCGCGCCATGTGGGATGTGGCAGAACGGCGTTCGTGAACGTGTGCGAGTGCTGAGGAAACCAAGCTGCTCCAAAAGAGAGGGCAGTGCGTTTCCCTACGCTCGGCGTGCACAGAGGGGCTCTAAGGGGCTACGGGCCTGGATGGTGCTTAGCAGAGCCAGGTGCGCCTGGGGTTACTCAGTGTTCCTGCCGGGAACAGGGCGCCCCGGCTAGCCTCCCAGGTGTCCAGAAGGCTGTGCTGCCGTTCAAGGTATGCAGAGCAGAGGCCACCGCCTCCTGGAAAGTGCAGCACGCCTCCGCTTCTGCACGGCAAACCAGGGCCTTACTTCCAGGCATGGCTTCATGCTGGGTGTGCCGGGAGCCACACAGCACGCTAAGGTGCTGACTTTCTCCTCGAGCAGAGTGACTTCAGGCACGAGGGCGGGCCTCGCAGTGTTGCAAGCACAGCGTTCTCTCATGGCAGCTCACACAAGGGCCGTGACAGAGTCTTCCTGGGCACCTCGCACCCACCAGCCATGTTGTCCCGAAGGGCGTTCGAGGGCTCTGGAGAGGTAGCGCTCCTCAAGGAACGCGCAGTGTGTGGTTGCCCAGCACTCGGCACGCACGGGGGTCCTCCGAGGGAATCAACCAATGGACCTCGACGTTGCTCAGCCGGCCCACAGGTGTCTGGAGGCACTCAGGGACCTTGGAGGGAAAACGCTGCACGCCCCTGGGGCCTAGGAGTCCCCGGGCGTGTACTGCCTTGAAAGCAAAGCGACTAAGAACTCCCGGAAAGAGCTGCATGCCTCCCTTTCTGCACGGCTACTCAGGGCCTAACCTGGAGGCCAGTTCTCACGTTGAGGCTCCCTTTGGCTCTGGAGCCTGCCGTGTGGACTGCCACCGCGGCCGCGGCAGCCCCTGGTTTAGAGAGAGCAAACTCATGATTTTCCCCGAAGCACTCTTCCAGGGCTCACTGGCCTGTCGGGAGCCGGGAATGTCAGGGAGCGTCAAGGCAGGCATGAATGCCGCCCTCAAAATGGGAAAGCAGGGCTAGTTCCATCAGGCCCCCGTGTTCATGGGCACACTCAGCGTACATCCCTGTGGTTTCTGACGAGTCCCAGGAGACACCGGTTACCCTGCGTTTCCTTCCCCGAGTCAACTTATCGCAGGAGGGAGTCCCGCATCCAGCGAACTGTCTCAACCAAGGAACGCCGTAGCCGCTCCTCTGGGCCTGGGGCTGCCTGCAGTGCCAAAGAAGGAACAGGACTTGAATTGCAGTAAGAACCCAAGCCGCCGTCCTCTAGGAGGCACGGTGCCTTCAGTCAGGAGGTCCTGGATGGAATGCGAAGACGAGGGTTACTCTGAGCGCAGCTCCGATTAGGGCAACGCGTAAGACCTCCGCGCCATGTGGGATGTGGCAGAACGGCGTTCGTGAACGTGTGCGAGTGCTGAGGAAACCAAGCTGCTCCAAAAGAGAGGGCAGTGCGTTTCCCTACGCTCGGCGTGCACAGAGGGGCTCTAAGGGGCTACGGGCCTGGATGGTGCTTAGCAGAGCCAGGTGCGCCTGGGGTTACTCAGTGTTCCTGCCGGGAACAGGGCGCCCCGGCTAGCCTCCCAGGTGTCCAGAAGGCTGTGCTGCCGTTCAAGGTATGCAGAGCAGAGGCCACCGCCTCCTGGAAAGTGCAGCACGCCTCCGCTTCTGCACGGCAAACCAGGGCCTTACTTCCAGGCATGGCTTCATGCTGGGTGTGCCGGGAGCCACACAGCACGCTAAGGTGCTGACTTTCTCCTCGAGCAGAGTGACTTCAGGCACGAGGGCGGGCCTCGCAGTGTTGCAAGCACAGCGTTCTCTCATGGCAGCTCACACAAGGGCCGTGACAGAGTCTTCCTGGGCACCTCGCACCCACCAGCCATGTTGTCCCGAAGGGCGTTCGAGGGCTCTGGAGAGGTAGCGCTCCTCAAGGAACGCGCAGTGTGTGGTTGCCCAGCACTCGGCACGCACGGGGGTCCTCCGAGGGAATCAACCAATGGACCTCGACGTTGCTCAGCCGGCCCACAGGTGTCTGGAGGCACTCAGGGACCTTGGAGGGAAAACGCTGCACGCCCCTGGGGCCTAGGAGTCCCCGGGCGTGTACTGCCTTGAAAGCAAAGCGACTAAGAACTCCCGGAAAGAGCTGCATGCCTCCCTTTCTGCACGGCTACTCAGGGCCTAACCTGGAGGCCAGTTCTCACGTTGAGGCTCCCTTTGGCTCTGGAGCCTGCCGTGCGGACCGCCACCGCGGCCGCGGCAGCCCCTGGTTTAGAGAGAGCAAACTCATGATTTTCCCCGAAGCACTCTTCCAGGGCTCACTGGCCTGTCGGGAGCCGGGAATGTCAGGGAGCGTCAAGGCAGGCATGAAGGCCGCCCTCAAAATGGGAAAGCAGGGCTAGTTCCAGCAGGCCCCCGTGTTCATGGGCACACTCAGCGTACATCCCTGTGGTTTCTGACGAGTCCCAGGAGACACCGGTTACCCTGCGTTTCCTTCCCCGAGTCAACTTATCGCAGGAGGGAGTCCCGCATCCAGCGAACTGTCTCAACCAAGGAACGCCGTAGCCGCTCCTCTGGGCCTGGGGCTGCCTGCAGTGCCAAAGAAGGAACAGGACTTGAATTGCAGTAAGAACCCAAGCCGCCGTCCTCTAGGAGGCACGGTGCCTTCAGTCAGGAGGTCCTGGATGGAATGCGAAGACGAGGGTTACTCTGAGCGCAGCTCCGATTAGGGCAACGCGTAAGACCTCCGCGCCATGTGGGATGTGGCAGAACGGCGTTCGTGAACGTGTGCGAGTGCTGAGGAAACCAAGCTGCTCCAAAAGAGAGGGCAGTGCGTTTCCCTACGCTCGGCGTGCACAGAGGGGCTCTAAGGGGCTACGGGCCTGGATGGTGCTTAGCAGAGCCAGGTGCGCCTGGGGTTACTCAGTGTTCCTGCCGGGAACAGGGCGCCCCGGCTAGCCTCCCAGGTGTCCAGAAGGCTGTGCTGCCGTTCAAGGTATGCAGAGCAGAGGCCACCGCCTCCTGGAAAGTGCAGCACGCCTCCGCTTCTGCACGGCAAACCAGGGCCTTACTTCCAGGCATGGCTTCATGCGGGGTGTGCCGGGAGCCACACAGCACGCTAAGGTGCTGACTTTCTCCTCGAGCAGAGTGACTTCAGGCACGAGGGCGGGCCTCGCAGTGTTGCAAGCACAGCGTTCTCTCATGGCAGCTCACACAAGGGCCGTGACAGAGTCTTCCTGGGCACCTCGCACCCACCAGCCATGTTGTCCCGAAGGGCGTTCGAGGGCTCTGGAGAGGTAGCGCTCCTCAAGGAACGCGCAGTGTGTGGTTGCCCAGCACTCGGCACGCACGGGGGTCCTCCGAGGGAATCAACCAATGGACCTCGACGTTGCTCAGCCGGCCCACAGGTGTCTGGAGGCACTCAGGGACCTTGGAGGGAAAACGCTGCACGCCCCTGGGGCCTAGGAGTCCCCGGGCGTGTACTGCCTTGAAAGCAAAGCGACTAAGAACTCCTGGAAAGAGCTGCATGCCTCCCTTTCTGCACGGCTACTCAGGGCCTAACCTGGAGGCCAGTTCTCACGTTGAGGCTCCCTTTGGCTCTGGAGCCTGCCGTGCGGACCGCCACCGCGGCCGCGGCAGCCCCTGGTTTAGAGAGAGCAAACTCATGATTTTCCCCGAAGCACTCTTCCAGGGCTCACTGGCCTGTCGGGAGCCGGGAATGTCAGGGAGCGTCAAGGCAGGCATGAATGCCGCCCTCAAAATGGGAAAGCAGGGCTAGTTCCAGCAGGCCCCCGTGTTCATGGGCACACTCAGCGTACATCCCTGTGGTTTCTGACGAGTCCCAGGAGACACCGGTTACCCTGCGTTTCCTTCCCCGAGTCAACTTATCGCAGGAGGGAGTCCCGCATCCAGCGAACTGTCTCAACCAAGGAACGCCGTAGCCGCTCCTCTGGGCCTGGGGCTGCCTGCAGTGCCAAAGAAGGAACAGGACTTGAATTGCAGTAAGAACCCAAGCCGCCGTCCTCTAGGAGGCACGGTGCCTTCAGTCAGGAGGTCCTGGATGGAATGCGAAGACGAGGGTTACTCTGAGCGCAGCTCCGATTAGGGCAACGCGTAAGACCTCCGCGCCATGTGGGATGTGGCAGAACGGCGTTCGTGAACGTGTGCGAGTGCTGAGGAAACCAAGCTGCTCCAAAAGAGAGGGCAGTGCGTTTCCCTACGCTCGGCGTGCACAGAGGGGCTCTAAGGGGCTACGGGCCTGGATGGTGCTTAGCAGAGCCAGGTGCGCCTGGGGTTACTCAGTGTTCCTGCCGGGAACAGGGCGCCCCGGCTAGCCTCCCAGGTGTCCAGAAGGCTGTGCTGCCGTTCAAGGTATGCAGAGCAGAGGCCACCGCCTCCTGGAAAGTGCAGCACGCCTCCGCTTCTGCACGGCAAACCAGGGCCTTACTTCCAGGCATGGCTTCATGCGGGGTGTGCCGGGAGCCACACAGCACGCTAAGGTGCTGACTTTCTCCTCGAGCAGAGTGACTTCAGGCACGAGGGCGGGCCTCGCAGTGTTGCAAGCACAGCGTTCTCTCATGGCAGCTCACACAAGGGCCGTGACAGAGTCTTCCTGGGCACCTCGCACCCACCAGCCATGTTGTCCCGAAGGGCGTTCGAGGGCTCTGGAGATGTAGCGCTCCTCAAGGAACGCGCAGTGTGTGGTTGCCCAGCACTCGGCACGCACGGGGGTCCTCCGAGGGAATCAACCAATGGACCTCGACGTTGCTCAGCCGGCCCACAGGTGTCTGGAGGCACTCAGGGACCTTGGAGGGAAAACGCTGCACGCCCCTGGGGCCTAGGAGTCCCCGGGCGTGTACTGCCTTGAAAGCAAAGCGACTAAGAACTCCCGGAAAGAGCTGCATGCCTCCCTTTCTGCACGGCTACTCAGGGCCTAACCTGGAGGCCAGTTCTCACGTTGAGGCTCCCTTTGGCTCTGGAGCCTGCCGTGCGGACCGCCACCGCGGCCGCGGCAGCCCCTGGTTTAGAGAGAGCAAACTCATGATTTTCCCCGAAGCACTCTTCCAGGGCTCACTGGCCTGTCGGGAGCCGGGAATGTCAGGGAGCGTCAAGGCAGGCATGAAGGCCGCCCTCAAAATGGGAAAGCAGGGCTAGTTCCAGCAGGCCCCCGTGTTCATGGGCACACTCAGCGTACATCCCTGTGGTTTCTGACGAGTCCCAGGAGACACCGGTTACCCTGCGTTTCCTTCCCCGAGTCAACTTATCGCAGGAGGGAGTCCCGCATCCAGCGAACTGTCTCAACCAAGGAACGCCGTAGCCGCTCCTCTGGGCCTGGGGCTGCCTGCAGTGCCAAAGAAGGAACAGGACTTGAATTGCAGTAAGAACCCAAGCCGCCGTCCTCTAGGAGGCACGGTGCCTTCAGTCAGGAGGTCCTGGATGGAATGCGAAGATGAGGGTTACTCTGAGCGCAGCTCCGATTAGGGCAACACGTAAGACCTCCGCGCCATGTGGGATGTGGCAGAACGGCGTTCGTGAACGTGTGCGAGTGCTGAGGAAACCAAGCTGCTCCAAAAGAGAGGGCAGTGCGTTTCCCTACGCTCGGCGTGCACAGAGGGGCTCTAAGGGGCTACGGGCCTGGATGGTGCTTAGCAGAGCCAGGTGCGCCTGGGGTTGGTTACTCAGTGTTCCTGCCGGGAACAGGGCGCCCCGGCTAGCCTCCCAGGTGTCCAGAAGGCTGTGCTGCCGTTCAAGGTATGCAGAGCAGAGGCCACCGCCTCCTGGAAAGTGCAGCACGCCTCCGCTTCTGCACGGCAAACCAGGGCCTTACTTCCAGGCATGGCTTCATGCTGGGTGTGCCGGGAGCCACACAGCACGCTAAGGTGCTGACTTTCTCCTCGAGCAGAGTGACTTCAGGCACGAGGGCGGGCCTCGCAGTGTGGCAAGCACAGCGTTCTCTCATGGCAGCTCACACAAGGGCCGTGACAGAGTCTTCCTGGGCACCTCGCACCCACCAGCCATGTTGTCCCGAAGGGCGTTCGAGGGCTCTGGAGATGTAGCGCTCCTCAAGGAACGCGCAGTGTGTGGTTGCCCAGCACTCGGCACGCACGGGGGTCCTCCGAGGGAATCAACCAATGGACCTCGACGTTGCTCAGCCGGCCCACAGGTGTCTGGAGGCACTCAGGGACCTTGGAGGGAAAACGCTGCACGCCCCTGGGGCCTAGGAGTCCCCGGGCGTGTACTGCCTTGAAAGCAAAGCGACTAAGAACTCCCGGAAAGAGCTGCATGCCTCCCTTTCTGCACGGCTACTCAGGGCCTAACCTGGAGGCCAGTTCTCACGTTGAGGCTCCCTTTGGCTCTGGAGCCTGCCGTGCGGACCGCCACCGCGGCCGCGGCAGCCCCTGGTTTAGAGAGAGCAAACTCATGATTTTCCCCGAAGCACTCTTCCAGGGCTCACTGGCCTGTCGGGAGCCGGGAATGTCAGGGAGCGTCAAGGCAGGCATGAAGGCCGCCCTCAAAATGGGAAAGCAGGGCTAGTTCCAGCAGGCCCCCGTGTTCATGGGCACACTCAGCGTACATCCCTGTGGTTTCTGACGAGTCCCAGGAGACACCGGTTACCCTGCGTTTCCTTCCCCGAGTCAACTTATCGCAGGAGGGAGTCCCGCATCCAGCGAACTGTCTCAACCAAGGAACGCCGTAGCCGCTCCTCTGGGCCTGGGGCTGCCTGCAGTGCCAAAGAAGGAACAGGACTTGAATTGCAGTAAGAACCCAAGCCGCCGTCCTCTAGGAGGCACGGTGCCTTCAGTCAGGAGGTCCTGGATGGAATGCGAAGACGAGGGTTACTCTGAGCGCAGCTCCGATTAGGGCAACGCGTAAGACCTCCGCGCCATGTGGGATGTGGCAGAACGGCGTTCGTGAACGTGTGCGAGTGCTGAGGAAACCAAGCTGCTCCAAAAGAGAGGGCAGTGCGTTTCCCTACGCTCGGCGTGCACAGAGGGGCTCTAAGGGGCTACGGGCCTGGATGGTGCTTAGCAGAGCCAGGTGCGCCTGGGGTTACTCAGTGTTCCTGCCGGGAACAGGGCGCCCCGGCTAGCCTCCCAGGTGTCCAGAAGGCTGTGCTGCCGTTCAAGGTATGCAGAGCAGAGGCCACCGCCTCCTGGAAAGTGCAGCACGCCTCCGCTTCTGCACGGCAAACCAGGGCCTTACTTCCAGGCATGGCTTCATGCGGGGTGTGCCGGGAGCCACACAGCACGCTAAGGTGCTGACTTTCTCCCCGAGCAGAGTGACTTCAGGCACGAGGGCGGGCCTCGCAGTGTGGCAAGCACAGCGTTCTCTCATGGCAGCTCACACAAGGGCCGTGACAGAGTCTTCCTGGGCACCTCGCACCCACCAGCCATGTTGTCCCGAAGGGCGTTCGAGGGCTCTGGAGAGGTAGCGCTCCTCAAGGAACACGCAGTGTGTGGTTGCCCAGGACTCGGCACGCACGGGGGTCCTCCGAGGGAATCAACCAATGGACCTCGACGTTGCTCAGCCGGCCCACAGGTGTCTGGAGGCACTCAGGGACCTTGGAGGGAAAACGCTGCACGCCCGTGGGGCCTAGGAGTCCCCGGGCGTGTACTGCCTTGAAAGCAAAGCGACTAAGAACTCCCGGAAAGAGCTGCATGCCTCCCTTTCTGCACGGCTACTCAGGGCCTAACCTGGAGGCCAGTTCTCACGTTGAGGCTCCCTTTGGCTCTGGAGCCTGCCGTGCGGACCGCCACCGCGGCCGCGGCAGCCCCTGGTTTAGAGAGAGCAAACTCATGATTTTCCCCGAAGCACTCTTCCAGGGCTCACTGGCCTGTCGGGAGCCGGGAATGTCAGGGAGCGTCAAGGCAGGCATGAAGGCCGCCCTCAAAATGGGAAAGCAGGGCTAGTTCCAGCAGGCCCCCGTGTTCATGGGCACACTCAGCGTACATCCCTGTGGTTTCTGACGAGTCCCAGGAGACACCGGTTACCCTGCGTTTCCTTCCCCGAGTCAACTTATCGCAGGAGGGAGTCCCGCATCCAGCGAACTGTCTCAACCAAGGAACGCCGTAGCCGCTCCTCTGGGCCTGGGGCTGCCTGCAGTGCCAAAGAAGGAACAGGACTTGAATTGCAGTAAGAACCCAAGCCGCCGTCCTCTAGGAGGCACGGTGCCTTCAGTCAGGAGGTCCTGGATGGAATGCGAAGACGAGGGTTACTCTGAGCGCAGCTCCGATTAGGGCAACGCGTAAGACCTCCGCGCCATGTAGGATGTGGCAGAACGGCGTTCGTGAACGTGTGCGAGTGCTGAGGAAACCAAGCTGCTCCAAAAGAGAGGGCAGTGCGTTTCCCTACGCTCGGCGTGCACAGAGGGGCTCTAAGGGGCTACGGGCCTGGATGGTGCTTAGCAGAGCCAGGTGCGCCTGGGGTTGGTTACTCAGTGTTCCTGCCGGGAACAGGGCGCCCCGGCTAGCCTCCCAGGTGTCCAGAAGGCTGTGCTGCCGTTCAAGGTATGCAGAGCAGAGGCCACCGCCTCCTGGAAAGTGCAGCACGCCTCCGCTTCTGCACGGCAAACCAGGGCCTTACTTCCAGGCATGGCTTCATGCTGGGTGTGCCGGGAGCCACACAGCACGCTAAGGTGCTGACTTTCTCCTCGAGCAGAGTGACTTCAGGCACGAGGGCGGGCCTCGCAGTGTTGCAAGCACAGCGTTCTCTCATGGCAGCTCACACAAGGGCCGTGACAGAGTCTTCCTGGGCACCTCGCACCCACCAGCCATGTTGTCCCGAAGGGCGTTCGAGGGCTCTGGAGAGGTAGCGCTCCTCAAGGAACGCGCAGTGTGTGGTTGCCCAGCACTCGGCACGCACGGGGGTCCTCCGAGGGAATCAACCAATGGACCTCGACGTTGCTCAGCCGGCCCACAGGTGTCTGGAGGCACTCAGGGACCTTGGAGGGAAAACGCTGCACGCCCCTGGGGCCTAGGAGTCCCCGGGCGTGTACTGCCTTGAAAGCAAAGCGACTAAGAACTCCCGGAAAGAGCTGCATGCCTCCCTTTCTGCACGGCTACTCAGGGCCTAACCTGGAGGCCAGTTCTCACGTTGAGGCTCCCTTTGGCTCTGGAGCCTGCCGTGCGGACCGCCACCGCGGCCGCGGCAGCCCCTGGTTTAGAGAGAGCAAACTCATGATTTTCCCCGAAGCACTCTTCCAGGGCTCACTGGCCTGTCGGGAGCCGGGAATGTCAGGGAGCGTCAAGGCAGGCATGAAGGCCGCCCTCAAAATGGGAAAGCAGGGCTAGTTCCAGCAGGCCCCCGTGTTCATGGGCACACTCAGCGTACATCCCTGTGGTTTCTGACGAGTCCCAGGAGACACCGGTTACCCTGCGTTTCCTTCCCCGAGTCAACTTATCGCAGGAGGGAGTCCCGCATCCAGCGAACTGTCTCAACCAAGGAACGCCGTAGCCGCTCCTCTGGGCCTGGGGCTGCCTGCAGTGCCAAAGAAGGAACAGGACTTGAATTGCAGTAAGAACCCAAGCCGCCGTCCTCTAGGAGGCACGGTGCCTTCAGTCAGGAGGTCCTGGATGGAATGCGAAGACGAGGGTTACTCTGAGCGCAGCTCCGATTAGGGCAACGCGTAAGACCTCCGCGCCATGTGGGATGTGGCAGAACGGCGTTCGTGAACGTGTGCGAGTGCTGAGGAAACCAAGCTGCTCCAAAAGAGAGGGCAGCGCGTTTCCCTACGCTCGGCGTGCACAGAGGGGCTCTAAGGGGCTACGGGCCTGGATGGTGCTTAGCAGAGCCAGGTGCGCCTGGGGTTGGTTACTCAGTGTTCCTGCCGGGAACAGGGCGCCCCGGCTAGCCTCCCAGGTGTCCAGAAGGCTGTGCTGCCGTTCAAGGTATGCAGAGCAGAGGCCACCGCCTCCTGGAAAGTGCAGCACGCCTCCGCTTCTGCACGGCAAACCAGGGCCTTACTTCCAGGCATGGCTTCATGCGGGGTGTGCCGGGAGCCACACAGCACGCTAAGGTGCTGACTTTCTCCTCGAGCAGAGTGACTTCAGGCACGAGGGCGGGCCTCGCAGTGTTGCAAGCACAGCGTTCTCTCATGGCAGCTCACACAAGGGCCGTGACAGAGTCTTCCTGGGCACCTCGCACCCACCAGCCATGTTGTCCCGAAGGGCGTTCGAGGGCTCTGGAGATGTAGCGCTCCTCAAGGAACGCGCAGTGTGTGGTTGCCCAGCACTCGGCACGCACGGGGGTCCTCCGAGGGAATCAACCAATGGACCTCGACGTTGCTCAGCCGGCCCACAGGTGTCTGGAGGCACTCAGGGACCTTGGAGGGAAAACGCTGCACGCCCGTGGGGCCTAGGAGTCCCCGGGCGTGTACTGCCTTGAAAGCAAAGCGACTAAGAACTCCCGGAAAGAGCTGCATGCCTCCCTTTCTGCACGGCTACTCAGGGCCTAACCTGGAGGCCAGTTCTCACGTTGAGGCTCCCTTTGGCTCTGGAGCCTGCCGTGCGGACCGCCACCGCGGCCGCGGCAGCCCCTGGTTTAGAGAGAGCAAACTCATGATTTTCCCCGAAGCACTCTTCCAGGGCTCACTGGCCTGTCGGGAGCCGGGAATGTCAGGGAGCGTCAAGGCAGGCATGAAGGCCGCCCTCAAAATGGGAAAGCAGGGCTAGTTCCAGCAGGCCCCCGTGTTCATGGGCACACTCAGCGTACATCCCTGTGGTTTCTGACGAGTCCCAGGAGACACCGGTTACCCTGCGTTTCCTTCCCCGAGTCAACTTATCGCAGGAGGGAGTCCCGCATCCAGCGAACTGTCTCAACCAAGGAACGCCGTAGCCGCTCCTCTGGGCCTGGGGCTGCCTGCAGTGCCAAAGAAGGAACAGGACTTGAATTGCAGTAAGAACCCAAGCCGCCGTCCTCTAGGAGGCACGGTGCCTTCAGTCAGGAGGTCCTGGATGGAATGCGAAGACGAGGGTTACTCTGAGCGCAGCTCCGATTAGGGCAACGCGTAAGACCTCCGCGCCATGTGGGATGTGGCAGAACGGCGTTCGTGAACGTGTGCGAGTGCTGAGGAAACCAAGCTGCTCCAAAAGAGAGGGCAGTGCGTTTCCCTACGCTCGGCGTGCACAGAGGGGCTCTAAGGGGCTACGGGCCTGGATGGTGCTTAGCAGAGCCAGGTGCGCCTGGGGTTACTCAGTGTTCCTGCCGGGAACAGGGCGCCCCGGCTAGCCTCCCAGGTGTCCAGAAGGCTGTGCTGCCGTTCAAGGTATGCAGAGCAGAGGCCACCGCCTCCTGGAAAGTGCAGCACGCCTCCGCTTCTGCACGGCAAACCAGGGCCTTACTTCCAGGCATGGCTTCATGCTGGGTGTGCCGGGAGCCACACAGCACGCTAAGGTGCTGACTTTCTCCTCGAGCAGAGTGACTTCAGGCACGAGGGCGGGCCTCGCAGTGTTGCAAGCACAGCGTTCTCTCATGGCAGCTCACACAAGGGCCGTGACAGAGTCTTCCTGGGCACCTCGCACCCACCAGCCATGTTGTCCCGAAGGGCGTTCGAGGGCTCTGGAGAGGTAGCGCTCCTCAAGGAACGCGCAGTGTGTGGTTGCCCAGCACTCGGCACGCACGGGGGTCCTCCGAGGGAATCAACCAATGGACCTCGACGTTGCTCAGCCGGCCCACAGGTGTCTGGAGGCACTCAGGGACCTTGGAGGGAAAACGCTGCACGCCCCTGGGGCCTAGGAGTCCCCGGGCGTGTACTGCCTTGAAAGCAAAGCGACTAAGAACTCCCGGAAAGAGCTGCATGCCTCCCTTTCTGCACGGCTACTCAGGGCCTAACCTGGAGGCCAGTTCTCACGTTGAGGCTCCCTTTGGCTCTGGAGCCTGCCGTGCGGACCGCCACCGCGGCCGCGGCAGCCCCTGGTTTAGAGAGAGCAAACTCATGATTTTCCCCGAAGCACTCTTCCAGGGCTCACTGGCCTGTCGGGAGCCGGGAATGTCAGGGAGCGTCAAGGCAGGCATGAAGGCCGCCCTCAAAATGGGAAAGCAGGGCTAGTTCCAGCAGGCCCCCGTGTTCATGGGCACACTCAGCGTACATCCCTGTGGTTTCTGACGAGTCCCAGGAGACACCGGTTACCCTGCGTTTCCTTCCCCGAGTCAACTTATCGCAGGAGGGAGTCCCGCATCCAGCGAACTGTCTCAACCAAGGAACGCCGTAGCCGCTCCTCTGGGCCTGGGGCTGCCTGCAGTGCCAAAGAAGGAACAGGACTTGAATTGCAGTAAGAACCCAAGCCGCCGTCCTCTAGGAGGCACGGTGCCTTCAGTCAGGAGGTCCTGGATGGAATGCGAAGACGAGGGTTACTCTGAGCGCAGCTCCGATTAGGGCAACGCGTAAGACCTCCGCGCCATGTGGGATGTGGCAGAACGGCGTTCGTGAACGTGTGCGAGTGCTGAGGAAACCAAGCTGCTCCAAAAGAGAGGGCAGTGCGTTTCCCTACGCTCGGCGTGCACAGAGGGGCTCTAAGGGGCTACGGGCCTGGATGGTGCTTAGCAGAGCCAGGTGCGCCTGGGGTTACTCAGTGTTCCTGCCGGGAACAGGGCGCCCCGGCTAGCCTCCCAGGTGTCCAGAAGGCTGTGCTGCCGTTCAAGGTATGCAGAGCAGAGGCCACCGCCTCCTGGAAAGTGCAGCACGCCTCCGCTTCTGCACGGCAAACCAGGGCCTTACTTCCAGGCATGGCTTCATGCTGGGTGTGCCGGGAGCCACACAGCACGCTAAGGTGCTGACTTTCTCCCCGAGCAGAGTGACTTCAGGCACGAGGGCGGGCCTCGCAGTGTGGCAAGCACAGCGTTCTCTCATGGCAGCTCACACAAGGGCCGTGACAGAGTCTTCCTGGGCACCTCGCACCCACCAGCCATGTTGTCCCGAAGGGCGTTCGAGGGCTCTGGAGAGGTAGCGCTCCTCAAGGAACACGCAGTGTGTGGTTGCCCAGGACTCGGCACGCACGGGGGTCCTCCGAGGGAATCAACCAATGGACCTCGACGTTGCTCAGCCGGCCCACAGGTGTCTGGAGGCACTCAGGGACCTAGGAGGGAAAACGCTGCACGCCTGTGGGGCCTAGGAGTCCCCGGGCGTGTACTGCCTTGAAAGCAAAGCGACTAAGAACTCCCGGAAAGAGCTGCATGCCTCCCTTTCTGCACGGCTACTCAGGGCCTAACCTGGAGGCCAGTTCTCACGTTGAGGCTCCCTTTGGCTCTGGAGCCTGCCGTGCGGACCGCCACCGCGGCCGCGGCAGCCCCTGGTTTAGAGAGAGCAAACTCATGATTTTCCCCGAAGCACTCTTCCAGGGCTCACTGGCCTGTCGGGAGCCGGGAATGTCAGGGAGCGTCAAGGCAGGCATGAATGCCGCCCTCAAAATGGGAAAGCAGGGCTAGTTCCAGCAGGCCCCCGTGTTCATGGGCACACTCAGCGTACATCCCTGTGGTTTCTGACGAGTCCCAGGAGACACCGGTTACCCTGCGTTTCCTTCCCCGAGTCAACTTATCGCAGGAGGGAGTCCCGCATCCAGCGAACTGTCTCAACCAAGGAACGCCGTAGCCGCTCCTCTGGGCCTGGGGCTGCCTGCAGTGCCAAAGAAGGAACAGGACTTGAATTGCAGTAAGAACCCAAGCCGCCGTCCTCTAGGAGGCACGGTGCCTTCAGTCAGGAGGTCCTGGATGGAATGCGAAGACGAGGGTTACTCTGAGCGCAGCTCCGATTAGGGCAACGCGTAAGACCTCCGCGCCATGTAGGATGTGGCAGAACGGCGTTCGTGAACGTGTGCGAGTGCTGAGGAAACCAAGCTGCTCCAAAAGAGAGGGCAGTGCGTTTCCCTACGCTCGGCGTGCACAGAGGGGCTCTAAGGGGCTACGGGCCTGGATGGTGCTTAGCAGAGCCAGGTGCGCCTGGGGTTGGTTACTCAGTGTTCCTGCCGGGAACAGGGCGCCCCGGCTAGCCTCCCAGGTGTCCAGAAGGCTGTGCTGCCGTTCAAGGTATGCAGAGCAGAGGCCACCGCCTCCTGGAAAGTGCAGCACGCCTCCGCTTCTGCACGGCAAACCAGGGCCTTACTTCCAGGCATGGCTTCATGCTGGGTGTGCCGGGAGCCACACAGCACGCTAAGGTGCTGACTTTCTCCTCGAGCAGAGTGACTTCAGGCACGAGGGCGGGCCTCGCAGTGTTGCAAGCACAGCGTTCTCTCATGGCAGCTCACACAAGGGCCGTGACAGAGTCTTCCTGGGCACCTCGCACCCACCAGCCATGTTGTCCCGAAGGGCGTTCGAGGGCTCTGGAGAGGTAGCGCTCCTCAAGGAACGCGCAGTGTGTGGTTGCCCAGCACTCGGCACGCACGGGGGTCCTCCGAGGGAATCAACCAATGGACCTCGACGTTGCTCAGCCGGCCCACAGGTGTCTGGAGGCACTCAGGGACCTTGGAGGGAAAACGCTGCACGCCCCTGGGGCCTAGGAGTCCCCGGGCGTGTACTGCCTTGAAAGCAAAGCGACTAAGAACTCCCGGAAAGAGCTGCATGCCTCCCTTTCTGCACGGCTACTCAGGGCCTAACCTGGAGGCCAGTTCTCACGTTGAGGCTCCCTTTGGCTCTGGAGCCTGCCGTGCGGACCGCCACCGCGGCCGCGGCAGCCCCTGGTTTAGAGAGAGCAAACTCATGATTTTCCCCGAAGCACTCTTCCAGGGCTCACTGGCCTGTCGGGAGCCGGGAATGTCAGGGAGCGTCAAGGCAGGCATGAAGGCCGCCCTCAAAATGGGAAAGCAGGGCTAGTTCCAGCAGGCCCCCGTGTTCATGGGCACACTCAGCGTACATCCCTGTGGTTTCTGACGAGTCCCAGGAGACACCGGTTACCCTGCGTTTCCTTCCCCGAGTCAACTTATCGCAGGAGGGAGTCCCGCATCCAGCGAACTGTCTCAACCAAGGAACGCCGTAGCCGCTCCTCTGGGCCTGGGGCTGCCTGCAGTGCCAAAGAAGGAACAGGACTTGAATTGCAGTAAGAACCCAAGCCGCCGTCCTCTAGGAGGCACGGTGCCTTCAGTCAGGAGGTCCTGGATGGAATGCGAAGACGAGGGTTACTCTGAGCGCAGCTCCGATTAGGGCAACGCGTAAGACCTCCGCGCCATGTGGGATGTGGCAGAACGGCGTTCGTGAACGTGTGCGAGTGCTGAGGAAACCAAGCTGCTCCAAAAGAGAGGGCAGCGCGTTTCCCTACGCTCGGCGTGCACAGAGGGGCTCTAAGGGGCTACGGGCCTGGATGGTGCTTAGCAGAGCCAGGTGCGCCTGGGGTTGGTTACTCAGTGTTCCTGCCGGGAACAGGGCGCCCCGGCTAGCCTCCCAGGTGTCCAGAAGGCTGTGCTGCCGTTCAAGGTATGCAGAGCAGAGGCCACCGCCTCCTGGAAAGTGCAGCACGCCTCCGCTTCTGCACGGCAAACCAGGGCCTTACTTCCAGGCATGGCTTCATGCGGGGTGTGCCGGGAGCCACACAGCACGCTAAGGTGCTGACTTTCTCCTCGAGCAGAGTGACTTCAGGCACGAGGGCGGGCCTCGCAGTGTTGCAAGCACAGCGTTCTCTCATGGCAGCTCACACAAGGGCCGTGACAGAGTCTTCCTGGGCACCTCGCACCCACCAGCCATGTTGTCCCGAAGGGCGTTCGAGGGCTCTGGAGATGTAGCGCTCCTCAAGGAACGCGCAGTGTGTGGTTGCCCAGCACTCGGCACGCACGGGGGTCCTCCGAGGGAATCAACCAATGGACCTCGACGTTG
Source organism: Lagenorhynchus albirostris (assembly GCF_949774975.1). NCBI lineage: Eukaryota > Metazoa > Chordata > Mammalia > Artiodactyla > Delphinidae > Lagenorhynchus > Lagenorhynchus albirostris. The sequence goes on along the minus strand of NC_083102.1, from coordinate 107,505,167 downwards.
CTCAGCCGGCCCACAGGTGTCTGGAGGCACTCAGGGACCTTGGAGGGAAAACGCTGCACGCCCGTGGGGCCTAGGAGTCCCCGGGCGTGTACTGCCTTGAAAGCAAAGCGACTAAGAACTCCCGGAAAGAGCTGCATGCCTCCCTTTCTGCACGGCTACTCAGGGCCTAACCTGGAGGCCAGTTCTCACGTTGAGGCTCCCTTTGGCTCTGGAGCCTGCCGTGCGGACCGCCACCGCGGCCGCGGCAGCCCCTGGTTTAGAGAGAGCAAACTCATGATTTTCCCCGAAGCACTCTTCCAGGGCTCACTGGCCTGTCGGGAGCCGGGAATGTCAGGGAGCGTCAAGGCAGGCATGAAGGCCGCCCTCAAAATGGGAAAGCAGGGCTAGTTCCAGCAGGCCCCCGTGTTCATGGGCACACTCAGCGTACATCCCTGTGGTTTCTGACGAGTCCCAGGAGACACCGGTTACCCTGCGTTTCCTTCCCCGAGTCAACTTATCGCAGGAGGGAGTCCCGCATCCAGCGAACTGTCTCAACCAAGGAACGCCGTAGCCGCTCCTCTGGGCCTGGGGCTGCCTGCAGTGCCAAAGAAGGAACAGGACTTGAATTGCAGTAAGAACCCAAGCCGCCGTCCTCTAGGAGGCACGGTGCCTTCAGTCAGGAGGTCCTGGATGGAATGCGAAGACGAGGGTTACTCTGAGCGCAGCTCCGATTAGGGCAACGCGTAAGACCTCCGCGCCATGTGGGATGTGGCAGAACGGCGTTCGTGAACGTGTGCGAGTGCTGAGGAAACCAAGCTGCTCCAAAAGAGAGGGCAGTGCGTTTCCCTACGCTCGGCGTGCACAGAGGGGCTCTAAGGGGCTACGGGCCTGGATGGTGCTTAGCAGAGCCAGGTGCGCCTGGGGTTACTCAGTGTTCCTGCCGGGAACAGGGCGCCCCGGCTAGCCTCCCAGGTGTCCAGAAGGCTGTGCTGCCGTTCAAGGTATGCAGAGCAGAGGCCACCGCCTCCTGGAAAGTGCAGCACGCCTCCGCTTCTGCACGGCAAACCAGGGCCTTACTTCCAGGCATGGCTTCATGCTGGGTGTGCCGGGAGCCACACAGCACGCTAAGGTGCTGACTTTCTCCCCGAGCAGAGTGACTTCAGGCACGAGGGCGGGCCTCGCAGTGTGGCAAGCACAGCGTTCTCTCATGGCAGCTCACACAAGGGCCGTGACAGAGTCTTCCTGGGCACCTCGCACCCACCAGCCATGTTGTCCCGAAGGGCGTTCGAGGGCTCTGGAGAGGTAGCGCTCCTCAAGGAACACGCAGTGTGTGGTTGCCCAGGACTCGGCACGCACGGGGGTCCTCCGAGGGAATCAACCAATGGACCTCGACGTTGCTCAGCCGGCCCACAGGTGTCTGGAGGCACTCAGGGACCTAGGAGGGAAAACGCTGCACGCCTGTGGGGCCTAGGAGTCCCCGGGCGTGTACTGCCTTGAAAGCAAAGCGACTAAGAACTCCCGGAAAGAGCTGCATGCCTCCCTTTCTGCACGGCTACTCAGGGCCTAACCTGGAGGCCAGTTCTCACGTTGAGGCTCCCTTTGGCTCTGGAGCCTGCCGTGCGGACCGCCACCGCGGCCGCGGCAGCCCCTGGTTTAGAGAGAGCAAACTCATGATTTTCCCCGAAGCACTCTTCCAGGGCTCACTGGCCTGTCGGGAGCCGGGAATGTCAGGGAGCGTCAAGGCAGGCATGAATGCCGCCCTCAAAATGGGAAAGCAGGGCTAGTTCCAGCAGGCCCCCGTGTTCATGGGCACACTCAGCGTACATCCCTGTGGTTTCTGACGAGTCCCAGGAGACACCGGTTACCCTGCGTTTCCTTCCCCGAGTCAACTTATCGCAGGAGGGAGTCCCGCATCCAGCGAACTGTCTCAACCAAGGAACGCCGTAGCCGCTCCTCTGGGCCTGGGGCTGCCTGCAGTGCCAAAGAAGGAACAGGACTTGAATTGCAGTAAGAACCCAAGCCGCCGTCCTCTAGGAGGCACGGTGCCTTCAGTCAGGAGGTCCTGGATGGAATGCGAAGACGAGGGTTACTCTGAGCGCAGCTCCGATTAGGGCAACGCGTAAGACCTCCGCGCCATGTAGGATGTGGCAGAACGGCGTTCGTGAACGTGTGCGAGTGCTGAGGAAACCAAGCTGCTCCAAAAGAGAGGGCAGTGCGTTTCCCTACGCTCGGCGTGCACAGAGGGGCTCTAAGGGGCTACGGGCCTGGATGGTGCTTAGCAGAGCCAGGTGCGCCTGGGGTTGGTTACTCAGTGTTCCTGCCGGGAACAGGGCGCCCCGGCTAGCCTCCCAGGTGTCCAGAAGGCTGTGCTGCCGTTCAAGGTATGCAGAGCAGAGGCCACCGCCTCCTGGAAAGTGCAGCACGCCTCCGCTTCTGCACGGCAAACCAGGGCCTTACTTCCAGGCATGGCTTCATGCTGGGTGTGCCGGGAGCCACACAGCACGCTAAGGTGCTGACTTTCTCCTCGAGCAGAGTGACTTCAGGCACGAGGGCGGGCCTCGCAGTGTTGCAAGCACAGCGTTCTCTCATGGCAGCTCACACAAGGGCCGTGACAGAGTCTTCCTGGGCACCTCGCACCCACCAGCCATGTTGTCCCGAAGGGCGTTCGAGGGCTCTGGAGAGGTAGCGCTCCTCAAGGAACGCGCAGTGTGTGGTTGCCCAGCACTCGGCACGCACGGGGGTCCTCCGAGGGAATCAACCAATGGACCTCGACGTTGCTCAGCCGGCCCACAGGTGTCTGGAGGCACTCAGGGACCTTGGAGGGAAAACGCTGCACGCCCCTGGGGCCTAGGAGTCCCCGGGCGTGTACTGCCTTGAAAGCAAAGCGACTAAGAACTCCCGGAAAGAGCTGCATGCCTCCCTTTCTGCACGGCTACTCAGGGCCTAACCTGGAGGCCAGTTCTCACGTTGAGGCTCCCTTTGGCTCTGGAGCCTGCCGTGCGGACCGCCACCGCGGCCGCGGCAGCCCCTGGTTTAGAGAGAGCAAACTCATGATTTTCCCCGAAGCACTCTTCCAGGGCTCACTGGCCTGTCGGGAGCCGGGAATGTCAGGGAGCGTCAAGGCAGGCATGAAGGCCGCCCTCAAAATGGGAAAGCAGGGCTAGTTCCAGCAGGCCCCCGTGTTCATGGGCACACTCAGCGTACATCCCTGTGGTTTCTGACGAGTCCCAGGAGACACCGGTTACCCTGCGTTTCCTTCCCCGAGTCAACTTATCGCAGGAGGGAGTCCCGCATCCAGCGAACTGTCTCAACCAAGGAACGCCGTAGCCGCTCCTCTGGGCCTGGGGCTGCCTGCAGTGCCAAAGAAGGAACAGGACTTGAATTGCAGTAAGAACCCAAGCCGCCGTCCTCTAGGAGGCACGGTGCCTTCAGTCAGGAGGTCCTGGATGGAATGCGAAGACGAGGGTTACTCTGAGCGCAGCTCCGATTAGGGCAACGCGTAAGACCTCCGCGCCATGTGGGATGTGGCAGAACGGCGTTCGTGAACGTGTGCGAGTGCTGAGGAAACCAAGCTGCTCCAAAAGAGAGGGCAGCGCGTTTCCCTACGCTCGGCGTGCACAGAGGGGCTCTAAGGGGCTACGGGCCTGGATGGTGCTTAGCAGAGCCAGGTGCGCCTGGGGTTGGTTACTCAGTGTTCCTGCCGGGAACAGGGCGCCCCGGCTAGCCTCCCAGGTGTCCAGAAGGCTGTGCTGCCGTTCAAGGTATGCAGAGCAGAGGCCACCGCCTCCTGGAAAGTGCAGCACGCCTCCGCTTCTGCACGGCAAACCAGGGCCTTACTTCCAGGCATGGCTTCATGCGGGGTGTGCCGGGAGCCACACAGCACGCTAAGGTGCTGACTTTCTCCTCGAGCAGAGTGACTTCAGGCACGAGGGCGGGCCTCGCAGTGTTGCAAGCACAGCGTTCTCTCATGGCAGCTCACACAAGGGCCGTGACAGAGTCTTCCTGGGCACCTCGCACCCACCAGCCATGTTGTCCCGAAGGGCGTTCGAGGGCTCTGGAGATGTAGCGCTCCTCAAGGAACGCGCAGTGTGTGGTTGCCCAGCACTCGGCACGCACGGGGGTCCTCCGAGGGAATCAACCAATGGACCTCGACGTTGCTCAGCCGGCCCACAGGTGTCTGGAGGCACTCAGGGACCTTGGAGGGAAAACGCTGCACGCCCGTGGGGCCTAGGAGTCCCCGGGCGTGTACTGCCTTGAAAGCAAAGCGACTAAGAACTCCCGGAAAGAGCTGCATGCCTCCCTTTCTGCACGGCTACTCAGGGCCTAACCTGGAGGCCAGTTCTCACGTTGAGGCTCCCTTTGGCTCTGGAGCCTGCCGTGCGGACCGCCACCGCGGCCGCGGCAGCCCCTGGTTTAGAGAGAGCAAACTCATGATTTTCCCCGAAGCACTCTTCCAGGGCTCACTGGCCTGTCGGGAGCCGGGAATGTCAGGGAGCGTCAAGGCAGGCATGAAGGCCGCCCTCAAAATGGGAAAGCAGGGCTAGTTCCAGCAGGCCCCCGTGTTCATGGGCACACTCAGCGTACATCCCTGTGGTTTCTGACGAGTCCCAGGAGACACCGGTTACCCTGCGTTTCCTTCCCCGAGTCAACTTATCGCAGGAGGGAGTCCCGCATCCAGCGAACTGTCTCAACCAAGGAACGCCGTAGCCGCTCCTCTGGGCCTGGGGCTGCCTGCAGTGCCAAAGAAGGAACAGGACTTGAATTGCAGTAAGAACCCAAGCCGCCGTCCTCTAGGAGGCACGGTGCCTTCAGTCAGGAGGTCCTGGATGGAATGCGAAGACGAGGGTTACTCTGAGCGCAGCTCCGATTAGGGCAACGCGTAAGACCTCCGCGCCATGTGGGATGTGGCAGAACGGCGTTCGTGAACGTGTGCGAGTGCTGAGGAAACCAAGCTGCTCCAAAAGAGAGGGCAGTGCGTTTCCCTACGCTCGGCGTGCACAGAGGGGCTCTAAGGGGCTACGGGCCTGGATGGTGCTTAGCAGAGCCAGGTGCGCCTGGGGTTACTCAGTGTTCCTGCCGGGAACAGGGCGCCCCGGCTAGCCTCCCAGGTGTCCAGAAGGCTGTGCTGCCGTTCAAGGTATGCAGAGCAGAGGCCACCGCCTCCTGGAAAGTGCAGCACGCCTCCGCTTCTGCACGGCAAACCAGGGCCTTACTTCCAGGCATGGCTTCATGCGGGGTGTGCCGGGAGCCACACAGCACGCTAAGGTGCTGACTTTCTCCTCGAGCAGAGTGACTTCAGGCACGAGGGCGGGCCTCGCAGTGTTGCAAGCACAGCGTTCTCTCATGGCAGCTCACACAAGGGCCGTGACAGAGTCTTCCTGGGCACCTCGCACCCACCAGCCATGTTGTCCCGAAGGGCGTTCGAGGGCTCTGGAGAGGTAGCGCTCCTCAAGGAACGCGCAGTGTGTGGTTGCCCAGCACTCGGCACGCACGGGGGTCCTCCGAGGGAATCAACCAATGGACCTCGACGTTGCTCAGCCGGCCCACAGGTGTCTGGAGGCACTCAGGGACCTTGGAGGGAAAACGCTGCACGCCCCTGGGGCCTAGGAGTCCCCGGGCGTGTACTGCCTTGAAAGCAAAGCGACTAAGAACTCCCGGAAAGAGCTGCATGCCTCCCTTTCTGCACGGCTACTCAGGGCCTAACCTGGAGGCCAGTTCTCACGTTGAGGCTCCCTTTGGCTCTGGAGCCTGCCGTGCGGACCGCCACCGCGGCCGCGGCAGCCCCTGGTTTAGAGAGAGCAAACTCATGATTTTCCCCGAAGCACTCTTCCAGGGCTCACTGGCCTGTCGGGAGCCGGGAATGTCAGGGAGCGTCAAGGCAGGCATGAAGGCCGCCCTCAAAATGGGAAAGCAGGGCTAGTTCCAGCAGGCCCCCGTGTTCATGGGCACACTCAGCGTACATCCCTGTGGTTTCTGACGAGTCCCAGGAGACACCGGTTACCCTGCGTTTCCTTCCCCGAGTCAACTTATCGCAGGAGGGAGTCCCGCATCCAGCGAACTGTCTCAACCAAGGAACGCCGTAGCCGCTCCTCTGGGCCTGGGGCTGCCTGCAGTGCCAAAGAAGGAACAGGACTTGAATTGCAGTAAGAACCCAAGCCGCCGTCCTCTAGGAGGCACGGTGCCTTCAGTCAGGAGGTCCTGGATGGAATGCGAAGACGAGGGTTACTCTGAGCGCAGCTCCGATTAGGGCAACGCGTAAGACCTCCGCGCCATGTGGGATGTGGCAGAACGGCGTTCGTGAACGTGTGCGAGTGCTGAGGAAACCAAGCTGCTCCAAAAGAGAGGGCAGTGCGTTTCCCTACGCTCGGCGTGCACAGAGGGGCTCTAAGGGGCTACGGGCCTGGATGGTGCTTAGCAGAGCCAGGTGCGCCTGGGGTTACTCAGTGTTCCTGCCGGGAACAGGGCGCCCCGGCTAGCCTCCCAGGTGTCCAGAAGGCTGTGCTGCCGTTCAAGGTATGCAGAGCAGAGGCCACCGCCTCCTGGAAAGTGCAGCACGCCTCCGCTTCTGCACGGCAAACCAGGGCCTTACTTCCAGGCATGGCTTCATGCTGGGTGTGCCGGGAGCCACACAGCACGCTAAGGTGCTGACTTTCTCCCCGAGCAGAGTGACTTCAGGCACGAGGGCGGGCCTCGCAGTGTGGCAAGCACAGCGTTCTCTCATGGCAGCTCACACAAGGGCCGTGACAGAGTCTTCCTGGGCACCTCGCACCCACCAGCCATGTTGTCCCGAAGGGCGTTCGAGGGCTCTGGAGAGGTAGCGCTCCTCAAGGAACACGCAGTGTGTGGTTGCCCAGGACTCGGCACGCACGGGGGTCCTCCGAGGGAATCAACCAATGGACCTCGACGTTGCTCAGCCGGCCCACAGGTGTCTGGAGGCACTCAGGGACCTAGGAGGGAAAACGCTGCACGCCTGTGGGGCCTAGGAGTCCCCGGGCGTGTACTGCCTTGAAAGCAAAGCGACTAAGAACTCCCGGAAAGAGCTGCATGCCTCCCTTTCTGCACGGCTACTCAGGGCCTAACCTGGAGGCCAGTTCTCACGTTGAGGCTCCCTTTGGCTCTGGAGCCTGCCGTGCGGACCGCCACCGCGGCCGCGGCAGCCCCTGGTTTAGAGAGAGCAAACTCATGATTTTCCCCGAAGCACTCTTCCAGGGCTCACTGGCCTGTCGGGAGCCGGGAATGTCAGGGAGCGTCAAGGCAGGCATGAATGCCGCCCTCAAAATGGGAAAGCAGGGCTAGTTCCAGCAGGCCCCCGTGTTCATGGGCACACTCAGCGTACATCCCTGTGGTTTCTGACGAGTCCCAGGAGACACCGGTTACCCTGCGTTTCCTTCCCCGAGTCAACTTATCGCAGGAGGGAGTCCCGCATCCAGCGAACTGTCTCAACCAAGGAACGCCGTAGCCGCTCCTCTGGGCCTGGGGCTGCCTGCAGTGCCAAAGAAGGAACAGGACTTGAATTGCAGTAAGAACCCAAGCCGCCGTCCTCTAGGAGGCACGGTGCCTTCAGTCAGGAGGTCCTGGATGGAATGCGAAGACGAGGGTTACTCTGAGCGCAGCTCCGATTAGGGCAACGCGTAAGACCTCCGCGCCATGTAGGATGTGGCAGAACGGCGTTCGTGAACGTGTGCGAGTGCTGAGGAAACCAAGCTGCTCCAAAAGAGAGGGCAGTGCGTTTCCCTACGCTCGGCGTGCACAGAGGGGCTCTAAGGGGCTACGGGCCTGGATGGTGCTTAGCAGAGCCAGGTGCGCCTGGGGTTGGTTACTCAGTGTTCCTGCCGGGAACAGGGCGCCCCGGCTAGCCTCCCAGGTGTCCAGAAGGCTGTGCTGCCGTTCAAGGTATGCAGAGCAGAGGCCACCGCCTCCTGGAAAGTGCAGCACGCCTCCGCTTCTGCACGGCAAACCAGGGCCTTACTTCCAGGCATGGCTTCATGCTGGGTGTGCCGGGAGCCACACAGCACGCTAAGGTGCTGACTTTCTCCTCGAGCAGAGTGACTTCAGGCACGAGGGCGGGCCTCGCAGTGTTGCAAGCACAGCGTTCTCTCATGGCAGCTCACACAAGGGCCGTGACAGAGTCTTCCTGGGCACCTCGCACCCACCAGCCATGTTGTCCCGAAGGGCGTTCGAGGGCTCTGGAGAGGTAGCGCTCCTCAAGGAACGCGCAGTGTGTGGTTGCCCAGCACTCGGCACGCACGGGGGTCCTCCGAGGGAATCAACCAATGGACCTCGACGTTGCTCAGCCGGCCCACAGGTGTCTGGAGGCACTCAGGGACCTTGGAGGGAAAACGCTGCACGCCCCTGGGGCCTAGGAGTCCCCGGGCGTGTACTGCCTTGAAAGCAAAGCGACTAAGAACTCCCGGAAAGAGCTGCATGCCTCCCTTTCTGCACGGCTACTCAGGGCCTAACCTGGAGGCCAGTTCTCACGTTGAGGCTCCCTTTGGCTCTGGAGCCTGCCGTGCGGACCGCCACCGCGGCCGCGGCAGCCCCTGGTTTAGAGAGAGCAAACTCATGATTTTCCCCGAAGCACTCTTCCAGGGCTCACTGGCCTGTCGGGAGCCGGGAATGTCAGGGAGCGTCAAGGCAGGCATGAAGGCCGCCCTCAAAATGGGAAAGCAGGGCTAGTTCCAGCAGGCCCCCGTGTTCATGGGCACACTCAGCGTACATCCCTGTGGTTTCTGACGAGTCCCAGGAGACACCGGTTACCCTGCGTTTCCTTCCCCGAGTCAACTTATCGCAGGAGGGAGTCCCGCATCCAGCGAACTGTCTCAACCAAGGAACGCCGTAGCCGCTCCTCTGGGCCTGGGGCTGCCTGCAGTGCCAAAGAAGGAACAGGACTTGAATTGCAGTAAGAACCCAAGCCGCCGTCCTCTAGGAGGCACGGTGCCTTCAGTCAGGAGGTCCTGGATGGAATGCGAAGACGAGGGTTACTCTGAGCGCAGCTCCGATTAGGGCAACGCGTAAGACCTCCGCGCCATGTGGGATGTGGCAGAACGGCGTTCGTGAACGTGTGCGAGTGCTGAGGAAACCAAGCTGCTCCAAAAGAGAGGGCAGTGCGTTTCCCTACGCTCGGCGTGCACAGAGGGGCTCTAAGGGGCTACGGGCCTGGATGGTGCTTAGCAGAGCCAGGTGCGCCTGGGGTTGGTTACTCAGTGTTCCTGCCGGGAACAGGGCGCCCCGGCTAGCCTCCCAGGTGTCCAGAAGGCTGTGCTGCCGTTCAAGGTATGCAGAGCAGAGGCCACCGCCTCCTGGAAAGTGCAGCACGCCTCCGCTTCTGCACGGCAAACCAGGGCCTTACTTCCAGGCATGGCTTCATGCGGGGTGTGCCGGGAGCCACACAGCACGCTAAGGTGCTGACTTTCTCCTCGAGCAGAGTGACTTCAGGCACGAGGGCGGGCCTCGCAGTGTTGCAAGCACAGCGTTCTCTCATGGCAGCTCACACAAGGGCCGTGACAGAGTCTTCCTGGGCACCTCGCACCCACCAGCCATGTTGTCCCGAAGGGCGTTCGAGGGCTCTGGAGATGTAGCGCTCCTCAAGGAACGCGCAGTGTGTGGTTGCCCAGCACTCGGCACGCACGGGGGTCCTCCGAGGGAATCAACCAATGGACCTCGACGTTGCTCAGCCGGCCCACAGGTGTCTGGAGGCACTCAGGGACCTTGGAGGGAAAACGCTGCACGCCCCTGGGGCCTAGGAGTCCCCGGGCGTGTACTGCCTTGAAAGCAAAGCGACTAAGAACTCCCGGAAAGAGCTGCATGCCTCCCTTTCTGCACGGCTACTCAGGGCCTAACCTGGAGGCCAGTTCTCACGTTGAGGCTCCCTTTGGCTCTGGAGCCTGCCGTGCGGACCGCCACCGCGGCCGCGGCAGCCCCTGGTTTAGAGAGAGCAAACTCATGATTTTCCCCGAAGCACTCTTCCAGGGCTCACTGGCCTGTCGGGAGCCGGGAATGTCAGGGAGCGTCAAGGCAGGCATGAAGGCCGCCCTCAAAATGGGAAAGCAGGGCTAGTTCCAGCAGGCCCCCGTGTTCATGGGCACACTCAGCGTACATCCCTGTGGTTTCTGACGAGTCCCAGGAGACACCGGTTACCCTGCGTTTCCTTCCCCGAGTCAACTTATCGCAGGAGGGAGTCCCGCATCCAGCGAACTGTCTCAACCAAGGAACGCCGTAGCCGCTCCTCTGGGCCTGGGGCTGCCTGCAGTGCCAAAGAAGGAACAGGACTTGAATTGCAGTAAGAACCCAAGCCGCCGTCCTCTAGGAGGCACGGTGCCTTCAGTCAGGAGGTCCTGGATGGAATGCGAAGACGAGGGTTACTCTGAGCGCAGCTCCGATTAGGGCAACGCGTAAGACCTCCGCGCCATGTGGGATGTGGCAGAACGGCGTTCGTGAACGTGTGCGAGTGCTGAGGAAACCAAGCTGCTCCAAAAGAGAGGGCAGTGCGTTTCCCTACGCTCGGCGTGCACAGAGGGGCTCTAAGGGGCTACGGGCCTGGATGGTGCTTAGCAGAGCCAGGTGCGCCTGGGGTTACTCAGTGTTCCTGCCGGGAACAGGGCGCCCCGGCTAGCCTCCCAGGTGTCCAGAAGGCTGTGCTGCCGTTCAAGGTATGCAGAGCAGAGGCCACCGCCTCCTGGAAAGTGCAGCACGCCTCCGCTTCTGCACGGCAAACCAGGGCCTTACTTCCAGGCATGGCTTCATGCTGGGTGTGCCGGGAGCCACACAGCACGCTAAGGTGCTGACTTTCTCCTCGAGCAGAGTGACTTCAGGCACGAGGGCGGGCCTCGCAGTGTTGCAAGCACAGCGTTCTCTCATGGCAGCTCACACAAGGGCCGTGACAGAGTCTTCCTGGGCACCTCGCACCCACCAGCCATGTTGTCCCGAAGGGCGTTCGAGGGCTCTGGAGAGGTAGCGCTCCTCAAGGAACGCGCAGTGTGTGGTTGCCCAGCACTCGGCACGCACGGGGGTCCTCCGAGGGAATCAACCAATGGACCTCGACGTTGCTCAGCCGGCCCACAGGTGTCTGGAGGCACTCAGGGACCTTGGAGGGAAAACGCTGCACGCCCCTGGGGCCTAGGAGTCCCCGGGCGTGTACTGCCTTGAAAGCAAAGCGACTAAGAACTCCCGGAAAGAGCTGCATGCCTCCCTTTCTGCACGGCTACTCAGGGCCTAACCTGGAGGCCAGTTCTCACGTTGAGGCTCCCTTTGGCTCTGGAGCCTGCCGTGCGGACCGCCACCGCGGCCGCGGCAGCCCCTGGTTTAGAGAGAGCAAACTCATGATTTTCCCCGAAGCACTCTTCCAGGGCTCACTGGCCTGTCGGGAGCCGGGAATGTCAGGGAGCGTCAAGGCAGGCATGAAGGCCGCCCTCAAAATGGGAAAGCAGGGCTAGTTCCAGCAGGCCCCCGTGTTCATGGGCACACTCAGCGTACATCCCTGTGGTTTCTGACGAGTCCCAGGAGACACCGGTTACCCTGCGTTTCCTTCCCCGAGTCAACTTATCGCAGGAGGGAGTCCCGCATCCAGCGAACTGTCTCAACCAAGGAACGCCGTAGCCGCTCCTCTGGGCCTGGGGCTGCCTGCAGTGCCAAAGAAGGAACAGGACTTGAATTGCAGTAAGAACCCAAGCCGCCGTCCTCTAGGAGGCACGGTGCCTTCAGTCAGGAGGTCCTGGATGGAATGCGAAGACGAGGGTTACTCTGAGCGCAGCTCCGATTAGGGCAACGCGTAAGACCTCCGCGCCATGTGGGATGTGGCAGAACGGCGTTCGTGAACGTGTGCGAGTGCTGAGGAAACCAAGCTGCTCCAAAAGAGAGGGCAGTGCGTTTCCCTACGCTCGGCGTGCACAGAGGGGCTCTAAGGGGCTACGGGCCTGGATGGTGCTTAGCAGAGCCAGGTGCGCCTGGGGTTACTCAGTGTTCCTGCCGGGAACAGGGCGCCCCGGCTAGCCTCCCAGGTGTCCAGAAGGCTGTGCTGCCGTTCAAGGTATGCAGAGCAGAGGCCACCGCCTCCTGGAAAGTGCAGCACGCCTCCGCTTCTGCACGGCAAACCAGGGCCTTACTTCCAGGCATGGCTTCATGCGGGGTGTGCCGGGAGCCACACAGCACGCTAAGGTGCTGACTTTCTCCTCGAGCAGAGTGACTTCAGGCACGAGGGCGGGCCTCGCAGTGTTGCAAGCACAGCGTTCTCTCATGGCAGCTCACACAAGGGCCGTGACAGAGTCTTCCTGGGCACCTCGCACCCACCAGCCATGTTGTCCCGAAGGGCGTTCGAGGGCTCTGGAGATGTAGCGCTCCTCAAGGAACGCGCAGTGTGTGGTTGCCCAGCACTCGGCACGCACGGGGGTCCTCCGAGGGAATCAACCAATGGACCTCGACGTTGCTCAGCCGGCCCACAGGTGTCTGGAGGCACTCAGGGACCTTGGAGGGAAAACGCTGCACGCCCGTGGGGCCTAGGAGTCCCCGGGCATGTACTGCCTTGAAAGCAAAGCGACTAAGAACTCCCGGAAAGAGCTGCATGCCTCCCTTTCTGCACGGCTACTCAGGGCCTAACCTGGAGGCCAGTTCTCACGTTGAGGCTCCCTTTCGCTCTGGAGCCTGCCGTGCGGACCGCCACCGCGGCCGTGGCAGCCCCTGGTTTAGAGAGAGCAAACTCATGATTTTCCCCGAAGCACTCTTCCAGGGCTCACTGGCCTGTCGGGAGCCGGGAATGTCAGGGAGCGTCAAGGCAGGCATGAATGCCGCCCTCAAAATGGGAAAGCAGGGCTAGTTCCAGCAGGCCCCCGTGTTCATGGGCACACTCAGCGTACATCCCTGTGGTTTCTGACGAGTCCCAGGAGACACCGGTTACCCTGCGTTTCCTTCCCCGAGTCAACTTATCGCAGGAGGGAGTCCCGCATCCAGCGAACTGTCTCAACCAAGGAACGCCGTAGCCGCTCCTCTGGGCCTGGGGCTGCCTGCAGTGCCAAAGAAGGAACAGGACTTGAATTGCAGTAAGAACCCAAGCCGCCGTCCTCTAGGAGGCACGGTGCCTTCAGTCAGGAGGTCCTGGATGGAATGCGAAGACGAGGGTTACTCTGAGCGCAGCTCCGATTAGGGCAACGCGTAAGACCTCCGCGCCATGTGGGATGTGGCAGAACGGCGTTCGTGAACGTGTGCGAGTGCTGAGGAAACCAAGCTGCTCCAAAAGAGAGGGCAGTGCGTTTCCCTACGCTCGGCGTGCACAGAGGGGCTCTAAGGGGCTACGGGCCTGGATGGTGCTTAGCAGAGCCAGGTGCGCCTGGGGTTACTCAGTGTTCCTGCCGGGAACAGGGCGCCCCGGCTAGCCTCCCAGGTGTCCAGAAGGCTGTGCTGCCGTTCAAGGTATGCAGAGCAGAGGCCACCGCCTCCTGGAAAGTGCAGCACGCCTCCGCTTCTGCACGGCAAACCAGGGCCTTACTTCCAAGCATGGCTTCATGCTGGGTGTGCCGGGAGCCACACAGCACGCTAAGGTGCTGACTTTCTCCTCGAGCAGAGTGACTTCAGGCACGAGGGCGGGCCTCGCAGTGTTGCAAGCACAGCGTTCTCTCATGGCAGCTCACACAAGGGCCGTGACAGAGTCTTCCTGGGCACCTCGCACCCACCAGCCATGTTGTCCCGAAGGGCGTTCGAGGGCTCTGGAGATGTAGCGCTCCTCAAGGAACGCGCAGTGTGTGGTTGCCCAGCACTCGGCACGCACGGGGGTCCTCCGAGGGAATCAACCAATGGACCTCGACGTTGCTCAGCCGGCCCACAGGTGTCTGGAGGCACTCAGGGACCTTGGAGGGAAAACGCTGCACGCCCCTGGGGCCTAGGAGTCCCCGGGCGTGTACTGCCTTGAAAGCAAAGCGACTAAGAACTCCCGGAAAGAGCTGCATGCCTCCCTTTCTGCACGGCTACTCAGGGCCTAACCTGGAGGCCAGTTCTCACGTTGAGGCTCCCTTTGGCTCTGGAGCCTGCCGTGCGGACCGCCACCGCGGCCGCGGAAGCCCCTGGTTTAGAGAGAGCAAACTCATGATTTTCCCCGAAGCACTCTTCCAGGGCTCACTGGCCTGTCGGGAGCCGGGAATGTCAGGGAGCGTCAAGGCAGGCATGAAGGCCGCCCTCAAAATGGGAAAGCAGGGCTAGTTCCAGCAGGCCCCCGTGTTCATGGGCACACTCAGCGTACATCCCTGTGGTTTCTGACGAGTCCCAGGAGACACCGGTTACCCTGCGTTTCCTTCCCCGAGTCAACTTATCGCAGGAGGGAGTCCCGCATCCAGCGAACTGTCTCAACCAAGGAACGCCGTAGCCGCTCCTCTGGGCCTGGGGCTGCCTGCAGTGCCAAAGAAGGAACAGGACTTGAATTGCAGTAAGAACCCAAGCCGCCGTCCTCTAGGAGGCACGGTGCCTTCAGTCAGGAGGTCCTGGATGGAATGCGAAGACGAGGGTTACTCTGAGCGCAGCTCCGATTAGGGCAACGCGTAAGACCTCCGCGCCATGTGGGATGTGGCAGAACGGCGTTCGTGAACGTGTGCGAGTGCTGAGGAAACCAAGCTGCTCCAAAAGAGAGGGCAGTGCGTTTCCCTACGCTCAGCGTGCACAGAGGGGCTCTAAGGGGCTACGGGCCTGGATGGTGCTTAGCAGAGCCAGGTGCGCCTGGGGTTGGTTACTCAGTGTTCCTGCCGGGAACAGGGCGCCCCGGCTAGCCTCCCAGGTGTCCAGAAGGCTGTGCTGCCGTTCAAGGTATGCAGAGCAGAGGCCACCGCCTCCTGGAAAGTGCAGCACGCCTCCGCTTCTGCACGGCAAACCAGGGCCTTACTTCCAGGCATGGCTTCATGCTGGGTGTGCCGGGAGCCACACAGCACGCTAAGGTGCTGACTTTCTCCTCGAGCAGAGTGACTTCAGGCACGAGGGCGGGCCTCGCAGTGTTGCAAGCACAGCGTTCTCTCATGGCAGCTCACACAAGGGCCGTGACAGAGTCTTCCTGGGCACCTCGCACCCACCAGCCATGTTGTCCCGAAGGGCGTTCGAGGGCTCTGGAGATGTAGCGCTCCTCAAGGAACGCGCAGTGTGTGGTTGCCCAGCACTCGGCACGCACGGGGGTCCTCCGAGGGAATCAACCAATGGACCTCGACGTTGCTCAGCCGGCCCACAGGTGTCTGGAGGCACTCAGGGACCTTGGAGGGAAAACGCTGCACGCCCCTGGGGCCTAGGAGTCCCCGGGCGTGTACTGCCTTGAAAGCAAAGCGACTAAGAACTCCCGGAAAGAGCTGCATGCCTCCCTTTCTGCACGGCTACTCAGGGCCTAACCTGGAGGCCAGTTCTCACGTTGAGGCTCCCTTTGGCTCTGGAGCCTGCCGTGCGGACCGCCACCGCGGCCGCGGCAGCCCCTGGTTTAGAGAGAGCAAACTCATGATTTTCCCCGAAGCACTCTTCCAGGGCTCACTGGCCTGTCGGGAGCCGGGAATGTCAGGGAGCGTCAAGGCAGGCATGAATGCCGCCCTCAAAATGGGAAAGCAGGGCTAGTTCCATCAGGCCCCCGTGTTCATGGGCACACTCAGCGTACATCCCTGTGGTTTCTGACGAGTCCCAGGAGACACCGGTTACCCTGCGTTTCCTTCCCCGAGTCAACTTATCGCAGGAGGGAGTCCCGCATCCAGCGAACTGTCTCAACCAAGGAACGCCGTAGCCGCTCCTCTGGGCCTGGGGCTGCCTGCAGTGCCAAAGAAGGAACAGGACTTGAATTGCAGTAAGAACCCAAGCCGCCGTCCTCTAGGAGGCACGGTGCCTTCAGTCAGGAGGTCCTGGATGGAATGCGAAGACGAGGGTTACTCTGAGCGCAGCTCCGATTAGGGCAACGCGTAAGACCTCCGCGCCATGTGGGATGTGGCAGAACGGCGTTCGTGAACGTGTGCGAGTGCTGAGGAAACCAAGCTGCTCCAAAAGAGAGGGCAGTGCGTTTCCCTACGCTCGGCGTGCACAGAGGGGCTCTAAGGGGCTACGGGCCTGGATGGTGCTTAGCAGAGCCAGGTGCGCCTGGGGTTGGTTACTCAGTGTTCCTGCCGGGAACAGGGCGCCCCGGCTAGCCTCCCAGGTGTCCAGAAGGCTGTGCTGCCGTTCAAGGTATGCAGAGCAGAGGCCACCGCCTCCTGGAAAGTGCAGCACGCCTCCGCTTCTGCACGGCAAACCAGGGCCTTACTTCCAGGCATGGCTTCATGCGGGGTGTGCCGGGAGCCACACAGCACGCTAAGGTGCTGACTTTCTCCCCGAGCAGAGTGACTTCAGGCACGAGGGCGGGCCTCGCAGTGTTGCAAGCACAGCGTTCTCTCATGGCAGCTCACACAAGGGCCGTGACAGAGTCTTCCTGGGCACCTCGCACCCACCAGCCATGTTGTCCCGAAGGGCGTTCGAGGGCTCTGGAGATGTAGCGCTCCTCAAGGAACGCGCAGTGTGTGGTTGCCCAGCACTCGGCACGCACGGGGGTCCTCCGAGGGAATCAACCAATGGACCTCGACGTTGCTCAGCCGGCCCACAGGTGTCTGGAGGCACTCAGGGACCTTGGAGGGAAAACGCTGCATGCCCCTGGGGCCTAGGAGTCCCCGGGCGTGTACTGCCTTGAAAGCAAAGCGACTAAGAACTCCCGGAAAGAGCTGCATGCCTCCCTTTCTGCACGGCTACTCAGGGCCTAACCTGGAGGCCAGTTCTCACGTTGAGGCTCCCTTTGGCTCTGGAGCCTGCCGTGCGGACCGCCACCGCGGCCGCGGCAGCCCCTGGTTTAGAGAGAGCAAACTCATGATTTTCCCCGAAGCACTCTTCCAGGGCTCACTGGCCTGTCGGGAGCCGGGAATGTCAGGGAGCGTCAAGGCAGGCATGAAGGCCGCCCTCAAAATGGGAAAGCAGGGCTAGTTCCAGCAGGCCCCCGTGTTCATGGGCACACTCAGCGTACATCCCTGTGGTTTCTGACGAGTCCCAGGAGACACCGGTTACCCTGCGTTTCCTTCCCCGAGTCAACTTATCGCAGGAGGGAGTCCCGCATCCAGCGAACTGTCTCAACCAAGGAACGCCGTAGCCGCTCCTCTGGGCCTGGGGCTGCCTGCAGTGCCAAAGAAGGAACAGGACTTGAATTGCAGTAAGAACCCAAGCCGCCGTCCTCTAGGAGGCACGGTGCCTTCAGTCAGGAGGTCCTGGATGGAATGCGAAGACGAGGGTTACTCTGAGCGCAGCTCCGATTAGGGCAACGCGTAAGACCTCCGCGCCATGTGGGATGTGGCAGAACGGCGTTCGTGAACGTGTGCGAGTGCTGAGGAAACCAAGCTGCTCCAAAAGAGAGGGCAGTGCGTTTCCCTACGCTCGGCGTGCACAGAGGGGCTCTAAGGGGCTACGGGCCTGGATGGTGCTTAGCAGAGCCAGGTGCGCCTGGGGTTACTCAGTGTTCCTGCCGGGAACAGGGCGCCCCGGCTAGCCTCCCAGGTGTCCAGAAGGCTGTGCTGCCGTTCAAGGTATGCAGAGCAGAGGCCACCGCCTCCTGGAAAGTGCAGCACGCCTCCGCTTCTGCACGGCAAACCAGGGCCTTACTTCCAGGCATGGCTTCATGCTGGGTGTGCCGGGAGCCACACAGCACGCTAAGGTGCTGACTTTCTCCCCGAGCAGAGTGACTTCAGGCACGAGGGCGGGCCTCGCAGTGTGGCAAGCACAGCGTTCTCTCATGGCAGCTCACACAAGGGCCGTGACAGAGTCTTCCTGGGCACCTCGCACCCACCAGCCATGTTGTCCCGAAGGGCGTTCGAGGGCTCTGGAGATGTAGCGCTCCTCAAGGAACGCGCAGTGTGTGGTTGCCCAGCACTCGGCACGCACGGGGGTCCTCCGAGGGAATCAACCAATGGACCTCGACGTTGCTCAGCCGGCCCACAGGTGTCTGGAGGCACTCAGGGACCTTGGAGGGAAAACGCTGCACGCCCCTGGGGCCTAGGAGTCCCCGGGCGTGTACTGCCTTGAAAGCAAAGCGACTAAGAACTCCCGGAAAGAGCTGCATGCCTCCCTTTCTGCACGGCTACTCAGGGCCTAACCTGGAGGCCAGTTCTCACGTTGAGGCTCCCTTTGGCTCTGGAGCCTGCCGTGCGGACCGCCACCGCGGCCGCGGCAGCCCCTGGTTTAGAGAGAGCAAACTCATGATTTTCCCCGAAGCACTCTTCCAGGGCTCACTGGCCTGTCGGGAGCCGGGAATGTCAGGGAGCGTCAAGGCAGGCATGAAGGCCGCCCTCAAAATGGGAAAGCAGGGCTAGTTCCAGCAGGCCCCCGTGTTCATGGGCACACTCAGCGTACATCCCTGTGGTTTCTGACGAGTCCCAGGAGACACCGGTTACCCTGCGTTTCCTTCCCCGAGTCAACTTATCGCAGGAGGGAGTCCCGCATCCAGCGAACTGTCTCAACCAAGGAACGCCGTAGCCGCTCCTCTGGGCCTGGGGCTGCCTGCAGTGCCAAAGCAGGAACAGGACTTGAATTGCAGTAAGAACCCAAGCCGCCGTCCTCTAGGAGGCACGGTGCCTTCAGTCAGGAGGTCCTGGATGGAATGCGAAGACGAGGGTTACTCTGAGCGCAGCTCCGATTAGGGCAACGCGTAAGACCTCCGCGCCATGTGGGATGTGGCAGAACGGCGTTCGTGAACGTGTGCGAGTGCTGAGGAAACCAAGCTGCTCCAAAAGAGAGGGCAGTGCGTTTCCCTACGCTCGGCGTGCACAGAGGGGCTCTAAGGGGCTACGGGCCTGGATGGTGCTTAGCAGAGCCAGGTGCGCCTGGGGTTGGTTACTCAGTGTTCCTGCCGGGAACAGGGCGCCCCGGCTAGCCTCCCAGGTGTCCAGAAGGCTGTGCTGCCGTTCAAGGTATGCAGAGCAGAGGCCACCGCCTCCTGGAAAGTGCAGCACGCCTCCGCTTCTGCACGGCAAACCAGGGCCTTACTTCCAGGCATGGCTTCATGCGGGGTGTGCCGGGAGCCACACAGCACGCTAAGGTGCTGACTTTCTCCCCGAGCAGAGTGACTTCAGGCACGAGGGCGGGCCTCGCAGTGTTGCAAGCACAGCGTTCTCTCATGGCAGCTCACACAAGGGCCGTGACAGAGTCTTCCTGGGCACCTCGCACCCACCAGCCATGTTGTCCCGAAGGGCGTTCGAGGGCTCTGGAGATGTAGCGCTCCTCAAGGAACGCGCAGTGTGTGGTTGCCCAGCACTCGGCACGCACGGGGGTCCTCCGAGGGAATCAACCAATGGACCTCGACGTTGCTCAGCCGGCCCACAGGTGTCTGGAGGCACTCAGGGACCTTGGAGGGAAAACGCTGCACGCCCCTGGGGCCTAGGAGTCCCCGGGCGTGTACTGCCTTGAAAGCAAAGCGACTAAGAACTCCCGGAAAGAGCTGCATGCCTCCCTTTCTGCACGGCTACTCAGGGCCTAACCTGGAGGCCAGTTCTCACGTTGAGGCTCCCTTTGGCTCTGGAGCCTGCCGTGCGGACCGCCACCGCGGCCGCGGCAGCCCCTGGTTTAGAGAGAGCAAACTCATGATTTTCCCCGAAGCACTCTTCCAGGGCTCACTGGCCTGTCGGGAGCCGGGAATGTCAGGGAGCGTCAAGGCAGGCATGAATGCCGCCCTCAAAATGGGAAAGCAGGGCTAGTTCCAGCAGGCCCCCGTGTTCATGGGCACACTCAGCGTACATCCCTGTGGTTTCTGACGAGTCCCAGGAGACACCGGTTACCCTGCGTTTCCTTCCCCGAGTCAACTTATCGCAGGAGGGAGTCCCGCATCCAGCGAACTGTCTCAACCAAGGAACGCCGTAGCCGCTCCTCTGGGCCTGGGGCTGCCTGCAGTGCCAAAGAAGGAACAGGACTTGAATTGCAGTAAGAACCCAAGCCGCCGTCCTCTAGGAGGCACGGTGCCTTCAGTCAGGAGGTCCTGGATGGAATGCGAAGACGAGGGTTACTCTGAGCGCAGCTCCGATTAGGGCAACGCGTAAGACCTCCGCGCCATGTGGGATGTGGCAGAACGGCGTTCGTGAACGTGTGCGAGTGCTGAGGAAACCAAGCTGCTCCAAAAGAGAGGGCAGTGCGTTTCCCTACGCTCGGCGTGCACAGAGGGGCTCTAAGGGGCTACGGGCCTGGATGGTGCTTAGCAGAGCCAGGTGCGCCTGGGGTTACTCAGTGTTCCTGCCGGGAACAGGGCGCCCCGGCTAGCCTCCCAGGTGTCCAGAAGGCTGTGCTGCCGTTCAAGGTATGCAGAGCAGAGGCCACCGCCTCCTGGAAAGTGCAGCACGCCTCCGCTTCTGCACGGCAAACCAGGGCCTTACTTCCAGGCATGGCTTCATGCTGGGTGTGCCGGGAGCCACACAGCACGCTAAGGTGCTGACTTTCTCCTCGAGCAGAGTGACTTCAGGCACGAGGGCGGGCCTCGCAGTGTTGCAAGCACAGCGTTCTCTCATGGCAGCTCACACAAGGGCCGTGACAGAGTCTTCCTGGGCACCTCGCACCCACCAGCCATGTTGTCCCGAAGGGCGTTCGAGGGCTCTGGAGAGGTAGCGCTCCTCAAGGAACACGCAGTGTGTGGTTGCCCAGGACTCGGCACGCACGGGGGTCCTCCGAGGGAATCAACCAATGGACCTCGACGTTGCTCAGCCGGCCCACAGGTGTCTGGAGGCACTCAGGGACCTTGGAGGGAAAACGCTGCACGCCCCTGGGGCCTAGGAGTCCCCGGGCGTGTACTGCCTTGAAAGCAAAGCGACTAAGAACTCCCGGAAAGAGCTGCATGCCTCCCTTTCTGCACGGCTACTCAGGGCCTAACCTGGAGGCCAGTTCTCACGTTGAGGCTCCCTTTGGCTCTGGAGCCTGCCGTGCGGACCGCCACCGCGGCCGCGGCAGCCCCTGGTTTAGAGAGAGCAAACTCATGATTTTCCCCGAAGCACTCTTCCAGGGCTCACTGGCCTGTCGGGAGCCGGGAATGTCAGGGAGCGTCAAGGCAGGCATGAAGGCCGCCCTCAAAATGGGAAAGCAGGGCTAGTTCCAGCAGGCCCCCGTGTTCATGGGCACACTCAGCGTACATCCCTGTGGTTTCTGACGAGTCCCAGGAGACACCGGTTACCCTGCGTTTCCTTCCCCGAGTCAACTTATCGCAGGAGGGAGTCCCGCATCCAGCGAACTGTCTCAACCAAGGAACGCCGTAGCCGCTCCTCTGGGCCTGGGGCTGCCTGCAGTGCCAAAGAAGGAACAGGACTTGAATTGCAGTAAGAACCCAAGCCGCCGTCCTCTAGGAGGCACGGTGCCTTCAGTCAGGAGGTCCTGGATGGAATGCGAAGACGAGGGTTACTCTGAGCGCAGCTCCGATTAGGGCAACGCGTAAGACCTCCGCGCCATGTGGGATGTGGCAGAACGGCGTTCGTGAACGTGTGCGAGTGCTGAGGAAACCAAGCTGCTCCAAAAGAGAGGGCAGTGCGTTTCCCTACGCTCGGCGTGCACAGAGGGGCTCTAAGGGGCTACGGGCCTGGATGGTGCTTAGCAGAGCCAGGTGCGCCTGGGGTTACTCAGTGTTCCTGCCGGGAACAGGGCGCCCCGGCTAGCCTCCCAGGTGTCCAGAAGGCTGTGCTGCCGTTCAAGGTATGCAGAGCAGAGGCCACCGCCTCCTGGAAAGTGCAGCACGCCTCCGCTTCTGCACGGCAAACCAGGGCCTTACTTCCAGGCATGGCTTCATGCGGGGTGTGCCGGGAGCCACACAGCACGCTAAGGTGCTGACTTTCTCCTCGAGCAGAGTGACTTCAGGCACGAGGGCGGGCCTCGCAGTGTTGCAAGCACAGCGTTCTCTCATGGCAGCTCACACAAGGGCCGTGACAGAGTCTTCCTGGGCACCTCGCACCCACCAGCCATGTTGTCCCGAAGGGCGTTCGAGGGCTCTGGAGATGTAGCGCTCCTCAAGGAACGCGCAGTGTGTGGTTGCCCAGCACTCGGCACGCACGGGGGTCCTCCGAGGGAATCAACCAATGGACCTCGACGTTGCTCAGCTGGCCCACAGGTGTCTGGAGGCACTCAGGGACCTTGGAGGGAAAACGCTGCACGCCCCTGGGGCCTAGGAGTCCCCGGGCGTGTACTGCCTTGAAAGCAAAGCGACTAAGAACTCCCGGAAAGAGCTGCATGCCTCCCTTTCTGCACGGCTACTCAGGGCCTAACCTGGAGGCCAGTTCTCACGTTGAGGCTCCCTTTGGCTCTGGAGCCTGCCGTGCGGACCGCCACCGCGGCCGCGGCAGCCCCTGGTTTAGAGAGAGCAAACTCATGATTTTCCCCGAAGCACTCTTCCAGGGCTCACTGGCCTGTCGGGAGCCGGGAATGTCAGGGAGCGTCAAGGCAGGCATGAAGGCCGCCCTCAAAATGGGAAAGCAGGGCTAGTTCCAGCAGGCCCCCGTGTTCATGGGCACACTCAGCGTACATCCCTGTGGTTTCTGACGAGTCCCAGGAGACACCGGTTACCCTGCGTTTCCTTCCCCGAGTCAACTTATCGCAGGAGGGAGTCCCGCATCCAGCGAACTGTCTCAACCAAGGAACGCCGTAGCCGCTCCTCTGGGCCTGGGGCTGCCTGCAGTGCCAAAGCAGGAACAGGACTTGAATTGCAGTAAGAACCCAAGCCGCCGTCCTCTAGGAGGCACGGTGCCTTCAGTCAGGAGGTCCTGGATGGAATGCGAAGACGAGGGTTACTCTGAGCGCAGCTCCGATTAGGGCAACGCGTAAGACCTCCGCGCCATGTGGGATGTGGCAGAACGGCGTTCGTGAACGTGTGCGAGTGCTGAGGAAACCAAGCTGCTCCAAAAGAGAGGGCAGTGCGTTTCCCTACGCTCGGCTTGCACAGAGGGGCTCTAAGGGGCTACGGGCCTGGATGGTGCTTAGCAGAGCCAGGTGCGCCTGGGGTTGGTTACTCAGTGTTCCTGCCGGGAACAGGGCGCCCCGGCTAGCCTCCCAGGTGTCCAGAAGGCTGTGCTGCCGTTCAAGGTATGCAGAGCAGAGGCCACCGCCTCCTGGAAAGTGCAGCACGCCTCCGCTTCTGCACGGCAAACCAGGGCCTTACTTCCAGGCATGGCTTCATGCGGGGTGTGCCGGGAGCCACACAGCACGCTAAGGTGCTGACTTTCTCCTCGAGCAGAGTGACTTCAGGCACGAGGGCGGGCCTCGCAGTGTTGCAAGCACAGCGTTCTCTCATGGCAGCTCACACAAGGGCCGTGACAGAGTCTTCCTGGGCACCTCGCACCCACCAGCCATGTTGTCCCGAAGGGCGTTCGAGGGCTCTGGAGATGTAGCGCTCCTCAAGGAACGCGCAGTGTGTGGTTGCCCAGCACTCGGCACGCACGGGGGTCCTCCGAGGGAATCAACCAATGGACCTCGACGTTGCTCAGCCGGCCCACAGGTGTCTGGAGGCACTCAGGGACCTTGGAGGGAAAACGCTGCACGCCCCTGGGGCCTAGGAGTCCCCGGGCGTGTACTGCCTTGAAAGCAAAGCGACTAAGAACTCCCGGAAAGAGCTGCATGCCTCCCTTTCTGCACGGCTACTCAGGGCCTAACCTGGAGGCCAGTTCTCACGTTGAGGCTCCCTTTGGCTCTGGAGCCTGCCGTGCGGACCGCCACCGCGGCCGCGGCAGCCCCTGGTTTAGAGAGAGCAAACTCATGATTTTCCCCGAAGCACTCTTCCAGGGCTCACTGGCCTGTCGGGAGCCGGGAATGTCAGGGAGCGTCAAGGCAGGCATGAATGCCGCCCTCAAAATGGGAAAGCAGGGCTAGTTCCAGCAGGCCCCCGTGTTCATGGGCACACTCAGCGTACATCCCTGTGGTTTCTGACGAGTCCCAGGAGACACCGGTTACCCTGCGTTTCCTTCCCCGAGTCAACTTATCGCAGGAGGGAGTCCCGCATCCAGCGAACTGTCTCAACCAAGGAACGCCGTAGCCGCTCCTCTGGGCCTGGGGCTGCCTGCAGTGCCAAAGAAGGAACAGGACTTGAATTGCAGTAAGAACCCAAGCCGCCGTCCTCTAGGAGGCACGGTGCCTTCAGTCAGGAGGTCCTGGATGGAATGCGAAGACGAGGGTTACTCTGAGCGCAGCTCCGATTAGGGCAACGCGTAAGACCTCCGCGCCATGTAGGATGTGGCAGAACGGCGTTCGTGAACGTGTGCGAGTGCTGAGGAAACCAAGCTGCTCCAAAAGAGAGGGCAGTGCGTTTCCCTACGCTCGGCGTGCACAGAGGGGCTCTAAGGGGCTACGGGCCTGGATGGTGCTTAGCAGAGCCAGGTGCGCCTGGGGTTGGTTACTCAGTGTTCCTGCCGGGAACAGGGCGCCCCGGCTAGCCTCCCAGGTGTCCAGAAGGCTGTGCTGCCGTTCAAGGTATGCAGAGCAGAGGCCACCGCCTCCTGGAAAGTGCAGCACGCCTCCGCTTCTGCACGGCAAACCAGGGCCTTACTTCCAGGCATGGCTTCATGCTGGGTGTGCCGGGAGCCACACAGCACGCTAAGGTGCTGACTTTCTCCCCGAGCAGAGTGACTTCAGGCACGAGGGCGGGCCTCGCAGTGTTGCAAGCACAGCGTTCTCTCATGGCAGCTCACACAAGGGCCGTGACAGAGTCTTCCTGGGCACCTCGCACCCACCAGCCATGTTGTCCCGAAGGGCGTTCGAGGGCTCTGGAGATGTAGCGCTCCTCAAGGAACGCGCAGTGTGTGGTTGCCCAGCACTCGGCACGCACGGGGGTCCTCCGAGGGAATCAACCAATGGACCTCGACGTTGCTCAGCCGGCCCACAGGTGTCTGGAGGCACTCAGGGACCTTGGAGGGAAAACGCTGCATGCCCCTGGGGCCTAGGAGTCCCCGGGCGTGTACTGCCTTGAAAGCAAAGCGACTAAGAACTCCCGGAAAGAGCTGCATGCCTCCCTTTCTGCACGGCTACTCAGGGCCTAACCTGGAGGCCAGTTCTCACGTTGAGGCTCCCTTTGGCTCTGGAGCCTGCCGTGCGGACCGCCACCGCGGCCGCGGCAGCCCCTGGTTTAGAGAGAGCAAACTCATGATTTTCCCCGAAGCACTCTTCCAGGGCTCACTGGCCTGTCGGGAGCCGGGAATGTCAGGGAGCGTCAAGGCAGGCATGAAGGCCGCCCTCAAAATGGGAAAGCAGGGCTAGTTCCAGCAGGCCCCCGTGTTCATGGGCACACTCAGCGTACATCCCTGTGGTTTCTGACGAGTCCCAGGAGACACCGGTTACCCTGCGTTTCCTTCCCCGAGTCAACTTATCGCAGGAGGGAGTCCCGCATCCAGCGAACTGTCTCAACCAAGGAACGCCGTAGCCGCTCCTCTGGGCCTGGGGCTGCCTGCAGTGCCAAAGAAGGAACAGGACTTGAATTGCAGTAAGAACCCAAGCCGCCGTCCTCTAGGAGGCACGGTGCCTTCAGTCAGGAGGTCCTGGATGGAATGCGAAGACGAGGGTTACTCTGAGCGCAGCTCCGATTAGGGCAACGCGTAAGACCTCCGCGCCATGTGGGATGTGGCAGAACGGCGTTCGTGAACGTGTGCGAGTGCTGAGGAAACCAAGCTGCTCCAAAAGAGAGGGCAGTGCGTTTCCCTACGCTCGGCGTGCACAGAGGGGCTCTAAGGGGCTACGGGCCTGGATGGTGCTTAGCAGAGCCAGGTGCGCCTGGGGTTACTCAGTGTTCCTGCCGGGAACAGGGCGCCCCGGCTAGCCTCCCAGGTGTCCAGAAGGCTGTGCTGCCGTTCAAGGTATGCAGAGCAGAGGCCACCGCCTCCTGGAAAGTGCAGCACGCCTCCGCTTCTGCACGGCAAACCAGGGCCTTACTTCCAGGCATGGCTTCATGCTGGGTGTGCCGGGAGCCACACAGCACGCTAAGGTGCTGACTTTCTCCCCGAGCAGAGTGACTTCAGGCACGAGGGCGGGCCTCGCAGTGTGGCAAGCACAGCGTTCTCTCATGGCAGCTCACACAAGGGCCGTGACAGAGTCTTCCTGGGCACCTCGCACCCACCAGCCATGTTGTCCCGAAGGGCGTTCGAGGGCTCTGGAGAGGTAGCGCTCCTCAAGGAACACGCAGTGTGTGGTTGCCCAGGACTCGGCACGCACGGGGGTCCTCCGAGGGAATCAACCAATGGACCTCGACGTTGCTCAGCCGGCCCACAGGTGTCTGGAGGCACTCAGGGACCTTGGAGGGAAAACGCTGCACGCCCCTGGGGCCTAGGAGTCCCCGGGCGTGTACTGCCTTGAAAGCAAAGCGACTAAGAACTCCCGGAAAGAGCTGCATGCCTCCCTTTCTGCACGGCTACTCAGGGCCTAACCTGGAGGCCAGTTCTCACGTTGAGGCTCCCTTTGGCTCTGGAGCCTGCCGTGCGGACCGCCACCGCGGCCGCGGCAGCCCCTGGTTTAGAGAGAGCAAACTCATGATTTTCCCCGAAGCACTCTTCCAGGGCTCACTGGCCTGTCGGGAGCCGGGAATGTCAGGGAGCGTCAAGGCAGGCATGAAGGCCGCCCTCAAAATGGGAAAGCAGGGCTAGTTCCAGCAGGCCCCCGTGTTCATGGGCACACTCAGCGTACATCCCTGTGGTTTCTGACGAGTCCCAGGAGACACCGGTTACCCTGCGTTTCCTTCCCCGAGTCAACTTATCGCAGGAGGGAGTCCCGCATCCAGCGAACTGTCTCAACCAAGGAACGCCGTAGCCGCTCCTCTGGGCCTGGGGCTGCCTGCAGTGCCAAAGAAGGAACAGGACTTGAATTGCAGTAAGAACCCAAGCCGCCGTCCTCTAGGAGGCACGGTGCCTTCAGTCAGGAGGTCCTGGATGGAATGCGAAGACGAGGGTTACTCTGAGCGCAGCTCCGATTAGGGCAACGCGTAAGACCTCCGCGCCATGTAGGATGTGGCAGAACGGCGTTCGTGAACGTGTGCGAGTGCTGAGGAAACCAAGCTGCTCCAAAAGAGAGGGCAGTGCGTTTCCCTACGCTCGGCGTGCACAGAGGGGCTCTAAGGGGCTACGGGCCTGGATGGTGCTTAGCAGAGCCAGGTGCGCCTGGGGTTGGTTACTCAGTGTTCCTGCCGGGAACAGGGCGCCCCGGCTAGCCTCCCAGGTGTCCAGAAGGCTGTGCTGCCGTTCAAGGTATGCAGAGCAGAGGCCACCGCCTCCTGGAAAGTGCAGCACGCCTCCGCTTCTGCACGGCAAACCAGGGCCTTACTTCCAGGCATGGCTTCATGCTGGGTGTGCCGGGAGCCACACAGCACGCTAAGGTGCTGACTTTCTCCTCGAGCAGAGTGACTTCAGGCACGAGGGCGGGCCTCGCAGTGTTGCAAGCACAGCGTTCTCTCATGGCAGCTCACACAAGGGCCGTGACAGAGTCTTCCTGGGCACCTCGCACCCACCAGCCATGTTGTCCCGAAGGGCGTTCGAGGGCTCTGGAGATGTAGCGCTCCTCAAGGAACGCGCAGTGTGTGGTTGCCCAGCACTCGGCACGCACGGGGGTCCTCCGAGGGAATCAACCAATGGACCTCGACGTTGCTCAGCCGGCCCACAGGTGTCTGGAGGCACTCAGGGACCTTGGAGGGAAAACGCTGCACGCCCCTGGGGCCTAGGAGTCCCCGGGCGTGTACTGCCTTGAAAGCAAAGCGACTAAGAACTCCCGGAAAGAGCTGCATGCCTCCCTTTCTGCACGGCTACTCAGGGCCTAACCTGGAGGCCAGTTCTCACGTTGAGGCTCCCTTTGGCTCTGGAGCCTGCCGTGCGGACCGCCACCGCGGCCGCGGAAGCCCCTGGTTTAGAGAGAGCAAACTCATGATTTTCCCCGAAGCACTCTTCCAGGGCTCACTGGCCTGTCGGGAGCCGGGAATGTCAGGGAGCGTCAAGGCAGGCATGAAGGCCGCCCTCAAAATGGGAAAGCAGGGCTAGTTCCAGCAGGCCCCCGTGTTCATGGGCACACTCAGCGTACATCCCTGTGGTTTCTGACGAGTCCCAGGAGACACCGGTTACCCTGCGTTTCCTTCCCCGAGTCAACTTATCGCAGGAGGGAGTCCCGCATCCAGCGAACTGTCTCAACCAAGGAACGCCGTAGCCGCTCCTCTGGGCCTGGGGCTGCCTGCAGTGCCAAAGAAGGAACAGGACTTGAATTGCAGTAAGAACCCAAGCCGCCGTCCTCTAGGAGGCACGGTGCCTTCAGTCAGGAGGTCCTGGATGGAATGCGAAGACGAGGGTTACTCTGAGCGCAGCTCCGATTAGGGCAACGCGTAAGACCTCCGCGCCATGTGGGATGTGGCAGAACGGCGTTCGTGAACGTGTGCGAGTGCTGAGGAAACCAAGCTGCTCCAAAAGAGAGGGCAGTGCGTTTCCCTACGCTCGGCGTGCACAGAGGGGCTCTAAGGGGCTACGGGCCTGGATGGTGCTTAGCAGAGCCAGGTGCGCCTGGGGTTACTCAGTGTTCCTGCCGGGAACAGGGCGCCCCGGCTAGCCTCCCAGGTGTCCAGAAGGCTGTGCTGCCGTTCAAGGTATGCAGAGCAGAGGCCACCGCCTCCTGGAAAGTGCAGCACGCCTCCGCTTCTGCACGGCAAACCAGGGCCTTACTTCCAGGCATGGCTTCATGCTGGGTGTGCCGGGAGCCACACAGCACGCTAAGGTGCTGACTTTCTCCTCGAGCAGAGTGACTTCAGGCACGAGGGCGGGCCTCGCAGTGTTGCAAGCACAGCGTTCTCTCATGGCAGCTCACACAAGGGCCGTGACAGAGTCTTCCTGGGCACCTCGCACCCACCAGCCATGTTGTCCCGAAGGGCGTTCGAGGGCTCTGGAGATGTAGCGCTCCTCAAGGAACGCGCAGTGTGTGGTTGCCCAGCACTCGGCACGCACGGGGGTCCTCCGAGGGAATCAACCAATGGACCTCGACGTTGCTCAGCCGGCCCACAGGTGTCTGGAGGCACTCAGGGACCTTGGAGGGAAAACGCTGCACGCCCGTGGGGCCTAGGAGTCCCCGGGCGTGTACTGCCTTGAAAGCAAAGCGACTAAGAACTCCCGGAAAGAGCTGCATGCCTCCCTTTCTGCACGGCTACTCAGGGCCTAACCTGGAGGCCAGTTCTCACGTTGAGGCTCCCTTTGGCTCTGGAGCCTGCCGTGCGGACCGCCACCGCGGCCGTGGCAGCCCCTGGTTTAGAGAGAGCAAACTCATGATTTTCCCCGAAGCACTCTTCCAGGGCTCACTGGCCTGTCGGGAGCCGGGAATGTCAGGGAGCGTCAAGGCAGGCATGAAGGCCGCCCTCAAAATGGGAAAGCAGGGCTAGTTCCAGCAGGCCCCCGTGTTCATGGGCACACTCAGCGTACATCCCTGTGGTTTCTGACGAGTCCCAGGAGACACCGGTTACCCTGCGTTTCCTTCCCCGAGTCAACTTATCGCAGGAGGGAGTCCCGCATCCAGCGAACTGTCTCAACCAAGGAACGCCGTAGCCGCTCCTCTGGGCCTGGGGCTGCCTGCAGTGCCAAAGAAGGAACAGGACTTGAATTGCAGTAAGAACCCAAGCCGCCGTCCTCTAGGAGGCACGGTGCCTTCAGTCAGGAGGTCCTGGATGGAATGCGAAGACGAGGGTTACTCTGAGCGCAGCTCCGATTAGGGCAACGCGTAAGACCTCCGCGCCATGTGGGATGTGGCAGAACGGCGTTCGTGAACGTGTGCGAGTGCTGAGGAAACCAAGCTGCTCCAAAAGAGAGGGCAGTGCGTTTCCCTACGCTCGGCGTGCACAGAGGGGCTCTAAGGGGCTACGGGCCTGGATGGTGCTTAGCAGAGCCAGGTGCGCCTGGGGTTACTCAGTGTTCCTGCCGGGAACAGGGCGCCCCGGCTAGCCTCCCAGGTGTCCAGAAGGCTGTGCTGCCGTTCAAGGTATGCAGAGCAGAGGCCACCGCCTCCTGGAAAGTGCAGCACGCCTCCGCTTCTGCACGGCAAACCAGGGCCTTACTTCCAGGCATGGCTTCATGCGGGGTGTGCCGGGAGCCACACAGCACGCTAAGGTGCTGACTTTCTCCTCGAGCAGAGTGACTTCAGGCACGAGGGCGGGCCTCGCAGTGTTGCAAGCACAGCGTTCTCTCATGGCAGCTCACACAAGGGCCGTGACAGAGTCTTCCTGGGCACCTCGCACCCACCAGCCATGTTGTCCCGAAGGGCGTTCGAGGGCTCTGGAGAGGTAGCGCTCCTCAAGGAACGCGCAGTGTGTGGTTGCCCAGCACTCGGCACGCACGGGGGTCCTCCGAGGGAATCAACCAATGGACCTCGACGTTGCTCAGCCGGCCCACAGGTGTCTGGAGGCACTCAGGGACCTTGGAGGGAAAACGCTGCACGCCCCTGGGGCCTAGGAGTCCCCGGGCGTGTACTGCCTTGAAAGCAAAGCGACTAAGAACTCCCGGAAAGAGCTGCATGCCTCCCTTTCTGCACGGCTACTCAGGGCCTAACCTGGAGGCCAGTTCTCACGTTGAGGCTCCCTTTGGCTCTGGAGCCTGCCGTGCGGACCGCCACCGCGGCCGCGGCAGCCCCTGGTTTAGAGAGAGCAAACTCATGATTTTCCCCGAAGCACTCTTCCAGGGCTCACTGGCCTGTCGGGAGCCGGGAATGTCAGGGAGCGTCAAGGCAGGCATGAATGCCGCCCTCAAAATGGGAAAGCAGGGCTAGTTCCATCAGGCCCCCGTGTTCATGGGCACACTCAGCGTACATCCCTGTGGTTTCTGACGAGTCCCAGGAGACACCGGTTACCCTGCGTTTCCTTCCCCGAGTCAACTTATCGCAGGAGGGAGTCCCGCATCCAGCGAACTGTCTCAACCAAGGAACGCCGTAGCCGCTCCTCTGGGCCTGGGGCTGCCTGCAGTGCCAAAGAAGGAACAGGACTTGAATTGCAGTAAGAACCCAAGCCGCCGTCCTCTAGGAGGCACGGTGCCTTCAGTCAGGAGGTCCTGGATGGAATGCGAAGACGAGGGTTACTCTGAGCGCAGCTCCGATTAGGGCAACGCGTAAGACCTCCGCGCCATGTAGGATGTGGCAGAACGGCGTTCGTGAATGTGTGCGAGTGCTGAGGAAACCAAGCTGCTCCAAAAGAGAGGGCAGTGCGTTTCCCTACGCTCGGCGTGCACAGAGGGGCTCTAAGGGGCTACGGGCCTGGATGGTGCTTAGCAGAGCCAGGTGCGCCTGGGGTTGGTTACTCAGTGTTCCTGCCGGGAACAGGGCGCCCCGGCTAGCCTCCCAGGTGTCCAGAAGGCTGTGCTGCCGTTCAAGGTATGCAGAGCAGAGGCCACCGCCTCCTGGAAAGTGCAGCACGCCTCCGCTTCTGCACGGCAAACCAGGGCCTTACTTCCAGGCATGGCTTCATGCTGGGTGTGCCGGGAGCCACACAGCACGCTAAGGTGCTGACTTTCTCCCCGAGCAGAGTGACTTCAGGCACGAGGGCGGGCCTCGCAGTGTGGCAAGCACAGCGTTCTCTCATGGCAGCTCACACAAGGGCCGTGACAGAGTCTTCCTGGGCACCTCGCACCCACCAGCCATGTTGTCCCGAAGGGCGTTCGAGGGCTCTGGAGATGTAGCGCTCCTCAAGGAACGCGCAGTGTGTGGTTGCCCAGCACTCGGCACGCACGGGGGTCCTCCGAGGGAATCAACCAATGGACCTCGACGTTGCTCAGCCGGCCCACAGGTGTCTGGAGGCACTCAGGGACCTTGGAGGGAAAACGCTGCATGCCCCTGGGGCCTAGGAGTCCCCGGGCGTGTACTGCCTTGAAAGCAAAGCGACTAAGAACTCCCGGAAAGAGCTGCATGCCTCCCTTTCTGCACGGCTACTCAGGGCCTAACCTGGAGGCCAGTTCTCACGTTGAGGCTCCCTTTGGCTCTGGAGCCTGCCGTGCGGACCGCCACCGCGGCCGCGGCAGCCCCTGGTTTAGAGAGAGCAAACTCATGATTTTCCCCGAAGCACTCTTCCAGGGCTCACTGGCCTGTCGGGAGCCGGGAATGTCAGGGAGCGTCAAGGCAGGCATGAATGCCGCCCTCAAAATGGGAAAGCAGGGCTAGTTCCAGCAGGCCCCCGTGTTCATGGGCACACTCAGCGTACATCCCTGTGGTTTCTGACGAGTCCCAGGAGACACCGGTTACCCTGCGTTTCCTTCCCCGAGTCAACTTATCGCAGGAGGGAGTCCCGCATCCAGCGAACTGTCTCAACCAAGGAACGCCGTAGCCGCTCCTCTGGGCCTGGGGCTGCCTGCAGTGCCAAAGAAGGAACAGGACTTGAATTGCAGTAAGAACCCAAGCCGCCGTCCTCTAGGAGGCACGGTGCCTTCAGTCAGGAGGTCCTGGATGGAATGCGAAGACGAGGGTTACTCTGAGCGCAGCTCCGATTAGGGCAACGCGTAAGACCTCCGCGCCATGTGGGATGTGGCAGAACGGCGTTCGTGAACGTGTGCGAGTGCTGAGGAAACCAAGCTGCTCCAAAAGAGAGGGCAGTGCGTTTCCCTACGCTCGGCGTGCACAGAGGGGCTCTAAGGGGCTACGGGCCTGGATGGTGCTTAGCAGAGCCAGGTGCGCCTGGGGTTACTCAGTGTTCCTGCCGGGAACAGGGCGCCCCGGCTAGCCTCCCAGGTGTCCAGAAGGCTGTGCTGCCGTTCAAGGTATGCAGAGCAGAGGCCACCGCCTCCTGGAAAGTGCAGCACGCCTCCGCTTCTGCACGGCAAACCAGGGCCTTACTTCCAGGCATGGCTTCATGCTGGGTGTGCCGGGAGCCACACAGCACGCTAAGGTGCTGACTTTCTCCTCGAGCAGAGTGACTTCAGGCACGAGGGCGGGCCTCGCAGTGTTGCAAGCACAGCGTTCTCTCATGGCAGCTCACACAAGGGCCGTGACAGAGTCTTCCTGGGCACCTCGCACCCACCAGCCATGTTGTCCCGAAGGGCGTTCGAGGGCTCTGGAGAGGTAGCGCTCCTCAAGGAACACGCAGTGTGTGGTTGCGCAGGACTCGGCACGCACGGGGGTCCTCCGAGGGAATCAACCAATGGACCTCGACGTTGCTCAGCCGGCCCACAGGTGTCTGGAGGCACTCAGGGACCTTGGAGGGAAAACGCTGCACGCCCGTGGGGCCTAGGAGTCCCCGGGCGTGTACTGCCTTGAAAGCAAAGCGACTAAGAACTCCCGGAAAGAGCTGCATGCCTCCCTTTCTGCACGGCTACTCAGGGCCTAACCTGGAGGCCAGTTCTCACGTTGAGGCTCCCTTTGGCTCTGGAGCCTGCCGTGTGGACTGCCACCGCGGCCGCGGCAGCCCCTGGTTTAGAGAGAGCAAACTCATGATTTTCCCCGAAGCACTCTTCCAGGGCTCACTGGCCTGTCGGGAGCCGGGAATGTCAGGGAGCGTCAAGGCAGGCATGAAGGCCGCCCTCAAAATGGGAAAGCAGGGCTAGTTCCAGCAGGCTCCCGTGTTCATGGGCACACTCAGCGTACATCCCTGTGGTTTCTGACGAGTCCCAGGAGACACCGGTTACCCTGCGTTTCCTTCCCCGAGTCAACTTATCGCAGGAGGGAGTCCCGCATCCAGCGAACTGTCTCAACCAAGGAACGCCGTAGCCGCTCCTCTGGGCCTGGGGCTGCCTGCAGTGCCAAAGAAGGAACAGGACTTGAATTGCAGTAAGAACCCAAGCCGCCGTCCTCTAGGAGGCACGGTGCCTTCAGTCAGGAGGTCCTGGATGGAATGCGAAGACGAGGGTTACTCTGAGCGCAGCTCCGATTAGGGCAACGCGTAAGACCTCCGCGCCATGTGGGATGTGGCAGAACGGCGTTCGTGAACGTGTGCGAGTGCTGAGGAAACCAAGCTGCTCCAAAAGAGAGGGCAGTGCGTTTCCCTACGCTCGGCGTGCACAGAGGGGCTCTAAGGGGCTACGGGCCTGGATGGTGCTTAGCAGAGCCAGGTGCGCCTGGGGTTGGTTACTCAGTGTTCCTGCCGGGAACAGGGCGCCCCGGCTAGCCTCCCAGGTGTCCAGAAGGCTGTGCTGCCGTTCAAGGTATGCAGAGCAGAGGCCACCGCCTCCTGGAAAGTGCAGCACGCCTCCGCTTCTGCACGGCAAACCAGGGCCTTACTTCCAGGCATGGCTTCATGCTGGGTGTGCCGGGAGCCACACAGCACGCTAAGGTGCTGACTTTCTCCTCGAGCAGAGTGACTTCAGGCACGAGGGCGGGCCTCGCAGTGTTGCAAGCACAGCGTTCTCTCATGGCAGCTCACACAAGGGCCGTGACAGAGTCTTCCTGGGCACCTCGCACCCACCAGCCATGTTGTCCCGAAGGGCGTTCGAGGGCTCTGGAGAGGTAGCGCTCCTCAAGGAACGCGCAGTGTGTGGTTGCCCAGCACTCGGCACGCACGGGGGTCCTCCGAGGGAATCAACCAATGGACCTCGACGTTGCTCAGCCGGCCCACAGGTGTCTGGAGGCACTCAGGGACCTTGGAGGGAAAACGCTGCACGCCCGTGGGGCCTAGGAGTCCCCGGGCGTGTACTGCCTTGAAAGCAAAGCGACTAAGAACTCCCGGAAAGAGCTGCATGCCTCCCTTTCTGCACGGCTACTCAGGGCCTAACCTGGAGGCCAGTTCTCACGTTGAGGCTCCCTTTGGCTCTGGAGCCTGCCGTGCGGACCGCCACCGCGGCCGCGGCAGCCCCTGGTTTAGAGAGAGCAAACTCATGATTTTCCCCGAAGCACTCTTCCAGGGCTCACTGGCCTGTCGGGAGCCGGGAATGTCAGGGAGCGTCAAGGCAGGCATGAAGGCCGCCCTCAAAATGGGAAAGCAGGGCTAGTTCCAGCAGGCCCCCGTGTTCATGGGCACACTCAGCGTACATCCCTGTGGTTTCTGACGAGTCCCAGGAGACACCGGTTACCCTGCGTTTCCTTCCCCGAGTCAACTTATCGCAGGAGGGAGTCCCGCATCCAGCGAACTGTCTCAACCAAGGAACGCCGTAGCCGCTCCTCTGGGCCTGGGGCTGCCTGCAGTGCCAAAGAAGGAACAGGACTTGAATTGCAGTAAGAACCCAAGCCGCCGTCCTCTAGGAGGCACGGTGCCTTCAGTCAGGAGGTCCTGGATGGAATGCGAAGACGAGGGTTACTCTGAGCGCAGCTCCGATTAGGGCAACGCGTAAGACCTCCGCGCCATGTGGGATGTGGCAGAACGGCGTTCGTGAACGTGTGCGAGTGCTGAGGAAACCAAGCTGCTCCAAAAGAGAGGGCAGTGCGTTTCCCTACGCTCGGCGTGCACAGAGGGGCTCTAAGGGGCTACGGGCCTGGATGGTGCTTAGCAGAGCCAGGTGCGCCTGGGGTTGGTTACTCAGTGTTCCTGCCGGGAACAGGGCGCCCCGGCTAGCCTCCCAGGTGTCCAGAAGGCTGTGCTGCCGTTCAAGGTATGCAGAGCAGAGGCCACCGCCTCCTGGAAAGTGCAGCACGCCTCCGCTTCTGCACGGCAAACCAGGGCCTTACTTCCAGGCATGGCTTCATGCTGGGTGTGCCGGGAGCCACACAGCACGCTAAGGTGCTGACTTTCTCCTCGAGCAGAGTGACTTCAGGCACGAGGGCGGGCCTCGCAGTGTTGCAAGCACAGCGTTCTCTCATGGCAGCTCACACAAGGGCCGTGACAGAGTCTTCCTGGGCACCTCGCACCCACCAGCCATGTTGTCCCGAAGGGCGTTCGAGGGCTCTGGAGAGGTAGCGCTCCTCAAGGAACGCGCAGTGTGTGGTTGCCCAGCACTCGGCACGCACGGGGGTCCTCCGAGGGAATCAACCAATGGACCTCGACGTTGCTCAGCCGGCCCACAGGTGTCTGGAGGCACTCAGGGACCTTGGAGGGAAAACGCTGCACGCCCCTGGGGCCTAGGAGTCCCCGGGCGTGTACTGCCTTGAAAGCAAAGCGACTAAGAACTCCCGGAAAGAGCTGCATGCCTCCCTTTCTGCACGGCTACTCAGGGCCTAACCTGGAGGCCAGTTCTCACGTTGAGGCTCCCTTTGGCTCTGGAGCCTGCCGTGCGGACCGCCACCGCGGCCGCGGCAGCCCCTGGTTTAGAGAGAGCAAACTCATGATTTTCCCCGAAGCACTCTTCCAGGGCTCACTGGCCTGTCGGGAGCCGGGAATGTCAGGGAGCGTCAAGGCAGGCATGAAGGCCGCCCTCAAAATGGGAAAGCAGGGCTAGTTCCAGCAGGCCCCCGTGTTCATGGGCACACTCAGCGTACATCCCTGTGGTTTCTGACGAGTCCCAGGAGACACCGGTTACCCTGCGTTTCCTTCCCCGAGTCAACTTATCGCAGGAGGGAGTCCCGCATCCAGCGAACTGTCTCAACCAAGGAACGCCGTAGCCGCTCCTCTGGGCCTGGGGCTGCCTGCAGTGCCAAAGAAGGAACAGGACTTGAATTGCAGTAAGAACCCAAGCCGCCGTCCTCTAGGAGGCACGGTGCCTTCAGTCAGGAGGTCCTGGATGGAATGCGAAGACGAGGGTTACTCTGAGCGCAGCTCCGATTAGGGCAACGCGTAAGACCTCCGCGCCATGTGGGATGTGGCAGAACGGCGTTCGTGAACGTGTGCGAGTGCTGAGGAAACCAAGCTGCTCCAAAAGAGAGGGCAGTGCGTTTCCCTACGCTCGGCGTGCACAGAGGGGCTCTAAGGGGCTACGGGCCTGGATGGTGCTTAGCAGAGCCAGGTGCGCCTGGGGTTACTCAGTGTTCCTGCCGGGAACAGGGCGCCCCGGCTAGCCTCCCAGGTGTCCAGAAGGCTGTGCTGCCGTTCAAGGTATGCAGAGCAGAGGCCACCGCCTCCTGGAAAGTGCAGCACGCCTCCGCTTCTGCACGGCAAACCAGGGCCTTACTTCCAGGCATGGCTTCATGCTGGGTGTGCCGGGAGCCACACAGCACGCTAAGGTGCTGACTTTCTCCTCGAGCAGAGTGACTTCAGGCACGAGGGCGGGCCTCGCAGTGTTGCAAGCACAGCGTTCTCTCATGGCAGCTCACACAAGGGCCGTGACAGAGTCTTCCTGGGCACCTCGCACCCACCAGCCATGTTGTCCCGAAGGGCGTTCGAGGGCTCTGGAGATGTAGCGCTCCTCAAGGAACGCGCAGTGTGTGGTTGCCCAGCACTCGGCACGCACGGGGGTCCTCCGAGGGAATCAACCAATGGACCTCGACGTTGCTCAGCCGGCCCACAGGTGTCTGGAGGCACTCAGGGACCTTGGAGGGAAAACGCTGCACGCCCGTGGGGCCTAGGAGTCCCCGGGCGTGTACTGCCTTGAAAGCAAAGCGACTAAGAACTCCCGGAAAGAGCTGCATGCCTCCCTTTCTGCACGGCTACTCAGGGCCTAACCTGGAGGCCAGTTCTCACGTTGAGGCTCCCTTTGGCTCTGGAGCCTGCCGTGCGGACCGCCACCGCGGCCATGGCAGCCCCTGGTTTAGAGAGAGCAAACTCATGATTTTCCCCGAAGCACTCTTCCAGGGCTCACTGGCCTGTCGGGAGCCGGGAATGTCAGGGAGCGTCAAGGCAGGCATGAATGCCGCCCTCAAAATGGGAAAGCAGGGCTAGTTCCAGCAGGCCCCCGTGTTCATGGGCACACTCAGCGTACATCCCTGTGGTTTCTGACGAGTCCCAGGAGACACCGGTTACCCTGCGTTTCCTTCCCCGAGTCAACTTATCGCAGGAGGGAGTCCCGCATCCAGCGAACTGTCTCAACCAAGGAACGCCGTAGCCGCTCCTCTGGGCCTGGGGCTGCCTGCAGTGCCAAAGAAGGAACAGGACTTGAATTGCAGTAAGAACCCAAGCCGCCGTCCTCTAGGAGGCACGGTGCCTTCAGTCAGGAGGTCCTGGATGGAATGCGAAGACGAGGGTTACTCTGAGCGCAGCTCCGATTAGGGCAACGCGTAAGACCTCCGCGCCATGTGGGATGTGGCAGAACGGCGTTCGTGAACGTGTGCGAGTGCTGAGGAAACCAAGCTGCTCCAAAAGAGAGGGCAGTGCGTTTCCCTACGCTCGGCGTGCACAGAGGGGCTCTAAGGGGCTACGGGCCTGGATGGTGCTTAGCAGAGCCAGGTGCGCCTGGGGTTACTCAGTGTTCCTGCCGGGAACAGGGCGCCCCGGCTAGCCTCCCAGGTGTCCAGAAGGCTGTGCTGCCGTTCAAGGTATGCAGAGCAGAGGCCACCGCCTCCTGGAAAGTGCAGCACGCCTCCGCTTCTGCACGGCAAACCAGGGCCTTACTTCCAGGCATGGCTTCATGCGGGGTGTGCCGGGAGCCACACAGCACGCTAAGGTGCTGACTTTCTCCTCGAGCAGAGTGACTTCAGGCACGAGGGCGGGCCTCGCAGTGTTGCAAGCACAGCGTTCTCTCATGGCAGCTCACACAAGGGCCGTGACAGAGTCTTCCTGGGCACCTCGCACCCACCAGCCATGTTGTCCCGAAGGGCGTTCGAGGGCTCTGGAGAGGTAGCGCTCCTCAAGGAACGCGCAGTGTGTGGTTGCCCAGCACTCGGCACGCACGGGGGTCCTCCGAGGGAATCAACCAATGGACCTCGACGTTGCTCAGCCGGCCCACAGGTGTCTGGAGGCACTCAGGGACCTTGGAGGGAAAACGCTGCACGCCCCTGGGGCCTAGGAGTCCCCGGGCGTGTACTGCCTTGAAAGCAAAGCGACTAAGAACTCCCGGAAAGAGCTGCATGCCTCCCTTTCTGCACGGCTACTCAGGGCCTAACCTGGAGGCCAGTTCTCACGTTGAGGCTCCCTTTGGCTCTGGAGCCTGCCGTGCGGACCGCCACCGCGGCCGCGGCAGCCCCTGGTTTAGAGAGAGCAAACTCATGATTTTCCCCGAAGCACTCTTCCAGGGCTCACTGGCCTGTCGGGAGCCGGGAATGTCAGGGAGCGTCAAGGCAGGCATGAAGGCCGCCCTCAAAATGGGAAAGCAGGGCTAGTTCCAGCAGGCCCCCGTGTTCATGGGCACACTCAGCGTACATCCCTGTGGTTTCTGACGAGTCCCAGGAGACACCGGTTACCCTGCGTTTCCTTCCCCGAGTCAACTTATCGCAGGAGGGAGTCCCGCATCCAGCGAACTGTCTCAACCAAGGAACGCCGTAGCCGCTCCTCTGGGCCTGGGGCTGCCTGCAGTGCCAAAGAAGGAACAGGACTTGAATTGCAGTAAGAACCCAAGCCGCCGTCCTCTAGGAGGCACGGTGCCTTCAGTCAGGAGGTCCTGGATGGAATGCGAAGACGAGGGTTACTCTGAGCGCAGCTCCGATTAGGGCAACGCGTAAGACCTCCGCGCCATGTGGGATGTGGCAGAACGGCGTTCGTGAACGTGTGCGAGTGCTGAGGAAACCAAGCTGCTCCAAAAGAGAGGGCAGTGCGTTTCCCTACGCTCGGCGTGCACAGAGGGGCTCTAAGGGGCTACGGGCCTGGATGGTGCTTAGCAGAGCCAGGTGCGCCTGGGGTTGGTTACTCAGTGTTCCTGCCGGGAACAGGGCGCCCCGGCTAGCCTCCCAGGTGTCCAGAAGGCTGTGCTGCCGTTCAAGGTATGCAGAGCAGAGGCCACCGCCTCCTGGAAAGTGCAGCACGCCTCCGCTTCTGCACGGCAAACCAGGGCCTTACTTCCAGGCATGGCTTCATGCGGGGTGTGCCGGGAGCCACACAGCACGCTAAGGTGCTGACTTTCTCCTCGAGCAGAGTGACTTCAGGCACGAGGGCGGGCCTCGCAGTGTGGCAAGCACAGCGTTCTCTCATGGCAGCTCACACAAGGGCCGTGACAGAGTCTTCCTGGGCACCTCGCACCCACCAGCCATGTTGTCCCGAAGGGCGTTCGAGGGCTCTGGAGAGGTAGCGCTCCTCAAGGAACGCGCAGTGTGTGGTTGCCCAGCACTCGGCACGCACGGGGGTCCTCCGAGGGAATCAACCAATGGACCTCGACGTTGCTCAGCCGGCCCACAGGTGTCTGGAGGCACTCAGGGACCTTGGAGGGAAAACGCTGCACGCCCCTGGGGCCTAGGAGTCCCCGGGCGTGTACTGCCTTGAAAGCAAAGCGACTAAGAACTCCCGGAAAGAGCTGCATGCCTCCCTTTCTGCACGGCTACTCAGGGCCTAACCTGGAGGCCAGTTCTCACGTTGAGGCTCCCTTTGGCTCTGGAGCCTGCCGTGCGGACCGCCACCGCGGCCGCGGCAGCCCCTGGTTTAGAGAGAGCAAACTCATGATTTTCCCCGAAGCACTCTTCCAGGGCTCACTGGCCTGTCGGGAGCCGGGAATGTCAGGGAGCGTCAAGGCAGGCATGAAGGCCGCCCTCAAAATGGGAAAGCAGGGCTAGTTCCAGCAGGCCCCCGTGTTCATGGGCACACTCAGCGTACATCCCTGTGGTTTCTGACGAGTCCCAGGAGACACCGGTTACCCTGCGTTTCCTTCCCCGAGTCAACTTATCGCAGGAGGGAGTCCCGCATCCAGCGAACTGTCTCAACCAAGGAACGCCGTAGCCGCTCCTCTGGGCCTGGGGCTGCCTGCAGTGCCAAAGAAGGAACAGGACTTGAATTGCAGTAAGAACCCAAGCCGCCGTCCTCTAGGAGGCACGGTGCCTTCAGTCAGGAGGTCCTGGATGGAATGCGAAGACGAGGGTTACTCTGAGCGCAGCTCCGATTAGGGCAACGCGTAAGACCTCCGCGCCATGTGGGATGTGGCAGAACGGCGTTCGTGAACGTGTGCGAGTGCTGAGGAAACCAAGCTGCTCCAAAAGAGAGGGCAGTGCGTTTCCCTACGCTCGGCGTGCACAGAGGGGCTCTAAGGGGCTACGGGCCTGGATGGTGCTTAGCAGAGCCAGGTGCGCCTGGGGTTGGTTACTCAGTGTTCCTGCCGGGAACAGGGCGCCCCGGCTAGCCTCCCAGGTGTCCAGAAGGCTGTGCTGCCGTTCAAGGTATGCAGAGCAGAGGCCACCGCCTCCTGGAAAGTGCAGCACGCCTCCGCTTCTGCACGGCAAACCAGGGCCTTACTTCCAGGCATGGCTTCATGCGGGGTGTGCCGGGAGCCACACAGCACGCTAAGGTGCTGACTTTCTCCTCGAGCAGAGTGACTTCAGGCACGAGGGCGGGCCTCGCAGTGTGGCAAGCACAGCGTTCTCTCATGGCAGCTCACACAAGGGCCGTGACAGAGTCTTCCTGGGCACCTCGCACCCACCAGCCATGTTGTCCCGAAGGGCGTTCGAGGGCTCTGGAGAGGTAGCGCTCCTCAAGGAACGCGCAGTGTGTGGTTGCCCAGCACTCGGCACGCACGGGGGTCCTCCGAGGGAATCAACCAATGGACCTCGACGTTGCTCAGCCGGCCCACAGGTGTCTGGAGGCACTCAGGGACCTTGGAGGGAAAACGCTGCACGCCCCTGGGGCCTAGGAGTCCCCGGGCGTGTACTGCCTTGAAAGCAAAGCGACTAAGAACTCCCGGAAAGAGCTGCATGCC
This sequence comes from Lagenorhynchus albirostris, assembly GCF_949774975.1. Lineage (NCBI taxonomy): Eukaryota > Metazoa > Chordata > Mammalia > Artiodactyla > Delphinidae > Lagenorhynchus > Lagenorhynchus albirostris. Next base: position 107,463,687 of record NC_083102.1, on the reverse strand, counting down.
TCCCTTTCTGCACGGCTACTCAGGGCCTAACCTGGAGGCCAGTTCTCACGTTGAGGCTCCCTTTGGCTCTGGAGCCTGCCGTGCGGACCGCCACCGCGGCCGCGGCAGCCCCTGGTTTAGAGAGAGCAAACTCATGATTTTCCCCGAAGCACTCTTCCAGGGCTCACTGGCCTGTCGGGAGCCGGGAATGTCAGGGAGCGTCAAGGCAGGCATGAAGGCCGCCCTCAAAATGGGAAAGCAGGGCTAGTTCCAGCAGGCCCCCGTGTTCATGGGCACACTCAGCGTACATCCCTGTGGTTTCTGACGAGTCCCAGGAGACACCGGTTACCCTGCGTTTCCTTCCCCGAGTCAACTTATCGCAGGAGGGAGTCCCGCATCCAGCGAACTGTCTCAACCAAGGAACGCCGTAGCCGCTCCTCTGGGCCTGGGGCTGCCTGCAGTGCCAAAGAAGGAACAGGACTTGAATTGCAGTAAGAACCCAAGCCGCCGTCCTCTAGGAGGCACGGTGCCTTCAGTCAGGAGGTCCTGGATGGAATGCGAAGACGAGGGTTACTCTGAGCGCAGCTCCGATTAGGGCAACGCGTAAGACCTCCGCGCCATGTGGGATGTGGCAGAACGGCGTTCGTGAACGTGTGCGAGTGCTGAGGAAACCAAGCTGCTCCAAAAGAGAGGGCAGTGCGTTTCCCTACGCTCGGCGTGCACAGAGGGGCTCTAAGGGGCTACGGGCCTGGATGGTGCTTAGCAGAGCCAGGTGCGCCTGGGGTTGGTTACTCAGTGTTCCTGCCGGGAACAGGGCGCCCCGGCTAGCCTCCCAGGTGTCCAGAAGGCTGTGCTGCCGTTCAAGGTATGCAGAGCAGAGGCCACCGCCTCCTGGAAAGTGCAGCACGCCTCCGCTTCTGCACGGCAAACCAGGGCCTTACTTCCAGGCATGGCTTCATGCGGGGTGTGCCGGGAGCCACACAGCACGCTAAGGTGCTGACTTTCTCCTCGAGCAGAGTGACTTCAGGCACGAGGGCGGGCCTCGCAGTGTTGCAAGCACAGCGTTCTCTCATGGCAGCTCACACAAGGGCCGTGACAGAGTCTTCCTGGGCACCTCGCACCCACCAGCCATGTTGTCCCGAAGGGCGTTCGAGGGCTCTGGAGAGGTAGCGCTCCTCAAGGAACGCGCAGTGTGTGGTTGCCCAGCACTCGGCACGCACGGGGGTCCTCCGAGGGAATCAACCAATGGACCTCGACGTTGCTCAGCCGGCCCACAGGTGTCTGGAGGCACTCAGGGACCTTGGAGGGAAAACGCTGCACGCCCCTGGGGCCTAGGAGTCCCCGGGCGTGTACTGCCTTGAAAGCAAAGCGACTAAGAACTCCCGGAAAGAGCTGCATGCCTCCCTTTCTGCACGGCTACTCAGGGCCTAACCTGGAGGCCAGTTCTCACGTTGAGGCTCCCTTTGGCTCTGGAGCCTGCCGTGCGGACCGCCACCGCGGCCGCGGCAGCCCCTGGTTTAGAGAGAGCAAACTCATGATTTTCCCCGAAGCACTCTTCCAGGGCTCACTGGCCTGTCGGGAGCCGGGAATGTCAGGGAGCGTCAAGGCAGGCATGAAGGCCGCCCTCAAAATGGGAAAGCAGGGCTAGTTCCAGCAGGCCCCCGTGTTCATGGGCACACTCAGCGTACATCCCTGTGGTTTCTGACGAGTCCCAGGAGACACCGGTTACCCTGCGTTTCCTTCCCCGAGTCAACTTATCGCAGGAGGGAGTCCCGCATCCAGCGAACTGTCTCAACCAAGGAACGCCGTAGCCGCTCCTCTGGGCCTGGGGCTGCCTGCAGTGCCAAAGAAGGAACAGGACTTGAATTGCAGTAAGAACCCAAGCCGCCGTCCTCTAGGAGGCACGGTGCCTTCAGTCAGGAGGTCCTGGATGGAATGCGAAGACGAGGGTTACTCTGAGCGCAGCTCCGATTAGGGCAACGCGTAAGACCTCCGCGCCATGTGGGATGTGGCAGAACGGCGTTCGTGAACGTGTGCGAGTGCTGAGGAAACCAAGCTGCTCCAAAAGAGAGGGCAGTGCGTTTCCCTACGCTCGGCGTGCACAGAGGGGCTCTAAGGGGCTACGGGCCTGGATGGTGCTTAGCAGAGCCAGGTGCGCCTGGGGTTGGTTACTCAGTGTTCCTGCCGGGAACAGGGCGCCCCGGCTAGCCTCCCAGGTGTCCAGAAGGCTGTGCTGCCGTTCAAGGTATGCAGAGCAGAGGCCACCGCCTCCTGGAAAGTGCAGCACGCCTCCGCTTCTGCACGGCAAACCAGGGCCTTACTTCCAGGCATGGCTTCATGCTGGGTGTGCCGGGAGCCACACAGCACGCTAAGGTGCTGACTTTCTCCTCGAGCAGAGTGACTTCAGGCACGAGGGCGGGCCTCGCAGTGTTGCAAGCACAGCGTTCTCTCATGGCAGCTCACACAAGGGCCGTGACAGAGTCTTCCTGGGCACCTCGCACCCACCAGCCATGTTGTCCCGAAGGGCGTTCGAGGGCTCTGGAGATGTAGCGCTCCTCAAGGAACGCGCAGTGTGTGGTTGCCCAGCACTCGGCACGCACGGGGGTCCTCCGAGGGAATCAACCAATGGACCTCGACGTTGCTCAGCCGGCCCACAGGTGTCTGGAGGCACTCAGGGACCTTGGAGGGAAAACGCTGCACGCCCGTGGGGCCTAGGAGTCCCCGGGCGTGTACTGCCTTGAAAGCAAAGCGACTAAGAACTCCCGGAAAGAGCTGCATGCCTCCCTTTCTGCACGGCTACTCAGGGCCTAACCTGGAGGCCAGTTCTCACGTTGAGGCTCCCTTTGGCTCTGGAGCCTGCCGTGCGGACCGCCACCGCGGCCGCGGCAGCCCCTGGTTTAGAGAGAGCAAACTCATGATTTTCCCCGAAGCACTCTTCCAGGGCTCACTGGCCTGTCGGGAGCCGGGAATGTCAGGGAGCGTCAAGGCAGGCATGAAGGCCGCCCTCAAAATGGGAAAGCAGGGCTAGTTCCATCAGGCCCCCGTGTTCATGGGCACACTCAGCGTACATCCCTGTGGTTTCTGACGAGTCCCAGGAGACACCGGTTACCCTGCGTTTCCTTCCCCGAGTCAACTTATCGCAGGAGGGAGTCCCGCATCCAGCGAACTGTCTCAACCAAGGAACGCCGTAGCCGCTCCTCTGGGCCTGGGGCTGCCTGCAGTGCCAAAGAAGGAACAGGACTTGAATTGCAGTAAGAACCCAAGCCGCCGTCCTCTAGGAGGCACGGTGCCTTCAGTCAGGAGGTCCTGGATGGAATGCGAAGACGAGGGTTACTCTGAGCGCAGCTCCGATTAGGGCAACGCGTAAGACCTCCGCGCCATGTGGGATGTGGCAGAACGGCGTTCGTGAACGTGTGCGAGTGCTGAGGAAACCAAGCTGCTCCAAAAGAGAGGGCAGTGCGTTTCCCTACGCTCGGCGTGCACAGAGGGGCTCTAAGGGGCTACGGGCCTGGATGGTGCTTAGCAGAGCCAGGTGCGCCTGGGGTTACTCAGTGTTCCTGCCGGGAACAGGGCGCCCCGGCTAGCCTCCCAGGTGTCCAGAAGGCTGTGCTGCCGTTCAAGGTATGCAGAGCAGAGGCCACCGCCTCCTGGAAAGTGCAGCACGCCTCCGCTTCTGCACGGCAAACCAGGGCCTTACTTCCAGGCATGGCTTCATGCTGGGTGTGCCGGGAGCCACACAGCACGCTAAGGTGCTGACTTTCTCCTCGAGCAGAGTGACTTCAGGCACGAGGGCGGGCCTCGCAGTGTTGCAAGCACAGCGTTCTCTCATGGCAGCTCACACAAGGGCCGTGACAGAGTCTTCCTGGGCACCTCGCACCCACCAGCCATGTTGTCCCGAAGGGCGTTCGAGGGCTCTGGAGATGTAGCGCTCCTCAAGGAACGCGCAGTGTGTGGTTGCCCAGCACTCGGCACGCACGGGGGTCCTCCGAGGGAATCAACCAATGGACCTCGACGTTGCTCAGCCGGCCCACAGGTGTCTGGAGGCACTCAGGGACCTTGGAGGGAAAACGCTGCACGCCCCTGGGGCCTAGGAGTCCCCGGGCGTGTACTGCCTTGAAAGCAAAGCGACTAAGAACTCCTGGAAAGAGCTGCATGCCTCCCTTTCTGCACGGCTACTCAGGGCCTAACCTGGAGGCCAGTTCTCACGTTGAGGCTCCCTTTGGCTCTGGAGCCTGCCGTGCGGACCGCCACCGCGGCCGCGGCAGCCCCTGGTTTAGAGAGAGCAAACTCATGATTTTCCCCGAAGCACTCTTCCAGGGCTCACTGGCCTGTCGGGAGCCGGGAATGTCAGGGAGCGTCAAGGCAGGCATGAATGCCGCCCTCAAAATGGGAAAGCAGGGCTAGTTCCAGCAGGCCCCCGTGTTCATGGGCACACTCAGCGTACATCCCTGTGGTTTCTGACGAGTCCCAGGAGACACCGGTTACCCTGCGTTTCCTTCCCCGAGTCAACTTATCGCAGGAGGGAGTCCCGCATCCAGCGAACTGTCTCAACCAAGGAACGCCGTAGCCGCTCCTCTGGGCCTGGGGCTGCCTGCAGTGCCAAAGAAGGAACAGGACTTGAATTGCAGTAAGAACCCAAGCCGCCGTCCTCTAGGAGGCACGGTGCCTTCAGTCAGGAGGTCCTGGATGGAATGCGAAGACGAGGGTTACTCTGAGCGCAGCTCCGATTAGGGCAACGCGTAAGACCTCCGCGCCATGTGGGATGTGGCAGAACGGCGTTCGTGAACGTGTGCGAGTGCTGAGGAAACCAAGCTGCTCCAAAAGAGAGGGCAGTGCGTTTCCCTACGCTCGGCGTGCACAGAGGGGCTCTAAGGGGCTACGGGCCTGGATGGTGCTTAGCAGAGCCAGGTGCGCCTGGGGTTGGTTACTCAGTGTTCCTGCCGGGAACAGGGCGCCCCGGCTAGCCTCCCAGGTGTCCAGAAGGCTGTGCTGCCGTTCAAGGTATGCAGAGCAGAGGCCACCGCCTCCTGGAAAGTGCAGCACGCCTCCGCTTCTGCACGGCAAACCAGGGCCTTACTTCCAGGCATGGCTTCATGCGGGGTGTGCCGGGAGCCACACAGCACGCTAAGGTGCTGACTTTCTCCTCGAGCAGAGTGACTTCAGGCACGAGGGCGGGCCTCGCAGTGTTGCAAGCACAGCGTTCTCTCATGGCAGCTCACACAAGGGCCGTGACAGAGTCTTCCTGGGCACCTCGCACCCACCAGCCATGTTGTCCCGAAGGGCGTTCGAGGGCTCTGGAGATGTAGCGCTCCTCAAGGAACGCGCAGTGTGTGGTTGCCCAGCACTCGGCACGCACGGGGGTCCTCCGAGGGAATCAACCAATGGACCTCGACGTTGCTCAGCCGGCCCACAGGTGTCTGGAGGCACTCAGGGACCTTGGAGGGAAAACGCTGCACGCCCCTGGGGCCTAGGAGTCCCCGGGCGTGTACTGCCTTGAAAGCAAAGCGACTAAGAACTCCCGGAAAGAGCTGCATGCCTCCCTTTCTGCACGGCTACTCAGGGCCTAACCTGGAGGCCAGTTCTCACGTTGAGGCTCCCTTTGGCTCTGGAGCCTGCCGTGCGGACCGCCACCGCGGCCGCGGCAGCCCCTGGTTTAGAGAGAGCAAACTCATGATTTTCCCCGAAGCACTCTTCCAGGGCTCACTGGCCTGTCGGGAGCCGGGAATGTCAGGGAGCGTCAAGGCAGGCATGAAGGCCGCCCTCAAAATGGGAAAGCAGGGCTAGTTCCAGCAGGCCCCCGTGTTCATGGGCACACTCAGCGTACATCCCTGTGGTTTCTGACGAGTCCCAGGAGACACCGGTTACCCTGCGTTTCCTTCCCCGAGTCAACTTATCGCAGGAGGGAGTCCCGCATCCAGCGAACTGTCTCAACCAAGGAACGCCGTAGCCGCTCCTCTGGGCCTGGGGCTGCCTGCAGTGCCAAAGAAGGAACAGGACTTGAATTGCAGTAAGAACCCAAGCCGCCGTCCTCTAGGAGGCACGGTGCCTTCAGTCAGGAGGTCCTGGATGGAATGCGAAGACGAGGGTTACTCTGAGCGCAGCTCCGATTAGGGCAACGCGTAAGACCTCCGCGCCATGTGGGATGTGGCAGAACGGCGTTCGTGAACGTGTGCGAGTGCTGAGGAAACCAAGCTGCTCCAAAAGAGAGGGCAGTGCGTTTCCCTACGCTCGGCGTGCACAGAGGGGCTCTAAGGGGCTACGGGCCTGGATGGTGCTTAGCAGAGCCAGGTGCGCCTGGGGTTGGTTACTCAGTGTTCCTGCCGGGAACAGGGCGCCCCGGCTAGCCTCCCAGGTGTCCAGAAGGCTGTGCTGCCGTTCAAGGTATGCAGAGCAGAGGCCACCGCCTCCTGGAAAGTGCAGCACGCCTCCGCTTCTGCACGGCAAACCAGGGCCTTACTTCCAGGCATGGCTTCATGCTGGGTGTGCCGGGAGCCACACAGCACGCTAAGGTGCTGACTTTCTCCTCGAGCAGAGTGACTTCAGGCACGAGGGCGGGCCTCGCAGTGTGGCAAGCACAGCGTTCTCTCATGGCAGCTCACACAAGGGCCGTGACAGAGTCTTCCTGGGCACCTCGCACCCACCAGCCATGTTGTCCCGAAGGGCGTTCGAGGGCTCTGGAGATGTAGCGCTCCTCAAGGAACGCGCAGTGTGTGGTTGCCCAGCACTCGGCACGCACGGGGGTCCTCCGAGGGAATCAACCAATGGACCTCGACGTTGCTCAGCCGGCCCACAGGTGTCTGGAGGCACTCAGGGACCTTGGAGGGAAAACGCTGCACGCCCCTGGGGCCTAGGAGTCCCCGGGCGTGTACTGCCTTGAAAGCAAAGCGACTAAGAACTCCCGGAAAGAGCTGCATGCCTCCCTTTCTGCACGGCTACTCAGGGCCTAACCTGGAGGCCAGTTCTCACGTTGAGGCTCCCTTTGGCTCTGGAGCCTGCCGTGCGGACCGCCACCGCGGCCGCGGCAGCCCCTGGTTTAGAGAGAGCAAACTCATGATTTTCCCCGAAGCACTCTTCCAGGGCTCACTGGCCTGTCGGGAGCCGGGAATGTCAGGGAGCGTCAAGGCAGGCATGAAGGCCGCCCTCAAAATGGGAAAGCAGGGCTAGTTCCAGCAGGCCCCCGTGTTCATGGGCACACTCAGCATACATCCCTGTGGTTTCTGACGAGTCCCAGGAGACACCGGTTACCCTGCGTTTCCTTCCCCGAGTCAACTTATCGCAGGAGGGAGTCCCGCATCCAGCGAACTGTCTCAACCAAGGAACGCCGTAGCCGCTCCTCTGGGCCTGGGGCTGCCTGCAGTGCCAAAGAAGGAACAGGACTTGAATTGCAGTAAGAACCCAAGCCGCCGTCCTCTAGGAGGCACGGTGCCTTCAGTCAGGAGGTCCTGGATGGAATGCGAAGACGAGGGTTACTCTGAGCGCAGCTCCGATTAGGGCAACGCGTAAGACCTCCGCGCCATGTGGGATGTGGCAGAACGGCGTTCGTGAACGTGTGAGAGTGCTGAGGAAACCAAGCTGCTCCAAAAGAGAGGGCAGTGCGTTTCCCTACGCTCGGCGTGCACAGAGGGGCTCTAAGGGGCTACGGGCCTGGATGGTGCTTAGCAGAGCCAGGTGCGCCTGGGGTTACTCAGTGTTCCTGCCGGGAACAGGGCGCCCCGGCTAGCCTCCCAGGTGTCCAGAAGGCTGTGCTGCCGTTCAAGGTATGCAGAGCAGAGGCCACCGCCTCCTGGAAAGTGCAGCACGCCTCCGCTTCTGCACGGCAAACCAGGGCCTTACTTCCAGGCATGGCTTCATGCTGGGTGTGCCGGGAGCCACACAGCACGCTAAGGTGCTGACTTTCTCCCCGAGCAGAGTGACTTCAGGCACTAGGGCGGGCCTCGCAGTGTGGCAAGCACAGCGTTCTCTCATGGCAGCTCACACAAGGGCCGTGACAGAGTCTTCCTGGGCACCTCGCACCCACCAGCCATGTTGTCCCGAAGGGCGTTCGAGGGCTCTGGAGAGGTAGCGCTCCTCAAGGAACACGCAGTGTGTGGTTGCCCAGGACTCGGCACGCACGGGGGTCCTCCGAGGGAATCAACCAATGGACCTCGACGTTGCTCAGCCGGCCCACAGGTGTCTGGAGGCACTCAGGGACCTTGGAGGGAAAACGCTGCACGCCCCTGGGGCCTAGGAGTCCCCGGGCGTGTACTGCCTTGAAAGCAAAGCGACTAAGAACTCCCGGAAAGAGCTGCATGCCTCCCTTTCTGCACGGCTACTCAGGGCCTAACCTGGAGGCCAGTTCTCACGTTGAGGCTCCCTTTGGCTCTGGAGCCTGCCGTGCGGACCGCCACCGCGGCCGCGGCAGCCCCTGGTTTAGAGAGAGCAAACTCATGATTTTCCCCGAAGCACTCTTCCAGGGCTCACTGGCCTGTCGGGAGCCGGGAATGTCAGGGAGCGTCAAGGCAGGCATGAAGGCCGCCCTCAAAATGGGAAAGCAGGGCTAGTTCCAGCAGGCCCCCGTGTTCATGGGCACACTCAGCGTACATCCCTGTGGTTTCTGACGAGTCCCAGGAGACACCGGTTACCCTGCGTTTCCTTCCCCGAGTCAACTTATCGCAGGAGGGAGTCCCGCATCCAGCGAACTGTCTCAACCAAGGAACGCCGTAGCCGCTCCTCTGGGCCTGGGGCTGCCTGCAGTGCCAAAGAAGGAACAGGACTTGAATTGCAGTAAGAACCCAAGCCGCCGTCCTCTAGGAGGCACGGTGCCTTCAGTCAGGAGGTCCTGGATGGAATGCGAAGACGAGGGTTACTCTGAGCGCAGCTCCGATTAGGGCAACGCGTAAGACCTCCGCGCCATGTGGGATGTGGCAGAACGGCGTTCGTGAACGTGTGCGAGTGCTGAGGAAACCAAGCTGCTCCAAAAGAGAGGGCAGTGCGTTTCCCTACGCTCGGCGTGCACAGAGGGGCTCTAAGGGGCTACGGGCCTGGATGGTGCTTAGCAGAGCCAGGTGCGCCTGGGGTTACTCAGTGTTCCTGCCGGGAACAGGGCGCCCCGGCTAGCCTCCCAGGTGTCCAGAAGGCTGTGCTGCCGTTCAAGGTATGCAGAGCAGAGGCCACCGCCTCCTGGAAAGTGCAGCACGCCTCCGCTTCTGCACGGCAAACCAGGGCCTTACTTCCAGGCATGGCTTCATGCGGGGTGTGCCGGGAGCCACACAGCACGCTAAGGTGCTGACTTTCTCCTCGAGCAGAGTGACTTCAGGCACGAGGGCGGGCCTCGCAGTGTTGCAAGCACAGCGTTCTCTCATGGCAGCTCACACAAGGGCCGTGACAGAGTCTTCCTGGGCACCTCGCACCCACCAGCCATGTTGTCCCGAAGGGCGTTCGAGGGCTCTGGAGATGTAGCGCTCCTCAAGGAACGCGCAGTGTGTGGTTGCCCAGCACTCGGCACGCACGGGGGTCCTCCGAGGGAATCAACCAATGGACCTCGACGTTGCTCAGCCGGCCCACAGGTGTCTGGAGGCACTCAGGGACCTTGGAGGGAAAACGCTGCACGCCCGTGGGGCCTAGGAGTCCCCGGGCGTGTACTGCCTTGAAAGCAAAGCGACTAAGAACTCCCGGAAAGAGCTGCATGCCTCCCTTTCTGCACGGCTACTCAGGGCCTAACCTGGAGGCCAGTTCTCACGTTGAGGCTCCCTTTCGCTCTGGAGCCTGCCGTGCGGACCGCCACCGCGGCCGTGGCAGCCCCTGGTTTAGAGAGAGCAAACTCATGATTTTCCCCGAAGCACTCTTCCAGGGCTCACTGGCCTGTCGGGAGCCGGGAATGTCAGGGAGCGTCAAGGCAGGCATGAAGGCCGCCCTCAAAATGGGAAAGCAGGGCTAGTTCCAGCAGGCCCCCGTGTTCATGGGCACACTCAGCGTACATCCCTGTGGTTTCTGACGAGTCCCAGGAGACACCGGTTACCCTGCGTTTCCTTCCCCGAGTCAACTTATCGCAGGAGGGAGTCCCGCATCCAGCGAACTGTCTCAACCAAGGAACGCCGTAGCCGCTCCTCTGGGCCTGGGGCTGCCTGCAGTGCCAAAGAAGGAACAGGACTTGAATTGCAGTAAGAACCCAAGCCGCCGTCCTCTAGGAGGCACGGTGCCTTCAGTCAGGAGGTCCTGGATGGAATGCGAAGACGAGGGTTACTCTGAGCGCAGCTCCGATTAGGGCAACGCGTAAGACCTCCGCGCCATGTGGGATGTGGCAGAACGGCGTTCGTGAACGTGTGCGAGTGCTGAGGAAACCAAGCTGCTCCAAAAGAGAGGGCAGTGCGTTTCCCTACGCTCGGCGTGCACAGAGGGGCTCTAAGGGGCTACGGGCCTGGATGGTGCTTAGCAGAGCCAGGTGCGCCTGGGGTTACTCAGTGTTCCTGCCGGGAACAGGGCGCCCCGGCTAGCCTCCCAGGTGTCCAGAAGGCTGTGCTGCCGTTCAAGGTATGCAGAGCAGAGGCCACCGCCTCCTGGAAAGTGCAGCACGCCTCCGCTTCTGCACGGCAAACCAGGGCCTTACTTCCAGGCATGGCTTCATGCTGGGTGTGCCGGGAGCCACACAGCACGCTAAGGTGCTGACTTTCTCCTCGAGCAGAGTGACTTCAGGCACGAGGGCGGGCCTCGCAGTGTTGCAAGCACAGCGTTCTCTCATGGCAGCTCACACAAGGGCCGTGACAGAGTCTTCCTGGGCACCTCGCACCCACCAGCCATGTTGTCCCGAAGGGCGTTCGAGGGCTCTGGAGATGTAGCGCTCCTCAAGGAACGCGCAGTGTGTGGTTGCCCAGCACTCGGCACGCACGGGGGTCCTCCGAGGGAATCAACCAATGGACCTCGACGTTGCTCAGCCGGCCCACAGGTGTCTGGAGGCACTCAGGGACCTTGGAGGGAAAACGCTGCACGCCCCTGGGGCCTAGGAGTCCCCGGGCGTGTACTGCCTTGAAAGCAAAGCGACTAAGAACTCCCGGAAAGAGCTGCATGCCTCCCTTTCTGCACGGCTACTCAGGGCCTAACCTGGAGGCCAGTTCTCACGTTGAGGCTCCCTTTGGCTCTGGAGCCTGCCGTGCGGACCGCCACCGCGGCCGCGGCAGCCCCTGGTTTAGAGAGAGCAAACTCATGATTTTCCCCGAAGCACTCTTCCAGGGCTCACTGGCCTGTCGGGAGCCGGGAATGTCAGGGAGCGTCAAGGCAGGCATGAAGGCCGCCCTCAAAATGGGAAAGCAGGGCTAGTTCCAGCAGGCCCCCGTGTTCATGGGCACACTCAGCGTACATCCCTGTGGTTTCTGACGAGTCCCAGGAGACACCGGTTACCCTGCGTTTCCTTCCCCGAGTCAACTTATCGCAGGAGGGAGTCCCGCATCCAGCGAACTGTCTCAACCAAGGAACGCCGTAGCCGCTCCTCTGGGCCTGGGGCTGCCTGCAGTGCCAAAGAAGGAACAGGACTTGAATTGCAGTAAGAACCCAAGCCGCCGTCCTCTAGGAGGCACGGTGCCTTCAGTCAGGAGGTCCTGGATGGAATGCGAAGACGAGGGTTACTCTGAGCGCAGCTCCGATTAGGGCAACGCGTAAGACCTCCGCGCCATGTGGGATGTGGCAGAACGGCGTTCGTGAACGTGTGCGAGTGCTGAGGAAACCAAGCTGCTCCAAAAGAGAGGGCAGTGCGTTTCCCTACGCTCGGCGTGCACAGAGGGGCTCTAAGGGGCTACGGGCCTGGATGGTGCTTAGCAGAGCCAGGTGCGCCTGGGGTTGGTTACTCAGTGTTCCTGCCGGGAACAGGGCGCCCCGGCTAGCCTCCCAGGTGTCCAGAAGGCTGTGCTGCCGTTCAAGGTATGCAGAGCAGAGGCCACCGCCTCCTGGAAAGTGCAGCACGCCTCCGCTTCTGCACGGCAAACCAGGGCCTTACTTCCAGGCATGGCTTCATGCTGGGTGTGCCGGGAGCCACACAGCACGCTAAGGTGCTGACTTTCTCCTCGAGCAGAGTGACTTCAGGCACGAGGGCGGGCCTCGCAGTGTTGCAAGCACAGCGTTCTCTCATGGCAGCTCACACAAGGGCCGTGACAGAGTCTTCCTGGGCACCTCGCACCCACCAGCCATGTTGTCCCGAAGGGCGTTCGAGGGCTCTGGAGAGGTAGCGCTCCTCAAGGAACGCGCAGTGTGTGGTTGCCCAGCACTCGGCACGCACGGGGGTCCTCCGAGGGAATCAACCAATGGACCTCGACGTTGCTCAGCCGGCCCACAGGTGTCTGGAGGCACTCAGGGACCTTGGAGGGAAAACGCTGCACGCCCCTGGGGCCTAGGAGTCCCCGGGCGTGTACTGCCTTGAAAGCAAAGCGACTAAGAACTCCCGGAAAGAGCTGCATGCCTCCCTTTCTGCACGGCTACTCAGGGCCTAACCTGGAGGCCAGTTCTCACGTTGAGGCTCCCTTTGGCTCTGGAGCCTGCCGTGCGGACCGCCACCGCGGCCGCGGCAGCCCCTGGTTTAGAGAGAGCAAACTCATGATTTTCCCCGAAGCACTCTTCCAGGGCTCACTGGCCTGTCGGGAGCCGGGAATGTCAGGGAGCGTCAAGGCAGGCATGAAGGCCGCCCTCAAAATGGGAAAGCAGGGCTAGTTCCAGCAGGCCCCCGTGTTCATGGGCACACTCAGCGTACATCCCTGTGGTTTCTGACGAGTCCCAGGAGACACCGGTTACCCTGCGTTTCCTTCCCCGAGTCAACTTATCGCAGGAGGGAGTCCCGCATCCAGCGAACTGTCTCAACCAAGGAACGCCGTAGCCGCTCCTCTGGGCCTGGGGCTGCCTGCAGTGCCAAAGAAGGAACAGGACTTGAATTGCAGTAAGAACCCAAGCCGCCGTCCTCTAGGAGGCACGGTGCCTTCAGTCAGGAGGTCCTGGATGGAATGCGAAGACGAGGGTTACTCTGAGCGCAGCTCCGATTAGGGCAACGCGTAAGACCTCCGCGCCATGTGGGATGTGGCAGAACGGCGTTCGTGAACGTGTGCGAGTGCTGAGGAAACCAAGCTGCTCCAAAAGAGAGGGCAGTGCGTTTCCCTACGCTCGGCGTGCACAGAGGGGCTCTAAGGGGCTACGGGCCTGGATGGTGCTTAGCAGAGCCAGGTGCGCCTGGGGTTACTCAGTGTTCCTGCCGGGAACAGGGCGCCCCGGCTAGCCTCCCAGGTGTCCAGAAGGCTGTGCTGCCGTTCAAGGTATGCAGAGCAGAGGCCACCGCCTCCTGGAAAGTGCAGCACGCCTCCGCTTCTGCACGGCAAACCAGGGCCTTACTTCCAGGCATGGCTTCATGCTGGGTGTGCCGGGAGCCACACAGCACGCTAAGGTGCTGACTTTCTCCTCGAGCAGAGTGACTTCAGGCACGAGGGCGGGCCTCGCAGTGTTGCAAGCACAGCGTTCTCTCATGGCAGCTCACACAAGGGCCGTGACAGAGTCTTCCTGGGCACCTCGCACCCACCAGCCATGTTGTCCCGAAGGGCGTTCGAGGGCTCTGGAGATGTAGCGCTCCTCAAGGAACGCGCAGTGTGTGGTTGCCCAGCACTCGGCACGCACGGGGGTCCTCCGAGGGAATCAACCAATGGACCTCGACGTTGCTCAGCCGGCCCACAGGTGTCTGGAGGCACTCAGGGACCTTGGAGGGAAAACGCTGCACGCCCCTGGGGCCTAGGAGTCCCCGGGCGTGTACTGCCTTGAAAGCAAAGCGACTAAGAACTCCCGGAAAGAGCTGCATGCCTCCCTTTCTGCACGGCTACTCAGGGCCTAACCTGGAGGCCAGTTCTCACGTTGAGGCTCCCTTTGGCTCTGGAGCCTGCCGTGCGGACCGCCACCGCGGCCGCGGCAGCCCCTGGTTTAGAGAGAGCAAACTCATGATTTTCCCCGAAGCACTCTTCCAGGGCTCACTGGCCTGTCGGGAGCCGGGAATGTCAGGGAGCGTCAAGGCAGGCATGAATGCCGCCCTCAAAATGGGAAAGCAGGGCTAGTTCCAGCAGGCCCCCGTGTTCATGGGCACACTCAGCGTACATCCCTGTGGTTTCTGACGAGTCCCAGGAGACACCGGTTACCCTGCGTTTCCTTCCCCGAGTCAACTTATCGCAGGAGGGAGTCCCGCATCCAGCGAACTGTCTCAACCAAGGAACGCCGTAGCCGCTCCTCTGGGCCTGGGGCTGCCTGCAGTGCCAAAGAAGGAACAGGACTTGAATTGCAGTAAGAACCCAAGCCGCCGTCCTCTAGGAGGCACGGTGCCTTCAGTCAGGAGGTCCTGGATGGAATGCGAAGACGAGGGTTACTCTGAGCGCAGCTCCGATTAGGGCAACGCGTAAGACCTCCGCGCCATGTGGGATGTGGCAGAACGGCGTTCGTGAACGTGTGCGAGTGCTGAGGAAACCAAGCTGCTCCAAAAGAGAGGGCAGTGCGTTTCCCTACGCTCGGCGTGCACAGAGGGGCTCTAAGGGGCTACGGGCCTGGATGGTGCTTAGCAGAGCCAGGTGCGCCTGGGGTTACTCAGTGTTCCTGCCGGGAACAGGGCGCCCCGGCTAGCCTCCCAGGTGTCCAGAAGGCTGTGCTGCCGTTCAAGGTATGCAGAGCAGAGGCCACCGCCTCCTGGAAAGTGCAGCACGCCTCCGCTTCTGCACGGCAAACCAGGGCCTTACTTCCAGGCATGGCTTCATGCTGGGTGTGCCGGGAGCCACACAGCACGCTAAGGTGCTGACTTTCTCCTCGAGCAGAGTGACTTCAGGCACGAGGGCGGGCCTCGCAGTGTTGCAAGCACAGCGTTCTCTCATGGCAGCTCACACAAGGGCCGTGACAGAGTCTTCCTGGGCACCTCGCACCCACCAGCCATGTTGTCCCGAAGGGCGTTCGAGGGCTCTGGAGAGGTAGCGCTCCTCAAGGAACGCGCAGTGTGTGGTTGCCCAGCACTCGGCACGCACGGGGGTCCTCCGAGGGAATCAACCAATGGACCTCGACGTTGCTCAGCCGGCCCACAGGTGTCTGGAGGCACTCAGGGACCTTGGAGGGAAAACGCTGCACGCCCCTGGGGCCTAGGAGTCCCCGGGCGTGTACTGCCTTGAAAGCAAAGCGACTAAGAACTCCCGGAAAGAGCTGCATGCCTCCCTTTCTGCACGGCTACTCAGGGCCTAACCTGGAGGCCAGTTCTCACGTTGAGGCTCCCTTTGGCTCTGGAGCCTGCCGTGCGGACCGCCACCGCGGCCGCGGCAGCCCCTGGTTTAGAGAGAGCAAACTCATGATTTTCCCCGAAGCACTCTTCCAGGGCTCACTGGCCTGTCGGGAGCCGGGAATGTCAGGGAGCGTCAAGGCAGGCATGAATGCCGCCCTCAAAATGGGAAAGCAGGGCTAGTTCCAGCAGGCCCCCGTGTTCATGGGCACACTCAGCGTACATCCCTGTGGTTTCTGACGAGTCCCAGGAGACACCGGTTACCCTGCGTTTCCTTCCCCGAGTCAACTTATCGCAGGAGGGAGTCCCGCATCCAGCGAACTGTCTCAACCAAGGAACGCCGTAGCCGCTCCTCTGGGCCTGGGGCTGCCTGCAGTGCCAAAGAAGGAACAGGACTTGAATTGCAGTAAGAACCCAAGCCGCCGTCCTCTAGGAGGCACGGTGCCTTCAGTCAGGAGGTCCTGGATGGAATGCGAAGACGAGGGTTACTCTGAGCGCAGCTCCGATTAGGGCAACGCGTAAGACCTCCGCGCCATGTGGGATGTGGCAGAACGGCGTTCGTGAACGTGTGCGAGTGCTGAGGAAACCAAGCTGCTCCAAAAGAGAGGGCAGTGCGTTTCCCTACGCTCGGCGTGCACAGAGGGGCTCTAAGGGGCTACGGGCCTGGATGGTGCTTAGCAGAGCCAGGTGCGCCTGGGGTTGGTTACTCAGTGTTCCTGCCGGGAACAGGGCGCCCCGGCTAGCCTCCCAGGTGTCCAGAAGGCTGTGCTGCCGTTCAAGGTATGCAGAGCAGAGGCCACCGCCTCCTGGAAAGTGCAGCACGCCTCCGCTTCTGCACGGCAAACCAGGGCCTTACTTCCAGGCATGGCTTCATGCGGGGTGTGCCGGGAGCCACACAGCACGCTAAGGTGCTGACTTTCTCCTCGAGCAGAGTGACTTCAGGCACGAGGGCGGGCCTCGCAGTGTTGCAAGCACAGCGTTCTCTCATGGCAGCTCACACAAGGGCCGTGACAGAGTCTTCCTGGGCACCTCGCACCCACCAGCCATGTTGTCCCGAAGGGCGTTCGAGGGCTCTGGAGAGGTAGCGCTCCTCAAGGAACGCGCAGTGTGTGGTTGCCCAGCACTCGGCACGCACGGGGGTCCTCCGAGGGAATCAACCAATGGACCTCGACGTTGCTCAGCCGGCCCACAGGTGTCTGGAGGCACTCAGGGACCTTGGAGGGAAAACGCTGCACGCCCCTGGGGCCTAGGAGTCCCCGGGCGTGTACTGCCTTGAAAGCAAAGCGACTAAGAACTCCCGGAAAGAGCTGCATGCCTCCCTTTCTGCACGGCTACTCAGGGCCTAACCTGGAGGCCAGTTCTCACGTTGAGGCTCCCTTTGGCTCTGGAGCCTGCCGTGCGGACCGCCACCGCGGCCGCGGCAGCCCCTGGTTTAGAGAGAGCAAACTCATGATTTTCCCCGAAGCACTCTTCCAGGGCTCACTGGCCTGTCGGGAGCCGGGAATGTCAGGGAGCGTCAAGGCAGGCATGAAGGCCGCCCTCAAAATGGGAAAGCAGGGCTAGTTCCAGCAGGCCCCCGTGTTCATGGGCACACTCAGCGTACATCCCTGTGGTTTCTGACGAGTCCCAGGAGACACCGGTTACCCTGCGTTTCCTTCCCCGAGTCAACTTATCGCAGGAGGGAGTCCCGCATCCAGCGAACTGTCTCAACCAAGGAACGCCGTAGCCGCTCCTCTGGGCCTGGGGCTGCCTGCAGTGCCAAAGAAGGAACAGGACTTGAATTGCAGTAAGAACCCAAGCCGCCGTCCTCTAGGAGGCACGGTGCCTTCAGTCAGGAGGTCCTGGATGGAATGCGAAGACGAGGGTTACTCTGAGCGCAGCTCCGATTAGGGCAACGCGTAAGACCTCCGCGCCATGTGGGATGTGGCAGAACGGCGTTCGTGAACGTGTGCGAGTGCTGAGGAAACCAAGCTGCTCCAAAAGAGAGGGCAGTGCGTTTCCCTACGCTCGGCGTGCACAGAGGGGCTCTAAGGGGCTACGGGCCTGGATGGTGCTTAGCAGAGCCAGGTGCGCCTGGGGTTGGTTACTCAGTGTTCCTGCCGGGAACAGGGCGCCCCGGCTAGCCTCCCAGGTGTCCAGAAGGCTGTGCTGCCGTTCAAGGTATGCAGAGCAGAGGCCACCGCCTCCTGGAAAGTGCAGCACGCCTCCGCTTCTGCACGGCAAACCAGGGCCTTACTTCCAGGCATGGCTTCATGCTGGGTGTGCCGGGAGCCACACAGCACGCTAAGGTGCTGACTTTCTCCTCGAGCAGAGTGACTTCAGGCACGAGGGCGGGCCTCGCAGTGTTGCAAGCACAGCGTTCTCTCATGGCAGCTCACACAAGGGCCGTGACAGAGTCTTCCTGGGCACCTCGCACCCACCAGCCATGTTGTCCCGAAGGGCGTTCGAGGGCTCTGGAGATGTAGCGCTCCTCAAGGAACGCGCAGTGTGTGGTTGCCCAGCACTCGGCACGCACGGGGGTCCTCCGAGGGAATCAACCAATGGACCTCGACGTTGCTCAGCCGGCCCACAGGTGTCTGGAGGCACTCAGGGACCTTGGAGGGAAAACGCTGCACGCCCGTGGGGCCTAGGAGTCCCCGGGCGTGTACTGCCTTGCAAGCAAAGCGACTAAGAACTCCCGGAAAGAGCTGCATGCCTCCCTTTCTGCACGGCTACTCAGGGCCTAACCTGGAGGCCAGTTCTCACGTTGAGGCTCCCTTTGGCTCTGGAGCCTGCCGTGCGGACCGCCACCGCGGCCGCGGCAGCCCCTGGTTTAGAGAGAGCAAACTCATGATTTTCCCCGAAGCACTCTTCCAGGGCTCACTGGCCTGTCGGGAGCCGGGAATGTCAGGGAGCGTCAAGGCAGGCATGAAGGCCGCCCTCAAAATGGGAAAGCAGGGCTAGTTCCATCAGGCCCCCGTGTTCATGGGCACACTCAGCGTACATCCCTGTGGTTTCTGACGAGTCCCAGGAGACACCGGTTACCCTGCGTTTCCTTCCCCGAGTCAACTTATCGCAGGAGGGAGTCCCGCATCCAGCGAACTGTCTCAACCAAGGAACGCCGTAGCCGCTCCTCTGGGCCTGGGGCTGCCTGCAGTGCCAAAGAAGGAACAGGACTTGAATTGCAGTAAGAACCCAAGCCGCCGTCCTCTAGGAGGCACGGTGCCTTCAGTCAGGAGGTCCTGGATGGAATGCGAAGACGAGGGTTACTCTGAGCGCAGCTCCGATTAGGGCAACGCGTAAGACCTCCGCGCCATGTGGGATGTGGCAGAACGGCGTTCGTGAACGTGTGCGAGTGCTGAGGAAACCAAGCTGCTCCAAAAGAGAGGGCAGTGCGTTTCCCTACGCTCGGCGTGCACAGAGGGGCTCTAAGGGGCTACGGGCCTGGATGGTGCTTAGCAGAGCCAGGTGCGCCTGGGGTTACTCAGTGTTCCTGCCGGGAACAGGGCGCCCCGGCTAGCCTCCCAGGTGTCCAGAAGGCTGTGCTGCCGTTCAAGGTATGCAGAGCAGAGGCCACCGCCTCCTGGAAAGTGCAGCACGCCTCCGCTTCTGCACGGCAAACCAGGGCCTTACTTCCAGGCATGGCTTCATGCTGGGTGTGCCGGGAGCCACACAGCACGCTAAGGTGCTGACTTTCTCCTCGAGCAGAGTGACTTCAGGCACGAGGGCGGGCCTCGCAGTGTTGCAAGCACAGCGTTCTCTCATGGCAGCTCACACAAGGGCCGTGACAGAGTCTTCCTGGGCACCTCGCACCCACCAGCCATGTTGTCCCGAAGGGCGTTCGAGGGCTCTGGAGAGGTAGCGCTCCTCAAGGAACGCGCAGTGTGTGGTTGCCCAGCACTCGGCACGCACGGGGGTCCTCCGAGGGAATCAACCAATGGACCTCGACGTTGCTCAGCCGGCCCACAGGTGTCTGGAGGCACTCAGGGACCTTGGAGGGAAAACGCTGCACGCCCCTGGGGCCTAGGAGTCCCCGGGCGTGTACTGCCTTGAAAGCAAAGCGACTAAGAACTCCTGGAAAGAGCTGCATGCCTCCCTTTCTGCACGGCTACTCAGGGCCTAACCTGGAGGCCAGTTCTCACGTTGAGGCTCCCTTTGGCTCTGGAGCCTGCCGTGCGGACCGCCACCGCGGCCGCGGCAGCCCCTGGTTTAGAGAGAGCAAACTCATGATTTTCCCCGAAGCACTCTTCCAGGGCTCACTGGCCTGTCGGGAGCCGGGAATGTCAGGGAGCGTCAAGGCAGGCATGAAGGCCGCCCTCAAAATGGGAAAGCAGGGCTAGTTCCAGCAGGCCCCCGTGTTCATGGGCACACTCAGCGTACATCCCTGTGGTTTCTGACGAGTCCCAGGAGACACCGGTTACCCTGCGTTTCCTTCCCCGAGTCAACTTATCGCAGGAGGGAGTCCCGCATCCAGCGAACTGTCTCAACCAAGGAACGCCGTAGCCGCTCCTCTGGGCCTGGGGCTGCCTGCAGTGCCAAAGAAGGAACAGGACTTGAATTGCAGTAAGAACCCAAGCCGCCGTCCTCTAGGAGGCACGGTGCCTTCAGTCAGGAGGTCCTGGATGGAATGCGAAGACGAGGGTTACTCTGAGCGCAGCTCCGATTAGGGCAACGCGTAAGACCTCCGCGCCATGTGGGATGTGGCAGAACGGCGTTCGTGAACGTGTGCGAGTGCTGAGGAAACCAAGCTGCTCCAAAAGAGAGGGCAGTGCGTTTCCCTACGCTCGGCGTGCACAGAGGGGCTCTAAGGGGCTACGGGCCTGGATGGTGCTTAGCAGAGCCAGGTGCGCCTGGGGTTGGTTACTCAGTGTTCCTGCCGGGAACAGGGCGCCCCGGCTAGCCTCCCAGGTGTCCAGAAGGCTGTGCTGCCGTTCAAGGTATGCAGAGCAGAGGCCACCGCCTCCTGGAAAGTGCAGCACGCCTCCGCTTCTGCACGGCAAACCAGGGCCTTACTTCCAGGCATGGCTTCATGCGGGGTGTGCCGGGAGCCACACAGCACGCTAAGGTGCTGACTTTCTCCTCGAGCAGAGTGACTTCAGGCACGAGGGCGGGCCTCGCAGTGTTGCAAGCACAGCGTTCTCTCATGGCAGCTCACACAAGGGCCGTGACAGAGTCTTCCTGGGCACCTCGCACCCACCAGCCATGTTGTCCCGAAGGGCGTTCGAGGGCTCTGGAGAGGTAGCGCTCCTCAAGGAACGCGCAGTGTGTGGTTGCCCAGCACTCGGCACGCACGGGGGTCCTCCGAGGGAATCAACCAATGGACCTCGACGTTGCTCAGCCGGCCCACAGGTGTCTGGAGGCACTCAGGGACCTTGGAGGGAAAACGCTGCACGCCCCTGGGGCCTAGGAGTCCCCGGGCGTGTACTGCCTTGAAAGCAAAGCGACTAAGAACTCCCGGAAAGAGCTGCATGCCTCCCTTTCTGCACGGCTACTCAGGGCCTAACCTGGAGGCCAGTTCTCACGTTGAGGCTCCCTTTGGCTCTGGAGCCTGCCGTGCGGACCGCCACCGCGGCCGCGGCAGCCCCTGGTTTAGAGAGAGCAAACTCATGATTTTCCCCGAAGCACTCTTCCAGGGCTCACTGGCCTGTCGGGAGCCGGGAATGTCAGGGAGCGTCAAGGCAGGCATGAAGGCCGCCCTCAAAATGGGAAAGCAGGGCTAGTTCCAGCAGGCCCCCGTGTTCATGGGCACACTCAGCGTACATCCCTGTGGTTTCTGACGAGTCCCAGGAGACACCGGTTACCCTGCGTTTCCTTCCCCGAGTCAACTTATCGCAGGAGGGAGTCCCGCATCCAGCGAACTGTCTCAACCAAGGAACGCCGTAGCCGCTCCTCTGGGCCTGGGGCTGCCTGCAGTGCCAAAGAAGGAACAGGACTTGAATTGCAGTAAGAACCCAAGCCGCCGTCCTCTAGGAGGCACGGTGCCTTCAGTCAGGAGGTCCTGGATGGAATGCGAAGACGAGGGTTACTCTGAGCGCAGCTCCGATTAGGGCAACGCGTAAGACCTCCGCGCCATGTGGGATGTGGCAGAACGGCGTTCGTGAACGTGTGCGAGTGCTGAGGAAACCAAGCTGCTCCAAAAGAGAGGGCAGTGCGTTTCCCTACGCTCGGCGTGCACAGAGGGGCTCTAAGGGGCTACGGGCCTGGATGGTGCTTAGCAGAGCCAGGTGCGCCTGGGGTTACTCAGTGTTCCTGCCGGGAACAGGGCGCCCCGGCTAGCCTCCCAGGTGTCCAGAAGGCTGTGCTGCCGTTCAAGGTATGCAGAGCAGAGGCCACCGCCTCCTGGAAAGTGCAGCACGCCTCCGCTTCTGCACGGCAAACCAGGGCCTTACTTCCAGGCATGGCTTCATGCTGGGTGTGCCGGGAGCCACACAGCACGCTAAGGTGCTGACTTTCTCCTCGAGCAGAGTGACTTCAGGCACGAGGGCGGGCCTCGCAGTGTTGCAAGCACAGCGTTCTCTCATGGCAGCTCACACAAGGGCCGTGACAGAGTCTTCCTGGGCACCTCGCACCCACCAACCATGTTGTCCCGAAGGGCGTTCGAGGGCTCTGGAGAGGTAGCGCTCCTCAAGGAACGCGCAGTGTGTGGTTGCCCAGCACTCGGCACGCACGGGGGTCCTCCGAGGGAATCAACCAATGGACCTCGACGTTGCTCAGCCGGCCCACAGGTGTCTGGAGGCACTCAGGGACCTTGGAGGGAAAACGCTGCACGCCCCTGGGGCCTAGGAGTCCCCGGGCGTGTACTGCCTTGAAAGCAAAGCGACTAAGAACTCCCGGAAAGAGCTGCATGCCTCCCTTTCTGCACGGCTACTCAGGGCCTAACCTGGAGGCCAGTTCTCACGTTGAGGCTCCCTTTGGCTCTGGAGCCTGCCGTGCGGACCGCCACCGCGGCCGCGGCAGCCCCTGGTTTAGAGAGAGCAAACTCATGATTTTCCCCGAAGCACTCTTCCAGGGCTCACTGGCCTGTCGGGAGCCGGGAATGTCAGGGAGCGTCAAGGCAGGCATGAAGGCCGCCCTCAAAATGGGAAAGCAGGGCTAGTTCCAGCAGGCCCCCGTGTTCATGGGCACACTCAGCGTACATCCCTGTGGTTTCTGACGAGTCCCAGGAGACACCGGTTACCCTGCGTTTCCTTCCCCGAGTCAACTTATCGCAGGAGGGAGTCCCGCATCCAGCGAACTGTCTCAACCAAGGAACGCCGTAGCCGCTCCTCTGGGCCTGGGGCTGCCTGCAGTGCCAAAGAAGGAACAGGACTTGAATTGCAGTAAGAACCCAAGCCGCCGTCCTCTAGGAGGCACGGTGCCTTCAGTCAGGAGGTCCTGGATGGAATGCGAAGACGAGGGTTACTCTGAGCGCAGCTCCGATTAGGGCAACGCGTAAGACCTCCGCGCCATGTGGGATGTGGCAGAACGGCGTTCGTGAACGTGTGCGAGTGCTGAGGAAACCAAGCTGCTCCAAAAGAGAGGGCAGTGCGTTTCCCTACGCTCGGCGTGCACAGAGGGGCTCTAAGGGGCTACGGGCCTGGATGGTGCTTAGCAGAGCCAGGTGCGCCTGGGGTTACTCAGTGTTCCTGCCGGGAACAGGGCGCCCCGGCTAGCCTCCCAGGTGTCCAGAAGGCTGTGCTGCCGTTCAAGGTATGCAGAGCAGAGGCCACCGCCTCCTGGAAAGTGCAGCACGCCTCCGCTTCTGCACGGCAAACCAGGGCCTTACTTCCAGGCATGGCTTCATGCTGGGTGTGCCGGGAGCCACACAGCACGCTAAGGTGCTGACTTTCTCCTCGAGCAGAGTGACTTCAGGCACGAGGGCGGGCCTCGCAGTGTTGCAAGCACAGCGTTCTCTCATGGCAGCTCACACAAGGGCCGTGACAGAGTCTTCCTGGGCACCTCGCACCCACCAACCATGTTGTCCCGAAGGGCGTTCGAGGGCTCTGGAGAGGTAGCGCTCCTCAAGGAACGCGCAGTGTGTGGTTGCCCAGCACTCGGCACGCACGGGGGTCCTCCGAGGGAATCAACCAATGGACCTCGACGTTGCTCAGCCGGCCCACAGGTGTCTGGAGGCACTCAGGGACCTTGGAGGGAAAACGCTGCACGCCCCTGGGGCCTAGGAGTCCCCGGGCGTGTACTGCCTTGAAAGCAAAGCGACTAAGAACTCCCGGAAAGAGCTGCATGCCTCCCTTTCTGCACGGCTACTCAGGGCCTAACCTGGAGGCCAGTTCTCACGTTGAGGCTCCCTTTGGCTCTGGAGCCTGCCGTGCGGACCGCCACCGCGGCCGCGGCAGCCCCTGGTTTAGAGAGAGCAAACTCATGATTTTCCCCGAAGCACTCTTCCAGGGCTCACTGGCCTGTCGGGAGCCGGGAATGTCAGGGAGCGTCAAGGCAGGCATGAAGGCCGCCCTCAAAATGGGAAAGCAGGGCTAGTTCCAGCAGGCCCCCGTGTTCATGGGCACACTCAGCGTACATCCCTGTGGTTTCTGACGAGTCCCAGGAGACACCGGTTACCCTGCGTTTCCTTCCCCGAGTCAACTTATCGCAGGAGGGAGTCCCGCATCCAGCGAACTGTCTCAACCAAGGAACGCCGTAGCCGCTCCTCTGGGCCTGGGGCTGCCTGCAGTGCCAAAGAAGGAACAGGACTTGAATTGCAGTAAGAACCCAAGCCGCCGTCCTCTAGGAGGCACGGTGCCTTCAGTCAGGAGGTCCTGGATGGAATGCGAAGACGAGGGTTACTCTGAGCGCAGCTCCGATTAGGGCAACGCGTAAGACCTCCGCGCCATGTGGGATGTGGCAGAACGGCGTTCGTGAACGTGTGCGAGTGCTGAGGAAACCAAGCTGCTCCAAAAGAGAGGGCAGTGCGTTTCCCTACGCTCGGCGTGCACAGAGGGGCTCTAAGGGGCTACGGGCCTGGATGGTGCTTAGCAGAGCCAGGTGCGCCTGGGGTTGGTTACTCAGTGTTCCTGCCGGGAACAGGGCGCCCCGGCTAGCCTCCCAGGTGTCCAGAAGGCTGTGCTGCCGTTCAAGGTATGCAGAGCAGAGGCCACCGCCTCCTGGAAAGTGCAGCACGCCTCCGCTTCTGCACGGCAAACCAGGGCCTTACTTCCAGGCATGGCTTCATGCTGGGTGTGCCGGGAGCCACACAGCACGCTAAGGTGCTGACTTTCTCCTCGAGCAGAGTGACTTCAGGCACGAGGGCGGGCCTCGCAGTGTTGCAAGCACAGCGTTCTCTCATGGCAGCTCACACAAGGGCCGTGACAGAGTCTTCCTGGGCACCTCGCACCCACCAGCCATGTTGTCCCGAAGGGCGTTCGAGGGCTCTGGAGATGTAGCGCTCCTCAAGGAACGCGCAGTGTGTGGTTGCCCAGCACTCGGCACGCACGGGGGTCCTCCGAGGGAATCAACCAATGGACCTCGACGTTGCTCAGCCGGCCCACAGGTGTCTGGAGGCACTCAGGGACCTTGGAGGGAAAACGCTGCACGCCCGTGGGGCCTAGGAGTCCCCGGGCGTGTACTGCCTTGAAAGCAAAGCGACTAAGAACTCCCGGAAAGAGCTGCATGCCTCCCTTTCTGCACGGCTACTCAGGGCCTAACCTGGAGGCCAGTTCTCACGTTGAGGCTCCCTTTGGCTCTGGAGCCTGCCGTGCGGACCGCCACCGCGGCCGCAGCAGCCCCTGGTTTAGAGAGAGCAAACTCATGATTTTCCCCGAAGCACTCTTCCAGGGCTCACTGGCCTGTCGGGAGCCGGGAATGTCAGGGAGCGTCAAGGCAGGCATGAAGGCCGCCCTCAAAATGGGAAAGCAGGGCTAGTTCCAGCAGGCCCCCGTGTTCATGGGCACACTCAGCGTACATCCCTGTGGTTTCTGACGAGTCCCAGGAGACACCGGTTACCCTGCGTTTCCTTCCCCGAGTCAACTTATCGCAGGAGGGAGTCCCGCATCCAGCGAACTGTCTCAACCAAGGAACGCCGTAGCCGCTCCTCTGGGCCTGGGGCTGCCTGCAGTGCCAAAGAAGGAACAGGACTTGAATTGCAGTAAGAACCCAAGCCGCCGTCCTCTAGGAGGCACGGTGCCTTCAGTCAGGAGGTCCTGGATGGAATGCGAAGACGAGGGTTACTCTGAGCGCAGCTCCGATTAGGGCAACGCGTAAGACCTCCGCGCCATGTGGGATGTGGCAGAACGGCGTTCGTGAACGTGTGCGAGTGCTGAGGAAACCAAGCTGCTCCAAAAGAGAGGGCAGTGCGTTTCCCTACGCTCGGCGTGCACAGAGGGGCTCTAAGGGGCTACGGGCCTGGATGGTGCTTAGCAGAGCCAGGTGCGCCTGGGGTTGGTTACTCAGTGTTCCTGCCGGGAACAGGGCGCCCCGGCTAGCCTCCCAGGTGTCCAGAAGGCTGTGCTGCCGTTCAAGGTATGCAGAGCAGAGGCCACCGCCTCCTGGAAAGTGCAGCACGCCTCCGCTTCTGCACGGCAAACCAGGGCCTTACTTCCAGGCATGGCTTCATGCTGGGTGTGCCGGGAGCCACACAGCACGCTAAGGTGCTGACTTTCTCCTCGAGCAGAGTGACTTCAGGCACGAGGGCGGGCCTCGCAGTGTTGCAAGCACAGCGTTCTCTCATGGCAGCTCACACAAGGGCCGTGACAGAGTCTTCTTGGGCACCTCGCACCCACCAGCCATGTTGTCCCGAAGGGCGTTCGAGGGCTCTGGAGATGTAGCGCTCCTCAAGGAACGCGCAGTGTGTGGTTGCCCAGCACTCGGCACGCACGGGGGTCCTCCGAGGGAATCAACCAATGGACCTCGACGTTGCTCAGCCGGCCCACAGGTGTCTGGAGGCACTCAGGGACCTTGGAGGGAAAACGCTGCACGCCCCTG
Source organism: Lagenorhynchus albirostris (assembly GCF_949774975.1). Taxonomy (NCBI): domain Eukaryota; kingdom Metazoa; phylum Chordata; class Mammalia; order Artiodactyla; family Delphinidae; genus Lagenorhynchus; species Lagenorhynchus albirostris. The sequence goes on along the minus strand of NC_083102.1, from coordinate 107,437,577 downwards.
GGGCCTAGGAGTCCCCGGGCGTGTACTGCCTTGAAAGCAAAGCGACTAAGAACTCCCGGAAAGAGCTGCATGCCTCCCTTTCTGCACGGCTACTCAGGGCCTAACCTGGAGGCCAGTTCTCACGTTGAGGCTCCCTTTGGCTCTGGAGCCTGCCGTGCGGACCGCCACCGCGGCCGCGGCAGCCCCTGGTTTAGAGAGAGCAAACTCATGATTTTCCCCGAAGCACTCTTCCAGGGCTCACTGGCCTGTCGGGAGCCGGGAATGTCAGGGAGCGTCAAGGCAGGCATGAATGCCGCCCTCAAAATGGGAAAGCAGGGCTAGTTCCAGCAGGCCCCCGTGTTCATGGGCACACTCAGCGTACATCCCTGTGGTTTCTGACGAGTCCCAGGAGACACCGGTTACCCTGCGTTTCCTTCCCCGAGTCAACTTATCGCAGGAGGGAGTCCCGCATCCAGCAAACTGTCTCAACCAAGGAACGCCGTAGCCGCTCCTCTGGGCCTGGGGCTGCCTGCAGTGCCAAAGAAGGAACAGGACTTGAATTGCAGTAAGAACCCAAGCCGCCGTCCTCTAGGAGGCACGGTGCCTTCAGTCAGGAGGTCCTGGATGGAATGCGAAGACGAGGGTTACTCTGAGCGCAGCTCCGATTAGGGCAACGCGTAAGACCTCCGCGCCATGTGGGATGTGGCAGAACGGCGTTCGTGAACGTGTGCGAGTGCTGAGGAAACCAAGCTGCTCCAAAAGAGAGGGCAGTGCGTTTCCCTACGCTCGGCGTGCACAGAGGGGCTCTAAGGGGCTACGGGCCTGGATGGTGCTTAGCAGAGCCAGGTGCGCCTGGGGTTGGTTACTCAGTGTTCCTGCCGGGAACAGGGCGCCCCGGCTAGCCTCCCAGGTGTCCAGAAGGCTGTGCTGCCGTTCAAGGTATGCAGAGCAGAGGCCACCGCCTCCTGGAAAGTGCAGCACGCCTCCGCTTCTGCACGGCAAACCAGGGCCTTACTTCCAGGCATGGCTTCATGCTGGGTGTGCCGGGAGCCACACAGCACGCTAAGGTGCTGACTTTCTCCTCGAGCAGAGTGACTTCAGGCACGAGGGCGGGCCTCGCAGTGTTGCAAGCACAGCGTTCTCTCATGGCAGCTCACACAAGGGCCGTGACAGAGTCTTCCTGGGCACCTCGCACCCACCAGCCATGTTGTCCCGGAAGGGCGTTCGAGGGCTCTGGAGATGTAGCGCTCCTCAAGGAACGCGCAGTGTGTGGTTGCCCAGCACTCGGCACGCACGGGGGTCCTCCGAGGGAATCAACCAATGGACCTCGACGTTGCTCAGCCGGCCCACAGGTGTCTGGAGGCACTCAGGGACCTTGGAGGGAAAACGCTGCACGCCCCTGGGGCCTAGGAGTCCCCGGGCGTGTACTGCCTTGAAAGCAAAGCGACTAAGAACTCCCGGAAAGAGCTGCATGCCTCCCTTTCTGCACGGCTACTCAGGGCCTAACCTGGAGGCCAGTTCTCACGTTGAGGCTCCCTTTGGCTCTGGAGCCTGCCGTGCGGACCGCCACCGCGGCCGCGGCAGCCCCTGGTTTAGAGAGAGCAAACTCATGATTTTCCCCGAAGCACTCTTCCAGGGCTCACTGGCCTGTCGGGAGCCGGGAATGTCAGGGAGCGTCAAGGCAGGCATGAATGCCGCCCTCAAAATGGGAAAGCAGGGCTAGTTCCAGCAGGCCTCCGTGTTCATGGGCACACTCAGCGTACATCCCTGTGGTTTCTGACGAGTCCCAGGAGACACCGGTTACCCTGCGTTTCCTTCCCCGAGTCAACTTATCGCAGGAGGGAGTCCCGCATCCAGCGAACTGTCTCAACCAAGGAACGCCGTAGCCGCTCCTCTGGGCCTGGGGCTGCCTGCAGTGCCAAAGAAGGAACAGGACTTGAATTGCAGTAAGAACCCAAGCCGCCGTCCTCTAGGAGGCACGGTGCCTTCAGTCAGGAGGTCCTGGATGGAATGCGAAGACGAGGGTTACTCTGAGCGCAGCTCCGATTAGGGCAACGCGTAAGACCTCCGCGCCATGTGGGATGTGGCAGAACGGCGTTCGTGAACGTGTGCGAGTGCTGAGGAAACCAAGCTGCTCCAAAAGAGAGGGCAGTGCGTTTCCCTACGCTCGGCGTGCACAGAGGGGCTCTAAGGGGCTACGGGCCTGGATGGTGCTTAGCAGAGCCAGGTGCGCCTGGGGTTACTCAGTGTTCCTGCCGGGAACAGGGCGCCCCGGCTAGCCTCCCAGGTGTCCAGAAGGCTGTGCTGCCGTTCAAGGTATGCAGAGCAGAGGCCACCGCCTCCTGGAAAGTGCAGCACGCCTCCGCTTCTGCACGGCAAACCAGGGCCTTACTTCCAGGCATGGCTTCATGCGGGGTGTGCCGGGAGCCACACAGCACGCTAAGGTGCTGACTTTCTGCTCGAGCAGAGTGACTTCAGGCACGAGGGCGGGCCTCGCAGTGTTGCAAGCACAGCGTTCTCTCATGGCAGCTCACACAAGGGCCGTGACAGAGTCTTCCTGGGCACCTCGCACCCACCAGCCATGTTGTCCCGAAGGGCGTTCGAGGGCTCTGGAGAGGTAGCGCTCCTCAAGGAACGCGCAGTGTGTGGTTGCCCAGCACTCGGCACGCACGGGGGTCCTCCGAGGGAATCAACCAATGGACCTCGACGTTGCTCAGCCGGCCCACAGGTGTCTGGAGGCACTCAGGGACCTTGGAGGGAAAACGCTGCACGCCCCTGGGGCCTAGGAGTCCCCGGGCGTGTACTGCCTTGAAAGCAAAGCGACTAAGAACTCCCGGAAAGAGCTGCATGCCTCCCTTTCTGCACGGCTACTCAGGGCCTAACCTGGAGGCCAGTTCTCACGTTGAGGCTCCCTTTGGCTCTGGAGCCTGCCGTGCGGACCGCCACCGCGGCCGCGGCAGCCCCTGGTTTAGAGAGAGCAAACTCATGATTTTCCCCGAAGCACTCTTCCAGGGCTCAGTGGCCTGTCGGGAGCCGGGAATGTCAGGGAGCGTCAAGGCAGGCATGAATGCCGCCCTCAAAATGGGAAAGCAGGGCTAGTTCCAGCAGGCCCCCGTGTTCATGGGCACACTCAGCGTACATCCCTGTGGTTTCTGACGAGTCCCAGGAGACACCGGTTACCCTGCGTTTCCTTCCCCGAGTCAACTTATCGCAGGAGGGAGTCCCGCATCCAGCGAACTGTCTCAACCAAGGAACGCCGTAGCCGCTCCTCTGGGCCTGGGGCTGCCTGCAGTGCCAAAGAAGGAACAGGACTTGAATTGCAGTAAGAACCCAAGCCGCCGTCCTCTAGGAGGCACGGTGCCTTCAGTCAGGAGGTCCTGGATGGAATGCGAAGACGAGGGTTACTCTGAGCGCAGCTCCGATTAGGGCAACGCGTAAGACCTCCGCGCCATGTGGGATGTGGCAGAACGGCGTTCGTGAACGTGTGCGAGTGCTGAGGAAACCAAGCTGCTCCAAAAGAGAGGGCAGTGCGTTTCCCTACGCTCGGCGTGCACAGAGGGGCTCTAAGGGGCTACGGGCCTGGATGGTGCTTAGCAGAGCCAGGTGCGCCTGGGGTTACTCAGTGTTCCTGCCGGGAACAGGGCGCCCCGGCTAGCCTCCCAGGTGTCCAGAAGGCTGTGCTGCCGTTCAAGGTATGCAGAGCAGAGGCCACCGCCTCCTGGAAAGTGCAGCACGCCTCCGCTTCTGCACGGCAAACCAGGGCCTTACTTCCAGGCATGGCTTCATGCTGGGTGTGCCGGGAGCCACACAGCACGCTAAGGTGCTGACTTTCTCCTCGAGCAGAGTGACTTCAGGCACGAGGGCGGGCCTCGCAGTGTTGCAAGCACAGCGTTCTCTCATGGCAGCTCACACAAGGGCCGTGACAGAGTCTTCTTGGGCACCTCGCACCCACCAGCCATGTTGTCCCGAAGGGCGTTCGAGGGCTCTGGAGATGTAGCGCTCCTCAAGGAACGCGCAGTGTGTGGTTGCCCAGCACTCGGCACGCACGGGGGTCCTCCGAGGGAATCAACCAATGGACCTCGACGTTGCTCAGCCGGCCCACAGGTGTCTGGAGGCACTCAGGGACCTTGGAGGGAAAACGCTGCACGCCCCTGGGGCCTAGGAGTCCCCGGGCGTGTACTGCCTTGAAAGCAAAGCGACTAAGAACTCCCGGAAAGAGCTGCATGCCTCCCTTTCTGCACGGCTACTCAGGGCCTAACCTGGAGGCCAGTTCTCACGTTGAGGCTCCCTTTGGCTCTGGAGCCTGCCGTGCGGACCGCCACCGCGGCCGCGGCAGCCCCTGGTTTAGAGAGAGCAAACTCATGATTTTCCCCGAAGCACTCTTCCAGGGCTCACTGGCCTGTCGGGAGCCGGGAATGTCAGGGAGCGTCAAGGCAGGCATGAATGCCGCCCTCAAAATGGGAAAGCAGGGCTAGTTCCAGCAGGCCCCCGTGTTCATGGGCACACTCAGCGTACATCCCTGTGGTTTCTGACGAGTCCCAGGAGACACCGGTTACCCTGCGTTTCCTTCCCCGAGTCAACTTATCGCAGGAGGGAGTCCCGCATCCAGCGAACTGTCTCAACCAAGGAACGCCGTAGCCGCTCCTCTGGGCCTGGGGCTGCCTGCAGTGCCAAAGAAGGAACAGGACTTGAATTGCAGTAAGAACCCAAGCCGCCGATCTCTAGGAGGCACGGTGCCTTCAGTCAGGAGGTCCTGGATGGAATGCGAAGACGAGGGTTACTCTGAGCGCAGCTCCGATTAGGGCAACGCGTAAGACCTCCGCGCCATGTGGGATGTGGCAGAACGGCGTTCGTGAACGTGTGCGAGTGCTGAGGAAACCAAGCTGCTCCAAAAGAGAGGGCAGTGCGTTTCCCTACGCTCGGCGTGCACAGAGGGGCTCTAAGGGGCTACGGGCCTGGATGGTGCTTAGCAGAGCCAGGTGCGCCTGGGGTTACTCAGTGTTCCTGCCGGGAACAGGGCGCCCCGGCTAGCCTCCCAGGTGTCCAGAAGGCTGTGCTGCCGTTCAAGGTATGCAGAGCAGAGGCCACCGCCTCCTGGAAAGTGCAGCACGCCTCCGCTTCTGCACGGCAAACCAGGGCCTTACTTCCAGGCATGGCTTCATGCTGGGTGTGCCGGGAGCCACACAGCACGCTAAGGTGCTGACTTTCTCCTCGAGCAGAGTGACTTCAGGCACGAGGGCGGGCCTCGCAGTGTTGCAAGCACAGCGTTCTCTCATGGCAGCTCACACAAGGGCCGTGACAGAGTCTTCCTGGGCACCTCGCACCCACCAGCCATGTTGTCCCGAAGGGCGTTCGAGGGCTCTGGAGAGGTAGCGCTCCTCAAGGAACGCGCAGTGTGTGGTTGCCCAGCACTCGGCACGCACGGGGGTCCTCCGAGGGAATCAACCAATGGACCTCGACGTTGCTCAGCCGGCCCACAGGTGTCTGGAGGCACTCAGGGACCTTGGAGGGAAAACGCTGCACGCCCCTGGGGCCTAGGAGTCCCCGGGCGTGTACTGCCTTGAAAGCAAAGCGACTAAGAACTCCTGGAAAGAGCTGCATGCCTCCCTTTCTGCACGGCTACTCAGGGCCTAACCTGGAGGCCAGTTCTCACGTTGAGGCTCCCTTTGGCTCTGGAGCCTGCCGTGCGGACCGCCACCGCGGCCGCGGCAGCCCCTGGTTTAGAGAGAGCAAACTCATGATTTTCCCCGAAGCACTCTTCCAGGGCTCACTGGCCTGTCGGGAGCCGGGAATGTCAGGGAGCGTCAAGGCAGGCATGAAGGCCGCCCTCAAAATGGGAAAGCAGGGCTAGTTCCAGCAGGCCCCCGTGTTCATGGGCACACTCAGCGTACATCCCTGTGGTTTCTGACGAGTCCCAGGAGACACCGGTTACCCTGCGTTTCCTTCCCCGAGTCAACTTATCGCAGGAGGGAGTCCCGCATCCAGCGAACTGTCTCAACCAAGGAACGCCGTAGCCGCTCCTCTGGGCCTGGGGCTGCCTGCAGTGCCAAAGAAGGAACAGGACTTGAATTGCAGTAAGAACCCAAGCCGCCGTCCTCTAGGAGGCACGGTGCCTTCAGTCAGGAGGTCCTGGATGGAATGCGAAGACGAGGGTTACTCTGAGCGCAGCTCCGATTAGGGCAACGCGTAAGACCTCCGCGCCATGTGGGATGTGGCAGAACGGCGTTCGTGAACGTGTGCGAGTGCTGAGGAAACCAAGCTGCTCCAAAAGAGAGGGCAGTGCGTTTCCCTACGCTCGGCGTGCACAGAGGGGCTCTAAGGGGCTACGGGCCTGGATGGTGCTTAGCAGAGCCAGGTGCGCCTGGGGTTACTCAGTGTTCCTGCCGGGAACAGGGCGCCCCGGCTAGCCTCCCAGGTGTCCAGAAGGCTGTGCTGCCGTTCAAGGTATGCAGAGCAGAGGCCACCGCCTCCTGGAAAGTGCAGCACGCCTCCGCTTCTGCACGGCAAACCAGGGCCTTACTTCCAGGCATGGCTTCATGCTGGGTGTGCCGGGAGCCACACAGCACGCTAAGGTGCTGACTTTCTCCTCGAGCAGAGTGACTTCAGGCACGAGGGCGGGCCTCGCAGTGTTGCAAGCACAGCGTTCTCTCATGGCAGCTCACACAAGGGCCGTGACAGAGTCTTCCTGGGCACCTCGCACCCACCAGCCATGTTGTCCCGAAGGGCGTTCGAGGGCTCTGGAGATGTAGCGCTCCTCAAGGAACGCGCAGTGTGTGGTTGCCCAGCACTCGGCACGCACGGGGGTCCTCCGAGGGAATCAACCAATGGACCTCGACGTTGCTCAGCCGGCCCACAGGTGTCTGGAGGCACTCAGGGACCTTGGAGGGAAAACGCTGCACGCCCCTGGGGCCTAGGAGTCCCCGGGCGTGTACTGCCTTGAAAGCAAAGCGACTAAGAACTCCCGGAAAGAGCTGCATGCCTCCCTTTCTGCACGGCTACTCAGGGCCTAACCTGGAGGCCAGTTCTCACGTTGAGGCTCCCTTTGGCTCTGGAGCCTGCCGTGCGGACCGCCACCGCGGCCGCGGAAGCCCCTGGTTTAGAGAGAGCAAACTCATGATTTTCCCCGAAGCACTCTTCCAGGGCTCACTGGCCTGTCGGGAGCCGGGAATGTCAGGGAGCGTCAAGGCAGGCATGAAGGCCGCCCTCAAAATGGGAAAGCAGGGCTAGTTCCAGCAGGCCCCCGTGTTCATGGGCACACTCAGCGTACATCCCTGTGGTTTCTGACGAGTCCCAGGAGACACCGGTTACCCTGCGTTTCCTTCCCCGAGTCAACTTATCGCAGGAGGGAGTCCCGCATCCAGCGAACTGTCTCAACCAAGGAACGCCGTAGCCGCTCCTCTGGGCCTGGGGCTGCCTGCAGTGCCAAAGAAGGAACAGGACTTGAATTGCAGTAAGAACCCAAGCCGCCGTCCTCTAGGAGGCACGGTGCCTTCAGTCAGGAGGTCCTGGATGGAATGCGAAGACGAGGGTTACTCTGAGCGCAGCTCCGATTAGGGCAACGCGTAAGACCTCCGCGCCATGTGGGATGTGGCAGAACGGCGTTCGTGAACGTGTGCGAGTGCTGAGGAAACCAAGCTGCTCCAAAAGAGAGGGCAGTGCGTTTCCCTACGCTCGGCGTGCACAGAGGGGCTCTAAGGGGCTACGGGCCTGGATGGTGCTTAGCAGAGCCAGGTGCGCCTGGGGTTGGTTACTCAGTGTTCCTGCCGGGAACAGGGCGCCCCGGCTAGCCTCCCAGGTGTCCAGAAGGCTGTGCTGCCGTTCAAGGTATGCAGAGCAGAGGCCACCGCCTCCTGGAAAGTGCAGCACGCCTCCGCTTCTGCACGGCAAACCAGGGCCTTACTTCCAGGCATGGCTTCATGCGGGGTGTGCCGGGAGCCACACAGCACGCTAAGGTGCTGACTTTCTCCTCGAGCAGAGTGACTTCAGGCACGAGGGCGGGCCTCGCAGTGTTGCAAGCACAGCGTTCTCTCATGGCAGCTCACACAAGGGCCGTGACAGAGTCTTCCTGGGCACCTCGCACCCACCAGCCATGTTGTCCCGAAGGGCGTTCGAGGGCTCTGGAGAGGTAGCGCTCCTCAAGGAACGCGCAGTGTGTGGTTGCCCAGCACTCGGCACGCACGGGGGTCCTCCGAGGGAATCAACCAATGGACCTCGACGTTGCTCAGCCGGCCCACAGGTGTCTGGAGGCACTCAGGGACCTTGGAGGGAAAACGCTGCACGCCCCTGGGGCCTAGGAGTCCCCGGGCGTGTACTGCCTTGAAAGCAAAGCGACTAAGAACTCCCGGAAAGAGCTGCATGCCTCCCTTTCTGCACGGCTACTCAGGGCCTAACCTGGAGGCCAGTTCTCACGTTGAGGCTCCCTTTGGCTCTGGAGCCTGCCGTGCGGACCGCCACCGCGGCCGCGGAAGCCCCTGGTTTAGAGAGAGCAAACTCATGATTTTCCCCGAAGCACTCTTCCAGGGCTCACTGGCCTGTCGGGAGCCGGGAATGTCAGGGAGCGTCAAGGCAGGCATGAAGGCCGCCCTCAAAATGGGAAAGCAGGGCTAGTTCCAGCAGGCCCCCGTGTTCATGGGCACACTCAGCGTACATCCCTGTGGTTTCTGACGAGTCCCAGGAGACACCGGTTACCCTGCGTTTCCTTCCCCGAGTCAACTTATCGCAGGAGGGAGTCCCGCATCCAGCGAACTGTCTCAACCAAGGAACGCCGTAGCCGCTCCTCTGGGCCTGGGGCTGCCTGCAGTGCCAAAGAAGGAACAGGACTTGAATTGCAGTAAGAACCCAAGCCGCCGTCCTCTAGGAGGCACGGTGCCTTCAGTCAGGAGGTCCTGGATGGAATGCGAAGACGAGGGTTACTCTGAGCGCAGCTCCGATTAGGGCAACGCGTAAGACCTCCGCGCCATGTGGGATGTGGCAGAACGGCGTTCGTGAACGTGTGCGAGTGCTGAGGAAACCAAGCTGCTCCAAAAGAGAGGGCAGTGCGTTTCCCTACGCTCGGCGTGCACAGAGGGGCTCTAAGGGGCTACGGGCCTGGATGGTGCTTAGCAGAGCCAGGTGCGCCTGGGGTTGGTTACTCAGTGTTCCTGCCGGGAACAGGGCGCCCCGGCTAGCCTCCCAGGTGTCCAGAAGGCTGTGCTGCCGTTCAAGGTATGCAGAGCAGAGGCCACCGCCTCCTGGAAAGTGCAGCACGCCTCCGCTTCTGCACGGCAAACCAGGGCCTTACTTCCAGGCATGGCTTCATGCGGGGTGTGCCGGGAGCCACACAGCACGCTAAGGTGCTGACTTTCTCCTCGAGCAGAGTGACTTCAGGCACGAGGGCGGGCCTCGCAGTGTTGCAAGCACAGCGTTCTCTCATGGCAGCTCACACAAGGGCCGTGACAGAGTCTTCCTGGGCACCTCGCACCCACCAGCCATGTTGTCCCGAAGGGCGTTCGAGGGCTCTGGAGATGTAGCGCTCCTCAAGGAACGCGCAGTGTGTGGTTGCCCAGCACTCGGCACGCACGGGGGTCCTCCGAGGGAATCAACCAATGGACCTCGACGTTGCTCAGCCGGCCCACAGGTGTCTGGAGGCACTCAGGGACCTTGGAGGGAAAACGCTGCACGCCCCTGGGGCCTAGGAGTCCCCGGGCGTGTACTGCCTTGAAAGCAAAGCGACTAAGAACTCCCGGAAAGAGCTGCATGCCTCCCTTTCTGCACGGCTACTCAGGGCCTAACCTGGAGGCCAGTTCTCACGTTGAGGCTCCCTTTGGCTCTGGAGCCTGCCGTGCGGACCGCCACCGCGGCCGCGGCAGCCCCTGGTTTAGAGAGAGCAAACTCATGATTTTCCCCGAAGCACTCTTCCAGGGCTCACTGGCCTGTCGGGAGCCGGGAATGTCAGGGAGCGTCAAGGCAGGCATGAAGGCCGCCCTCAAAATGGGAAAGCAGGGCTAGTTCCAGCAGGCCCCCGTGTTCATGGGCACACTCAGCGTACATCCCTGTGGTTTCTGACGAGTCCCAGGAGACACCGGTTACCCTGCGTTTCCTTCCCCGAGTCAACTTATCGCAGGAGGGAGTCCCGCATCCAGCGAACTGTCTCAACCAAGGAACGCCGTAGCCGCTCCTCTGGGCCTGGGGCTGCCTGCAGTGCCAAAGAAGGAACAGGACTTGAATTGCAGTAAGAACCCAAGCCGCCGTCCTCTAGGAGGCACGGTGCCTTCAGTCAGGAGGTCCTGGATGGAATGCGAAGACGAGGGTTACTCTGAGCGCAGCTCCGATTAGGGCAACGCGTAAGACCTCCGCGCCATGTGGGATGTGGCAGAACGGCGTTCGTGAACGTGTGCGAGTGCTGAGGAAACCAAGCTGCTCCAAAAGAGAGGGCAGTGCGTTTCCCTACGCTCGGCGTGCACAGAGGGGCTCTAAGGGGCTACGGGCCTGGATGGTGCTTAGCAGAGCCAGGTGCGCCTGGGGTTGGTTACTCAGTGTTCCTGCCGGGAACAGGGCGCCCCGGCTAGCCTCCCAGGTGTCCAGAAGGCTGTGCTGCCGTTCAAGGTATGCAGAGCAGAGGCCACCGCCTCCTGGAAAGTGCAGCACGCCTCCGCTTCTGCACGGCAAACCAGGGCCTTACTTCCAGGCATGGCTTCATGCGGGGTGTGCCGGGAGCCACACAGCACGCTAAGGTGCTGACTTTCTCCTCGAGCAGAGTGACTTCAGGCATGAGGGCGGGCCTCGCAGTGTTGCAAGCACAGCGTTCTCTCATGGCAGCTCACACAAGGGCCGTGACAGAGTCTTCCTGGGCACCTCGCACCCACCAGCCATGTTGTCCCGAAGGGCGTTCGAGGGCTCTGGAGAGGTAGCGCTCCTCAAGGAACGCGCAGTGTGTGGTTGCCCAGCACTCGGCACGCACGGGGGTCCTCCGAGGGAATCAACCAATGGACCTCGACGTTGCTCAGCCGGCCCACAGGTGTCTGGAGGCACTCAGGGACCTTGGAGGGAAAACGCTGCACGCCCCTGGGGCCTAGGAGTCCCCGGGCGTGTACTGCCTTGAAAGCAAAGCGACTAAGAACTCCCGGAAAGAGCTGCATGCCTCCCTTTCTGCACGGCTACTCAGGGCCTAACCTGGAGGCCAGTTCTCACGTTGAGGCTCCCTTTGGCTCTGGAGCCTGCCGTGCGGACCGCCACCGCGGCCGCGGCAGCCCCTGGTTTAGAGAGAGCAAACTCATGATTTTCCCCGAAGCACTCTTCCAGGGCTCACTGGCCTGTCGGGAGCCGGGAATGTCAGGGAGCGTCAAGGCAGGCATGAAGGCCGCCCTCAAAATGGGAAAGCAGGGCTAGTTCCAGCAGGCCCCCGTGTTCATGGGCACACTCAGCGTACATCCCTGTGGTTTCTGACGAGTCCCAGGAGACACCGGTTACCCTGCGTTTCCTTCCCCGAGTCAACTTATCGCAGGAGGGAGTCCCGCATCCAGCGAACTGTCTCAACCAAGGAACGCCGTAGCCGCTCCTCTGGGCCTGGGGCTGCCTGCAGTGCCAAAGAAGGAACAGGACTTGAATTGCAGTAAGAACCCAAGCCGCCGTCCTCTAGGAGGCACGGTGCCTTCAGTCAGGAGGTCCTGGATGGAATGCGAAGACGAGGGTTACTCTGAGCGCAGCTCCGATTAGGGCAACGCGTAAGACCTCCGCGCCATGTGGGATGTGGCAGAACGGCGTTCGTGAACGTGTGCGAGTGCTGAGGAAACCAAGCTGCTCCAAAAGAGAGGGCAGTGCGTTTCCCTACGCTCGGCGTGCACAGAGGGGCTCTAAGGGGCTACGGGCCTGGATGGTGCTTAGCAGAGCCAGGTGCGCCTGGGGTTGGTTACTCAGTGTTCCTGCCGGGAACAGGGCGCCCCGGCTAGCCTCCCAGGTGTCCAGAAGGCTGTGCTGCCATTCAAGGTATGCAGAGCAGAGGCCACCGCCTCCTGGAAAGTGCAGCACGCCTCCGCTTCTGCACGGCAAACCAGGGCCTTACTTCCAGGCATGGCTTCATGCGGGGTGTGCCGGGAGCCACACAGCACGCTAAGGTGCTGACTTTCTCCTCGAGCAGAGTGACTTCAGGCACGAGGGCGGGCCTCGCAGTGTTGCAAGCACAGCGTTCTCTCATGGCAGCTCACACAAGGGCCGTGACAGAGTCTTCCTGGGCACCTCGCACCCACCAGCCATGTTGTCCCGAAGGGCGTTCGAGGGCTCTGGAGATGTAGCGCTCCTCAAGGAACGCGCAGTGTGTGGTTGCCCAGCACTCGGCACGCACGGGGGTCCTCCGAGGGAATCAACCAATGGACCTCGACGTTGCTCAGCCGGCCCACAGGTGTCTGGAGGCACTCAGGGACCTTGGAGGGAAAACGCTGCACGCCCCTGGGGCCTAGGAGTCCCCGGGCGTGTACTGCCTTGAAAGCAAAGCGACTAAGAACTCCCGGAAAGAGCTGCATGCCTCCCTTTCTGCACGGCTACTCAGGGCCTAACCTGGAGGCCAGTTCTCACGTTGAGGCTCCCTTTGGCTCTGGAGCCTGCCGTGCGGACCGCCACCGCGGCCGCGGCAGCCCCTGGTTTAGAGAGAGCAAACTCATGATTTTCCCCGAAGCACTCTTCCAGGGCTCACTGGCCTGTCGGGAGCCGGGAATGTCAGGGAGCGTCAAGGCAGGCATGAAGGCCGCCCTCAAAATGGGAAAGCAGGGCTAGTTCCAGCAGGCCCCCATGTTCATGGGCACACTCAGCGTACATCCCTGTGGTTTCTGACGAGTCCCAGGAGACACCGGTTACCCTGCGTTTCCTTCCCCGAGTCAACTTATCGCAGGAGGGAGTCCCGCATCCAGCGAACTGTCTCAACCAAGGAACGCCGTAGCCGCTCCTCTGGGCCTGGGGCTGCCTGCAGTGCCAAAGAAGGAACAGGACTTGAATTGCAGTAAGAACCCAAGCCGCCGTCCTCTAGGAGGCACGGTGCCTTCAGTCAGGAGGTCCTGGATGGAATGCGAAGACGAGGGTTACTCTGAGCGCAGCTCCGATTAGGGCAACGCGTAAGACCTCCGCGCCATGTGGGATGTGGCAGAACGGCGTTCGTGAACGTGTGCGAGTGCTGAGGAAACCAAGCTGCTCCAAAAGAGAGGGCAGTGCGTTTCCCTACGCTCGGCGTGCACAGAGGGGCTCTAAGGGGCTACGGGCCTGGATGGTGCTTAGCAGAGCCAGGTGCGCCTGGGGTTGGTTACTCAGTGTTCCTGCCGGGAACAGGGCGCCCCGGCTAGCCTCCCAGGTGTCCAGAAGGCTGTGCTGCCGTTCAAGGTATGCAGAGCAGAGGCCACCGCCTCCTGGAAAGTGCAGCACGCCTCCGCTTCTGCACGGCAAACCAGGGCCTTACTTCCAGGCATGGCTTCATGCTGGGTGTGCCGGGAGCCACACAGCACGCTAAGGTGCTGACTTTCTCCTCGAGCAGAGTGACTTCAGGCACGAGGGCGGGCCTCGCAGTGTTGCAAGCACAGCGTTCTCTCATGGCAGCTCACACAAGGGCCGTGACAGAGTCTTCCTGGGCACCTCGCACCCACCAGCCATGTTGTCCCGAAGGGCGTTCGAGGGCTCTGGAGATGTAGCGCTCCTCAAGGAACGCGCAGTGTGTGGTTGCCCAGCACTCGGCACGCACGGGGGTCCTCCGAGGGAATCAACCAATGGACCTCGACGTTGCTCAGCCGGCCCACAGGTGTCTGGAGGCACTCAGGGACCTTGGAGGGAAAACGCTGCACGCCCCTGGGGCCTAGGAGTCCCCGGGCGTGTACTGCCTTGAAAGCAAAGCGACTAAGAACTCCCGGAAAGAGCTGCATGCCTCCCTTTCTGCACGGCTACTCAGGGCCTAACCTGGAGGCCAGTTCTCACGTTGAGGCTCCCTTTGGCTCTGGAGCCTGCCGTGCGGACCGCCACCGCGGCCGCGGCAGCCCCTGGTTTAGAGAGAGCAAACTCATGATTTTCCCCGAAGCACTCTTCCAGGGCTCACTGGCCTGTCGGGAGCCGGGAATGTCAGGGAGCGTCAAGGCAGGCATGAAGGCCGCCCTCAAAATGGGAAAGCAGGGCTAGTTCCAGCAGGCCCCCGTGTTCATGGGCACACTCAGCGTACATCCCTGTGGTTTCTGACGAGTCCCAGGAGACACCGGTTACCCTGCGTTTCCTTCCCCGAGTCAACTTATCGCAGGAGGGAGTCCCGCATCCAGCGAACTGTCTCAACCAAGGAACGCCGTAGCCGCTCCTCTGGGCCTGGGGCTGCCTGCAGTGCCAAAGAAGGAACAGGACTTGAATTGCAGTAAGAACCCAAGCCGCCGTCCTCTAGGAGGCACGGTGCCTTCAGTCAGGAGGTCCTGGATGGAATGCGAAGACGAGGGTTACTCTGAGCGCAGCTCCGATTAGGGCAACGCGTAAGACCTCCGCGCCATGTGGGATGTGGCAGAACGGCGTTCGTGAACGTGTGCGAGTGCTGAGGAAACCAAGCTGCTCCAAAAGAGAGGGCAGTGCGTTTCCCTACGCTCGGCGTGCACAGAGGGGCTCTAAGGGGCTACGGGCCTGGATGGTGCTTAGCAGAGCCAGGTGCGCCTGGGGTTACTCAGTGTTCCTGCCGGGAACAGGGCGCCCCGGCTAGCCTCCCAGGTGTCCAGAAGGCTGTGCTGCCGTTCAAGGTATGCAGAGCAGAGGCCACCGCCTCCTGGAAAGTGCAGCACGTCTCCGCTTCTGCACGGCAAACCAGGGCCTTACTTCCAGGCATGGCTTCATGCGGGGTGTGCCGGGAGCCACACAGCACGCTAAGGTGCTGACTTTCTGCTCGAGCAGAGTGACTTCAGGCACGAGGGCGGGCCTCGCAGTGTTGCAAGCACAGCGTTCTCTCATGGCAGCTCACACAAGGGCCGTGACAGAGTCTTCCTGGGCACCTCGCACCCACCAGCCATGTTGTCCCGAAGGGCGTTCGAGGGCTCTGGAGAGGTAGCGCTCCTCAAGGAACGCGCAGTGTGTGGTTGCCCAGCACTCGGCACGCACGGGGGTCCTCCGAGGGAATCAACCAATGGACCTCGACGTTGCTCAGCCGGCCCACAGGTGTCTGGAGGCACTCAGGGACCTTGGAGGGAAAACGCTGCACGCCCCTGGGGCCTAGGAGTCCCCGGGCGTGTACTGCCTTGAAAGCAAAGCGACTAAGAACTCCCGGAAAGAGCTGCATGCCTCCCTTTCTGCACGGCTACTCAGGGCCTAACCTGGAGGCCAGTTCTCACGTTGAGGCTCCCTTTGGCTCTGGAGCCTGCCGTGCGGACCGCCACCGCGGCCGCGGCAGCCCCTGGTTTAGAGAGAGCAAACTCATGATTTTCCCCGAAGCACTCTTCCAGGGCTCACTGGCCTGTCGGGAGCCGGGAATGTCAGGGAGCGTCAAGGCAGGCATGAAGGCCGCCCTCAAAATGGGAAAGCAGGGCTAGTTCCAGCAGGCCCCCGTGTTCATGGGCACACTCAGCGTACATCCCTGTGGTTTCTGACGAGTCCCAGGAGACACCGGTTACCCTGCGTTTCCTTCCCCGAGTCAACTTATCGCAGGAGGGAGTCCCGCATCCAGCGAACTGTCTCAACCAAGGAACGCCGTAGCCGCTCCTCTGGGCCTGGGGCTGCCTGCAGTGCCAAAGAAGGAACAGGACTTGAATTGCAGTAAGAACCCAAGCCGCCGTCCTCTAGGAGGCACGGTGCCTTCAGTCAGGAGGTCCTGGATGGAATGCGAAGACGAGGGTTACTCTGAGCGCAGCTCCGATTAGGGCAACGCGTAAGACCTCCGCGCCATGTGGGATGTGGCAGAACGGCGTTCGTGAACGTGTGCGAGTGCTGAGGAAACCAAGCTGCTCCAAAAGAGAGGGCAGTGCGTTTCCCTACGCTCGGCATGCACAGAGGGGCTCTAAGGGGCTACGGGCCTGGATGGTGCTTAGCAGAGCCAGGTGCGCCTGGGGTTGGTTACTCAGTGTTCCTGCCGGGAACAGGGCGCCCCGGCTAGCCTCCCAGGTGTCCAGAAGGCTGTGCTGCCGTTCAAGGTATGCAGAGCAGAGGCCACCGCCTCCTGGAAAGTGCAGCACGCCTCCGCTTCTGCACGGCAAACCAGGGCCTTACTTCCAGGCATGGCTTCATGCGGGGTGTGCCGGGAGCCACACAGCACGCTAAGGTGCTGACTTTCTGCTCGAGCAGAGTGACTTCAGGCACGAGGGCGGGCCTCGCAGTGTTGCAAGCACAGCGTTCTCTCATGGCAGCTCACACAAGGGCCGTGACAGAGTCTTCCTGGGCACCTCGCACCCACCAGCCATGTTGTCCCGAAGGGCGTTCGAGGGCTCTGGAGAGGTAGCGCTCCTCAAGGAACGCGCAGTGTGTGGTTGCCCAGCACTCGGCACGCACGGGGGTCCTCCGAGGGAATCAACCAATGGACCTCGACGTTGCTCAGCCGGCCCACAGGTGTCTGGAGGCACTCAGGGACCTTGGAGGGAAAACGCTGCACGCCCCTGGGGCCTAGGAGTCCCCGGGCGTGTACTGCCTTGAAAGCAAAGCGACTAAGAACTCCCGGAAAGAGCTGCATGCCTCCCTTTCTGCACGGCTACTCAGGGCCTAACCTGGAGGCCAGTTCTCACGTTGAGGCTCCCTTTGGCTCTGGAGCCTGCCGTGCGGACCGCCACCGCGGCCGCGGCAGCCCCTGGTTTAGAGAGAGCAAACTCATGATTTTCCCCGAAGCACTCTTCCAGGGCTCACTGGCCTGTCGGGAGCCGGGAATGTCAGGGAGCGTCAAGGCAGGCATGAAGGCCGCCCTCAAAATGGGAAAGCAGGGCTAGTTCCAGCAGGCCCCCGTGTTCATGGGCACACTCAGCGTACATCCCTGTGGTTTCTGACGAGTCCCAGGAGACACCGGTTACCCTGCGTTTCCTTCCCCGAGTCAACTTATCGCAGGAGGGAGTCCCGCATCCAGCGAACTGTCTCAACCAAGGAACGCCGTAGCCGCTCCTCTGGGCCTGGGGCTGCCTGCAGTGCCAAAGAAGGAACAGGACTTGAATTGCAGTAAGAACCCAAGCCGCCGTCCTCTAGGAGGCACGGTGCCTTCAGTCAGGAGGTCCTGGATGGAATGCGAAGACGAGGGTTACTCTGAGCGCAGCTCCGATTAGGGCAACGCGTAAGACCTCCGCGCCATGTGGGATGTGGCAGAACGGCGTTCGTGAACGTGTGCGAGTGCTGAGGAAACCAAGCTGCTCCAAAAGAGAGGGCAGTGCGTTTCCCTACGCTCGGCGTGCACAGAGGGGCTCTAAGGGGCTACGGGCCTGGATGGTGCTTAGCAGAGCCAGGTGCGCCTGGGGTTGGTTACTCAGTGTTCCTGCCGGGAACAGGGCGCCCCGGCTAGCCTCCCAGGTGTCCAGAAGGCTGTGCTGCCGTTCAAGGTATGCAGAGCAGAGGCCACCGCCTCCTGGAAAGTGCAGCACGCCTCCGCTTCTGCACGGCAAACCAGGGCCTTACTTCCAGGCATGGCTTCATGCGGGGTGTGCCGGGAGCCACACAGCACGCTAAGGTGCTGACTTTCTGCTCGAGCAGAGTGACTTCAGGCACGAGGGCGGGCCTCGCAGTGTTGCAAGCACAGCGTTCTCTCATGGCAGCTCACACAAGGGCCGTGACAGAGTCTTCCTGGGCACCTCGCACCCACCAGCCATGTTGTCCCGAAGGGCGTTCGAGGGCTCTGGAGAGGTAGCGCTCCTCAAGGAACGCGCAGTGTGTGGTTGCCCAGCACTCGGCACGCACGGGGGTCCTCCGAGGGAATCAACCAATGGACCTCGACGTTGCTCAGCCGGCCCACAGGTGTCTGGAGGCACTCAGGGACCTTGGAGGGAAAACGCTGCACGCCCCTGGGGCCTAGGAGTCCCCGGGCGTGTACTGCCTTGAAAGCAAAGCGACTAAGAACTCCCGGAAAGAGCTGCATGCCTCCCTTTCTGCACGGCTACTCAGGGCCTAACCTGGAGGCCAGTTCTCACGTTGAGGCTCCCTTTGGCTCTGGAGCCTGCCGTGCGGACCGCCACCGCGGCCGCGGCAGCCCCTGGTTTAGAGAGAGCAAACTCATGATTTTCCCCGAAGCACTCTTCCAGGGCTCACTGGCCTGTCGGGAGCCGGGAATGTCAGGGAGCGTCAAGGCAGGCATGAAGGCCGCCCTCAAAATGGGAAAGCAGGGCTAGTTCCAGCAGGCCCCCGTGTTCATGGGCACACTCAGCGTACATCCCTGTGGTTTCTGACGAGTCCCAGGAGACACCGGTTACCCTGCGTTTCCTTCCCCGAGTCAACTTATCGCAGGAGGGAGTCCCGCATCCAGCGAACTGTCTCAACCAAGGAACGCCGTAGCCGCTCCTCTGGGCCTGGGGCTGCCTGCAGTGCCAAAGAAGGAACAGGACTTGAATTGCAGTAAGAACCCAAGCCGCCGTCCTCTAGGAGGCACGGTGCCTTCAGTCAGGAGGTCCTGGATGGAATGCGAAGACGAGGGTTACTCTGAGCGCAGCTCCGATTAGGGCAACGCGTAAGACCTCCGCGCCATGTGGGATGTGGCAGAACGGCGTTCGTGAACGTGTGCGAGTGCTGAGGAAACCAAGCTGCTCCAAAAGAGAGGGCAGTGCGTTTCCCTACGCTCGGCGTGCACAGAGGGGCTCTAAGGGGCTACGGGCCTGGATGGTGCTTAGCAGAGCCAGGTGCGCCTGGGGTTGGTTACTCAGTGTTCCTGCCGGGAACAGGGCGCCCCGGCTAGCCTCCCAGGTGTCCAGAAGGCTGTGCTGCCGTTCAAGGTATGCAGAGCAGAGGCCACCGCCTCCTGGAAAGTGCAGCACGCCTCCGCTTCTGCACGGCAAACCAGGGCCTTACTTCCAGGCATGGCTTCATGCGGGGTGTGCCGGGAGCCACACAGCACGCTAAGGTGCTGACTTTCTCCTCGAGCAGAGTGACTTCAGGCACGAGGGCGGGCCTCGCAGTGTTGCAAGCACAGCGTTCTCTCATGGCAGCTCACACAAGGGCCGTGACAGAGTCTTCCTGGGCACCTCGCACCCACCAGCCATGTTGTCCCGAAGGGCGTTCGAGGGCTCTGGAGATGTAGCGCTCCTCAAGGAACGCGCAGTGTGTGGTTGCCCAGCACTCGGCACGCACGGGGGTCCTCCGAGGGAATCAACCAATGGACCTCGACGTTGCTCAGCCGGCCCACAGGTGTCTGGAGGCACTCAGGGACCTTGGAGGGAAAACGCTGCACGCCCCTGGGGCCTAGGAGTCCCCGGGCGTGTACTGCCTTGAAAGCAAAGCGACTAAGAACTCCCGGAAAGAGCTGCATGCCTCCCTTTCTGCACGGCTACTCAGGGCCTAACCTGGAGGCCAGTTCTCACGTTGAGGCTCCCTTTGGCTCTGGAGCCTGCCGTGCGGACCGCCACCGCGGCCGCGGCAGCCCCTGGTTTAGAGAGAGCAAACTCATGATTTTCCCCGAAGCACTCTTCCAGGGCTCACTGGCCTGTCGGGAGCCGGGAATGTCAGGGAGCGTCAAGGCAGGCATGAAGGCCGCCCTCAAAATGGGAAAGCAGGGCTAGTTCCAGCAGGCCCCCGTGTTCATGGGCACACTCAGCGTACATCCCTGTGGTTTCTGACGAGTCCCAGGAGACACCGGTTACCCTGCGTTTCCTTCCCCGAGTCAACTTATCGCAGGAGGGAGTCCCGCATCCAGCGAACTGTCTCAACCAAGGAACGCCGTAGCCGCTCCTCTGGGCCTGGGGCTGCCTGCAGTGCCAAAGAAGGAACAGGACTTGAATTGCAGTAAGAACCCAAGCCGCCGTCCTCTAGGAGGCACGGTGCCTTCAGTCAGGAGGTCCTGGATGGAATGCGAAGACGAGGGTTACTCTGAGCGCAGCTCCGATTAGGGCAACGCGTAAGACCTCCGCGCCATGTGGGATGTGGCAGAACGGCGTTCGTGAACGTGTGCGAGTGCTGAGGAAACCAAGCTGCTCCAAAAGAGAGGGCAGTGCGTTTCCCTACGCTCGGCGTGCACAGAGGGGCTCTAAGGGGCTACGGGCCTGGATGGTGCTTAGCAGAGCCAGGTGCGCCTGGGGTTGGTTACTCAGTGTTCCTGCCGGGAACAGGGCGCCCCGGCTAGCCTCCCAGGTGTCCAGAAGGCTGTGCTGCCGTTCAAGGTATGCAGAGCAGAGGCCACCGCCTCCTGGAAAGTGCAGCACGCCTCCGCTTCTGCACGGCAAACCAGGGCCTTACTTCCAGGCATGGCTTCATGCGGGGTGTGCCGGGAGCCACACAGCACGCTAAGGTGCTGACTTTCTGCTCGAGCAGAGTGACTTCAGGCACGAGGGCGGGCCTCGCAGTGTTGCAAGCACAGCGTTCTCTCATGGCAGCTCACACAAGGGCCGTGACAGAGTCTTCCTGGGCACCTCGCACCCACCAGCCATGTTGTCCCGAAGGGCGTTCGAGGGCTCTGGAGAGGTAGCGCTCCTCAAGGAACGCGCAGTGTGTGGTTGCCCAGCACTCGGCACGCACGGGGGTCCTCCGAGGGAATCAACCAATGGACCTCGACGTTGCTCAGCCGGCCCACAGGTGTCTGGAGGCACTCAGGGACCTTGGAGGGAAAACGCTGCACGCCCCTGGGGCCTAGGAGTCCCCGGGCGTGTACTGCCTTGAAAGCAAAGCGACTAAGAACTCCCGGAAAGAGCTGCATGCCTCCCTTTCTGCACGGCTACTCAGGGCCTAACCTGGAGGCCAGTTCTCACGTTGAGGCTCCCTTTGGCTCTGGAGCCTGCCGTGCGGACCGCCACCGCGGCCGTGGCAGCCCCTGGTTTAGAGAGAGCAAACTCATGATTTTCCCCGAAGCACTCTTCCAGGGCTCACTGGCCTGTCGGGAGCCGGGAATGTCAGGGAGCGTCAAGGCAGGCATGAAGGCCGCCCTCAAAATGGGAAAGCAGGGCTAGTTCCAGCAGGCCCCCGTGTTCATGGGCACACTCAGCGTACATCCCTGTGGTTTCTGACGAGTCCCAGGAGACACCGGTTACCCTGCGTTTCCTTCCCCGAGTCAACTTATCGCAGGAGGGAGTCCCGCATCCAGCGAACTGTCTCAACCAAGGAACGCCGTAGCCGCTCCTCTGGGCCTGGGGCTGCCTGCAGTGCCAAAGAAGGAACAGGACTTGAATTGCAGTAAGAACCCAAGCCGCCGTCCTCTAGGAGGCACGGTGCCTTCAGTCAGGAGGTCCTGGATGGAATGCGAAGACGAGGGTTACTCTGAGCGCAGCTCCGATTAGGGCAACGCGTAAGACCTCCGCGCCATGTGGGATGTGGCAGAACGGCGTTCGTGAACGTGTGCGAGTGCTGAGGAAACCAAGCTGCTCCAAAAGAGAGGGCAGTGCGTTTCCCTACGCTCGGCGTGCACAGAGGGGCTCTAAGGGGCTACGGGCCTGGATGGTGCTTAGCAGAGCCAGGTGCGCCTGGGGTTGGTTACTCAGTGTTCCTGCCGGGAACAGGGCGCCCCGGCTAGCCTCCCAGGTGTCCAGAAGGCTGTGCTGCCGTTCAAGGTATGCAGAGCAGAGGCCACCGCCTCCTGGAAAGTGCAGCACGCCTCCGCTTCTGCACGGCAAACCAGGGCCTTACTTCCAGGCATGGCTTCATGCGGGGTGTGCCGGGAGCCACACAGCACGCTAAGGTGCTGACTCTCTGCTCGAGCAGAGTGACTTCAGGCACGAGGGCGGGCCTCGCAGTGTTGCAAGCACAGCGTTCTCTCATGGCAGCTCACACAAGGGCCGTGACAGAGTCTTCCTGGGCACCTCGCACCCACCAGCCATGTTGTCCCGAAGGGCGTTCGAGGGCTCTGGAGAGGTAGCGCTCCTCAAGGAACGCGCAGTGTGTGGTTGCCCAGCACTCGGCACGCACGGGGGTCCTCCGAGGGAATCAACCAATGGACCTCGACGTTGCTCAGCCGGCCCACAGGTGTCTGGAGGCACTCAGGGACCTTGGAGGGAAAACGCTGCACGCCCCTGGGGCCTAGGAGTCCCCGGGCGTGTACTGCCTTGAAAGCAAAGCGACTAAGAACTCCCGGAAAGAGCTGCATGCCTCCCTTTCTGCACGGCTACTCAGGGCCTAACCTGGAGGCCAGTTCTCACGTTGAGGCTCCCTTTGGCTCTGGAGCCTGCCGTGCGGACCGCCACCGCGGCCGCGGCAGCCCCTGGTTTAGAGAGAGCAAACTCATGATTTTCCCCGAAGCACTCTTCCAGGGCTCACTGGCCTGTCGGGAGCCGGGAATGTCAGGGAGCGTCAAGGCAGGCATGAAGGCCGCCCTCAAAATGGGAAAGCAGGGCTAGTTCCAGCAGGCCCCCGTGTTCATGGGCACACTCAGCGTACATCCCTGTGGTTTCTGACGAGTCCCAGGAGACACCGGTTACCCTGCGTTTCCTTCCCCGAGTCAACTTATCGCAGGAGGGAGTCCCGCATCCAGCGAACTGTCTCAACCAAGGAACGCCGTAGCCGCTCCTCTGGGCCTGGGGCTGCCTGCAGTGCCAAAGAAGGAACAGGACTTGAATTGCAGTAAGAACCCAAGCCGCCGTCCTCTAGGAGGCACGGTGCCTTCAGTCAGGAGGTCCTGGATGGAATGCGAAGACGAGGGTTACTCTGAGCGCAGCTCCGATTAGGGCAACGCGTAAGACCTCCGCGCCATGTGGGATGTGGCAGAACGGCGTTCGTGAACGTGTGCGAGTGCTGAGGAAACCAAGCTGCTCCAAAAGAGAGGGCAGTGCGTTTCCCTACGCTCGGCGTGCACAGAGGGGCTCTAAGGGGCTACGGGCCTGGATGGTGCTTAGCAGAGCCAGGTGCGCCTGGGGTTGGTTACTCAGTGTTCCTGCCGGGAACAGGGCGCCCCGGCTAGCCTCCCAGGTGTCCAGAAGGCTGTGCTGCCGTTCAAGGTATGCAGAGCAGAGGCCACCGCCTCCTGGAAAGTGCAGCACGCCTCCGCTTCTGCACGGCAAACCAGGGCCTTACTTCCAGGCATGGCTTCATGCGGGGTGTGCCGGGAGCCACACAGCACGCTAAGGTGCTGACTTTCTGCTCGAGCAGAGTGACTTCAGGCACGAGGGCGGGCCTCGCAGTGTTGCAAGCACAGCGTTCTCTCATGGCAGCTCACACAAGGGCCGTGACAGAGTCTTCCTGGGCACCTCGCACCCACCAGCCATGTTGTCCCGAAGGGCGTTCGAGGGCTCTGGAGAGGTAGCGCTCCTCAAGGAACGCGCAGTGTGTGGTTGCCCAGCACTCGGCACGCACGGGGGTCCTCCGAGGGAATCAACCAATGGACCTCGACGTTGCTCAGCCGGCCCACAGGTGTCTGGAGGCACTCAGGGACCTTGGAGGGAAAACGCTGCACGCCCCTGGGGCCTAGGAGTCCCCGGGCGTGTACTGCCTTGAAAGCAAAGCGACTAAGAACTCCCGGAAAGAGCTGCATGCCTCCCTTTCTGCACGGCTACTCAGGGCCTAACCTGGAGGCCAGTTCTCACGTTGAGGCTCCCTTTGGCTCTGGAGCCTGCCGTGCGGACCGCCACCGCGGCCGCGGCAGCCCCTGGTTTAGAGAGAGCAAACTCATGATTTTCCCCGAAGCACTCTTCCAGGGCTCACTGGCCTGTCGGGAGCCGGGAATGTCAGGGAGCGTCAAGGCAGGCATGAAGGCCGCCCTCAAAATGGGAAAGCAGGGCTAGTTCCAGCAGGCCCCCGTGTTCATGGGCACACTCAGCGTACATCCCTGTGGTTTCTGACGAGTCCCAGGAGACACCGGTTACCCTGCGTTTCCTTCCCCGAGTCAACTTATCGCAGGAGGGAGTCCCGCATCCAGCGAACTGTCTCAACCAAGGAACGCCGTAGCCGCTCCTCTGGGCCTGGGGCTGCCTGCAGTGCCAAAGAAGGAACAGGACTTGAATTGCAGTAAGAACCCAAGCCGCCGTCCTCTAGGAGGCACGGTGCCTTCAGTCAGGAGGTCCTGGATGGAATGCGAAGACGAGGGTTACTCTGAGCGCAGCTCCGATTAGGGCAACGCGTAAGACCTCCGCGCCATGTGGGATGTGGCAGAACGGCGTTCGTGAACGTGTGCGAGTGCTGAGGAAACCAAGCTGCTCCAAAAGAGAGGGCAGTGCGTTTCCCTACGCTCGGCGTGCACAGAGGGGCTCTAAGGGGCTACGGGCCTGGATGGTGCTTAGCAGAGCCAGGTGCGCCTGGGGTTGGTTACTCAGTGTTCCTGCCGGGAACAGGGCGCCCCGGCTAGCCTCCCAGGTGTCCAGAAGGCTGTGCTGCCGTTCAAGGTATGCAGAGCAGAGGCCACCGCCTCCTGGAAAGTGCAGCACGCCTCCGCTTCTGCACGGCAAACCAGGGCCTTACTTCCAGGCATGGCTTCATGCTGGGTGTGCCGGGAGCCACACAGCACGCTAAGGTGCTGACTTTCTCCTCGAGCAGAGTGACTTCAGGCACGAGGGCGGGCCTCGCAGTGTTGCAAGCACAGCGTTCTCTCATGGCAGCTCACACAAGGGCCGTGACAGAGTCTTCCTGGGCACCTCGCACCCACCAGCCATGTTGTCCCGAAGGGCGTTCGAGGGCTCTGGAGATGTAGCGCTCCTCAAGGAACGCGCAGTGTGTGGTTGCCCAGCACTCGGCACGCACGGGGGTCCTCCGAGGGAATCAACCAATGGACCTCGACGTTGCTCAGCCGGCCCACAGGTGTCTGGAGGCACTCAGGGACCTTGGAGGGAAAACGCTGCACGCCCGTGGGGCCTAGGAGTCCCCGGGCGTGTACTGCCTTGAAAGCAAAGCGACTAAGAACTCCCGGAAAGAGCTGCATGCCTCCCTTTCTGCACGGCTACTCAGGGCCTAACCTGGAGGCCAGTTCTCACGTTGAGGCTCCCTTTGGCTCTGGAGCCTGCCGTGCGGACCGCCACCGCGGCCGCGGCAGCCCCTGGTTTAGAGAGAGCAAACTCATGATTTTCCCCGAAGCACTCTTCCAGGGCTCACTGGCCTGTCGGGAGCCGGGAATGTCAGGGAGCGTCAAGGCAGGCATGAAGGCCGCCCTCAAAATGGGAAAGCAGGGCTAGTTCCAGCAGACCCCCGTGTTCATGGGCACACTCAGCGTACATCCCTGTGGTTTCTGACGAGTCCCAGGAGACACCGGTTACCCTGCGTTTCCTTCCCCGAGTCAACTTATCGCAGGAGGGAGTCCCGCATCCAGCGAACTGTCTCAACCAAGGAACGCCGTAGCCGCTCCTCTGGGCCTGGGGCTGCCTGCAGTGCCAAAGAAGGAACAGGACTTGAATTGCAGTAAGAACCCAAGCCGCCGTCCTCTAGGAGGCACGGTGCCTTCAGTCAGGAGGTCCTGGATGGAATGCGAAGACGAGGGTTACTCTGAGCGCAGCTCCGATTAGGGCAACGCGTAAGACCTCCGCGCCATGTGGGATGTGGCAGAACGGCGTTCGTGAACGTGTGCGAGTGCTGAGGAAACCAAGCTGCTCCAAAAGAGAGGGCAGTGCGTTTCCCTACGCTCGGCGTGCACAGAGGGGCTCTAAGGGGCTACGGGCCTGGATGGTGCTTAGCAGAGCCAGGTGCGCCTGGGGTTGGTTACTCAGTGTTCCTGCCGGGAACAGGGCGCCCCGGCTAGCCTCCCAGGTGTCCAGAAGGCTGTGCTGCCGTTCAAGGTATGCAGAGCAGAGGCCACCGCCTCCTGGAAAGTGCAGCACGCCTCCGCTTCTGCACGGCAAACCAGGGCCTTACTTCCAGGCATGGCTTCATGCTGGGTGTGCCGGGAGCCACACAGCACGCTAAGGTGCTGACTTTCTCCTCGAGCAGAGTGACTTCAGGCACGAGGGCGGGCCTCGCAGTGTTGCAAGCACAGCGTTCTCTCATGGCAGCTCACACAAGGGCCGTGACAGAGTCTTCCTGGGCACCTCGCACCCACCAGCCATGTTGTCCCGAAGGGCGTTCGAGGGCTCTGGAGATGTAGCGCTCCTCAAGGAACACGCAGTGTGTGGTTGCCCAGCACTCGGCACGCACGGGGGTCCTCCGAGGGAATCAACCAATGGACCTCGACGTTGCTCAGCCGGCCCACAGGTGTCTGGAGGCACTCAGGGACCTTGGAGGGAAAACGCTGCACGCCCGTGGGGCCTAGGAGTCCCCGGGCGTGTACTGCCTTGAAAGCAAAGCGACTAAGAACTCCCGGAAAGAGCTGCATGCCTCCCTTTCTGCACGGCTACTCAGGGCCTAACCTGGAGGCCAGTTCTCACGTTGAGGCTCCCTTTGGCTCTGGAGCCTGCCGTGCGGACCGCCACCGCGGCCGCGGCAGCCCCTGGTTTAGAGAGAGCAAACTCATGATTTTCCCCGAAGCACTCTTCCAGGGCTCACTGGCCTGTCGGGAGCCGGGAATGTCAGGGAGCGTCAAGGCAGGCATGAAGGCCGCCCTCAAAATGGGAAAGCAGGGCTAGTTCCAGCAGGCCCCCGTGTTCATGGGCACACTCAGCGTACATCCCTGTGGTTTCTGACGAGTCCCAGGAGACACCGGTTACCCTGCGTTTCCTTCCCCGAGTCAACTTATCGCAGGAGGGAGTCCCGCATCCAGCGAACTGTCTCAACCAAGGAACGCCGTAGCCGCTCCTCTGGGCCTGGGGCTGCCTGCAGTGCCAAAGAAGGAACAGGACTTGAATTGCAGTAAGAACCCAAGCCGCCGTCCTCTAGGAGGCACGGTGCCTTCAGTCAGGAGGTCCTGGATGGAATGCGAAGACGAGGGTTACTCTGAGCGCAGCTCCGATTAGGGCAACGCGTAAGACCTCCGCGCCATGTGGGATGTGGCAGAACGGCGTTCGTGAACGTGTGCGAGTGCTGAGGAAACCAAGCTGCTCCAAAAGAGAGGGCAGTGCGTTTCCCTACGCTCGGCGTGCACAGAGGGGCTCTAAGGGGCTACGGGCCTGGATGGTGCTTAGCAGAGCCAGGTGCGCCTGGGGTTGGTTACTCAGTGTTCCTGCCGGGAACAGGGCGCCCCGGCTAGCCTCCCAGGTGTCCAGAAGGCTGTGCTGCCGTTCAAGGTATGCAGAGCAGAGGCCACCGCCTCCTGGAAAGTGCAGCACGCCTCCGCTTCTGCACGGCAAACCAGGGCCTTACTTCCAGGCATGGCTTCATGCTGGGTGTGCCGGGAGCCACACAGCACGCTAAGGTGCTGACTTTCTCCTCGAGCAGAGTGACTTCAGGCACGAGGGCGGGCCTCGCAGTGTTGCAAGCACAGCGTTCTCTCATGGCAGCTCACACAAGGGCCGTGACAGAGTCTTCCTGGGCACCTCGCACCCACCAGCCATGTTGTCCCGAAGGGCGTTCGAGGGCTCTGGAGATGTAGCGCTCCTCAAGGAACGCGCAGTGTGTGGTTGCCCAGCACTCGGCACGCACGGGGGTCCTCCGAGGGAATCAACCAATGGACCTCGACGTTGCTCAGCCGGCCCACAGGTGTCTGGAGGCACTCAGGGACCTTGGAGGGAAAACGCTGCACGCCCCTGGGGCCTAGGAGTCCCCGGGCGTGTACTGCCTTGAAAGCAAAGCGACTAAGAACTCCCGGAAAGAGCTGCATGCCTCCCTTTCTGCACGGCTACTCAGGGCCTAACCTGGAGGCCAGTTCTCACGTTGAGGCTCCCTTTGGCTCTGGAGCCTGCCGTGCGGACCGCCACCGCGGCCGCGGAAGCCCCTGGTTTAGAGAGAGCAAACTCATGATTTTCCCCGAAGCACTCTTCCAGGGCTCACTGGCCTGTCGGGAGCCGGGAATGTCAGGGAGCGTCAAGGCAGGCATGAATGCCGCCCTCAAAATGGGAAAGCAGGGCTAGTTCCAGCAGGCCCCCGTGTTCATGGGCACACTCAGCGTACATCCCTGTGGTTTCTGACGAGTCCCAGGAGACACCGGTTACCCTGCGTTTCCTTCCCCGAGTCAACTTATCGCAGGAGGGAGTCCCGCATCCAGCGAACTGTCTCAACCAAGGAACGCCGTAGCCGCTCCTCTGGGCCTGGGGCTGCCTGCAGTGCCAAAGAAGGAACAGGACTTGAATTGCAGTAAGAACCCAAGCCGCCGTCCTCTAGGAGGCACGGTGCCTTCAGTCAGGAGGTCCTGGATGGAATGCGAAGACGAGGGTTACTCTGAGCGCAGCTCCGATTAGGGCAACGCGTAAGACCTCCGCGCCATGTGGGATGTGGCAGAACGGCGTTCGTGAACGTGTGCGAGTGCTGAGGAAACCAAGCTGCTCCAAAAGAGAGGGCAGTGCGTTTCCCTACGCTCGGCGTGCACAGAGGGGCTCTAAGGGGCTACGGGCCTGGATGGTGCTTAGCAGAGCCAGGTGCGCCTGGGGTTACTCAGTGTTCCTGCCGGGAACAGGGCGCCCCGGCTAGCCTCCCAGGTGTCCAGAAGGCTGTGCTGCCGTTCAAGGTATGCAGAGCAGAGGCCACCGCCTCCTGGAAAGTGCAGCACGCCTCCGCTTCTGCACGGCAAACCAGGGCCTTACTTCCAGGCATGGCTTCATGCGGGGTGTGCCGGGAGCCACACAGCACGCTAAGGTGCTGACTTTCTCCTCGAGCAGAGTGACTTCAGGCACGAGGGCGGGCCTCGCAGTGTTGCAAGCACAGCGTTCTCTCATGGCAGCTCACACAAGGGCCGTGACAGAGTCTTCCTGGGCACCTCGCACCCACCAGCCATGTTGTCCCGAAGGGCGTTCGAGGGCTCTGGAGAGGTAGCGCTCCTCAAGGAACGCGCAGTGTGTGGTTGCCCAGCACTCGGCACGCACGGGGGTCCTCCGAGGGAATCAACCAATGGACCTCGACGTTGCTCAGCCGGCCCACAGGTGTCTGGAGGCACTCAGGGACCTTGGAGGGAAAACGCTGCACGCCCCTGGGGCCTAGGAGTCCCCGGGCGTGTACTGCCTTGAAAGCAAAGCGACTAAGAACTCCCGGAAAGAGCTGCATGCCTCCCTTTCTGCACGGCTACTCAGGGCCTAACCTGGAGGCCAGTTCTCACGTTGAGGCTCCCTTTGGCTCTGGAGCCTGCCGTGCGGACCGCCACCGCGGCCGCGGCAGCCCCTGGTTTAGAGAGAGCAAACTCATGATTTTCCCCGAAGCACTCTTCCAGGGCTCACTGGCCTGTCGGGAGCCGGGAATGTCAGGGAGCGTCAAGGCAGGCATGAAGGCCGCCCTCAAAATGGGAAAGCAGGGCTAGTTCCAGCAGGCCCCCGTGTTCATGGGCACACTCAGCGTACATCCCTGTGGTTTCTGACGAGTCCCAGGAGACACCGGTTACCCTGCGTTTCCTTCCCCGAGTCAACTTATCGCAGGAGGGAGTCCCGCATCCAGCGAACTGTCTCAACCAAGGAACGCCGTAGCCGCTCCTCTGGGCCTGGGGCTGCCTGCAGTGCCAAAGAAGGAACAGGACTTGAATTGCAGTAAGAACCCAAGCCGCCGTCCTCTAGGAGGCACGGTGCCTTCAGTCAGGAGGTCCTGGATGGAATGCGAAGACGAGGGTTACTCTGAGCGCAGCTCCGATTAGGGCAACGCGTAAGACCTCCGCGCCATGTGGGATGTGGCAGAACGGCGTTCGTGAACGTGTGCGAGTGCTGAGGAAACCAAGCTGCTCCAAAAGAGAGGGCAGTGCGTTTCCCTACGCTCGGCGTGCACAGAGGGGCTCTAAGGGGCTACGGGCCTGGATGGTGCTTAGCAGAGCCAGGTGCGCCTGGGGTTGGTTACTCAGTGTTCCTGCCGGGAACAGGGCGCCCCGGCTAGCCTCCCAGGTGTCCAGAAGGCTGTGCTGCCGTTCAAGGTATGCAGAGCAGAGGCCACCGCCTCCTGGAAAGTGCAGCACGCCTCCGCTTCTGCACGGCAAACCAGGGCCTTACTTCCAGGCATGGCTTCATGCTGGGTGTGCCGGGAGCCACACAGCACGCTAAGGTGCTGACTTTCTCCTCGAGCAGAGTGACTTCAGGCACGAGGGCGGGCCTCGCAGTGTTGCAAGCACAGCGTTCTCTCATGGCAGCTCACACAAGGGCCGTGACAGAGTCTTCCTGGGCACCTCGCACCCACCAGCCATGTTGTCCCGAAGGGCGTTCGAGGGCTCTGGAGATGTAGCGCTCCTCAAGGAACGCGCAGTGTGTGGTTGCCCAGCACTCGGCACGCACGGGGGTCCTCCGAGGGAATCAACCAATGGACCTCGACGTTGCTCAGCCGGCCCACAGGTGTCTGGAGGCACTCAGGGACCTTGGAGGGAAAACGCTGCACGCCCGTGGGGCCTAGGAGTCCCCGGGCGTGTACTGCCTTGAAAGCAAAGCGACTAAGAACTCCCGGAAAGAGCTGCATGCCTCCCTTACTGCACGGCTACTCAGGGCCTAACCTGGAGGCCAGTTCTCACGTTGAGGCTCCCTTTGGCTCTGGAGCCTGCCGTGCGGACCGCCACCGCGGCCGCGGCAGCCCCTGGTTTAGAGAGAGCAAACTCATGATTTTCCCCGAAGCACTCTTCCAGGGCTCACTGGCCTGTCGGGAGCCGGGAATGTCAGGGAGCGTCAAGGCAGGCATGAAGGCCGCCCTCAAAATGGGAAAGCAGGGCTAGTTCCAGCAGGCCCCCGTGTTCATGGGCACACTCAGCGTACATCCCTGTGGTTTCTGACGAGTCCCAGGAGACACCGGTTACCCTGCGTTTCCTTCCCCGAGTCAACTTATCGCAGGAGGGAGTCCCGCATCCAGCGAACTGTCTCAACCAAGGAACGCCGTAGCCGCTCCTCTGGGCCTGGGGCTGCCTGCAGTGCCAAAGAAGGAACAGGACTTGAATTGCAGTAAGAACCCAAGCCGCCGTCCTCTAGGAGGCACGGTGCCTTCAGTCAGGAGGTCCTGGATGGAATGCGAAGACGAGGGTTACTCTGAGCGCAGCTCCGATTAGGGCAACGCGTAAGACCTCCGCGCCATGTGGGATGTGGCAGAACGGCGTTCGTGAACGTGTGCGAGTGCTGAGGAAACCAAGCTGCTCCAAAAGAGAGGGCAGTGCGTTTCCCTACGCTCGGCGTGCACAGAGGGGCTCTAAGGGGCTACGGGCCTGGATGGTGCTTAGCAGAGCCAGGTGCGCCTGGGGTTGGTTACTCAGTGTTCCTGCCGGGAACAGGGCGCCCCGGCTAGCCTCCCAGGTGTCCAGAAGGCTGTGCTGCCGTTCAAGGTATGCAGAGCAGAGGCCACCGCCTCCTGGAAAGTGCAGCACGCCTCCGCTTCTGCACGGCAAACCAGGGCCTTACTTCCAGGCATGGCTTCATGCTGGGTGTGCCGGGAGCCACACAGCACGCTAAGGTGCTGACTTTCTCCTCGAGCAGAGTGACTTCAGGCACGAGGGCGGGCCTCGCAGTGTTGCAAGCACAGCGTTCTCTCATGGCAGCTCACACAAGGGCCGTGACAGAGTCTTCCTGGGCACCTCGCACCCACCAGCCATGTTGTCCCGAAGGGCGTTCGAGGGCTCTGGAGATGTAGCGCTCCTCAAGGAACGCGCAGTGTGTGGTTGCCCAGCACTCGGCACGCACGGGGGTCCTCCGAGGGAATCAACCAATGGACCTCGACGTTGCTCAGCCGGCCCACAGGTGTCTGGAGGCACTCAGGGACCTTGGAGGGAAAACGCTGCACGCCCGTGGGGCCTAGGAGTCCCCGGGCGTGTACTGCCTTGAAAGCAAAGCGACTAAGAACTCCCGGAAAGAGCTGCATGCCTCCCTTTCTGCACGGCTACTCAGGGCCTAACCTGGAGGCCAGTTCTCACGTTGAGGCTCCCTTTGGCTCTGGAGCCTGCCGTGCGGACCGCCACCGCGGCCGCGGCAGCCCCTGGTTTAGAGAGAGCAAACTCATGATTTTCCCCGAAGCACTCTTCCAGGGCTCACTGGCCTGTCGGGAGCCGGGAATGTCAGGGAGCGTCAAGGCAGGCATGAAGGCTGCCCTCAAAATGGGAAAGCAGGGCTAGTTCCAGCAGGCCCCCGTGTTCATGGGCACACTCAGCGTACATCCCTGTGGTTTCTGACGAGTCCCAGGAGACACCGGTTACCCTGCGTTTCCTTCCCCGAGTCAACTTATCGCAGGAGGGAGTCCCGCATCCAGCGAACTGTCTCAACCAAGGAACGCCGTAGCCGCTCCTCTGGGCCTGGGGCTGCCTGCAGTGCCAAAGAAGGAACAGGACTTGAATTGCAGTAAGAACCCAAGCCGCCGTCCTCTAGGAGGCACGGTGCCTTCAGTCAGGAGGTCCTGGATGGAATGCGAAGACGAGGGTTACTCTGAGCGCAGCTCCGATTAGGGCAACGCGTAAGACCTCCGCGCCATGTGGGATGTGGCAGAACGGCGTTCGTGAACGTGTGCGAGTGCTGAGGAAACCAAGCTGCTCCAAAAGAGAGGGCAGTGCGTTTCCCTACGCTCGGCGTGCACAGAGGGGCTCTAAGGGGCTACGGGCCTGGATGGTGCTTAGCAGAGCCAGGTGCGCCTGGGGTTGGTTACTCAGTGTTCCTGCCGGGAACAGGGCGCCCCGGCTAGCCTCCCAGGTGTCCAGAAGGCTGTGCTGCCGTTCAAGGTATGCAGAGCAGAGGCCACCGCCTCCTGGAAAGTGCAGCACGCCTCCGCTTCTGCACGGCAAACCAGGGCCTTACTTCCAGGCATGGCTTCATGCTGGGTGTGCCGGGAGCCACACAGCACGCTAAGGTGCTGACTTTCTCCTCGAGCAGAGTGACTTCAGGCACGAGGGCGGGCCTCGCAGTGTTGCAAGCACAGCGTTCTCTCATGGCAGCTCACACAAGGGCCGTGACAGAGTCTTCCTGGGCACCTCGCACCCACCAGCCATGTTGTCCCGAAGGGCGTTCGAGGGCTCTGGAGATGTAGCGCTCCTCAAGGAACGCGCAGTGTGTGGTTGCCCAGCACTCGGCACGCACGGGGGTCCTCCGAGGGAATCAACCAATGGACCTCGACGTTGCTCAGCCGGCCCACAGGTGTCTGGAGGCACTCAGGGACCTTGGAGGGAAAACGCTGCACGCCCGTGGGGCCTAGGAGTCCCCGGGCGTGTACTGCCTTGAAAGCAAAGCGACTAAGAACTCCCGGAAAGAGCTGCATGCCTCCCTTTCTGCACGGCTACTCAGGGCCTAACCTGGAGGCCAGTTCTCACGTTGAGGCTCCCTTTGGCTCTGGAGCCTGCCGTGCGGACCGCCACCGCGGCCGCGGCAGCCCCTGGTTTAGAGAGAGCAAACTCATGATTTTCCCCGAAGCACTCTTCCAGGGCTCACTGGCCTGTCGGGAGCCGGGAATGTCAGGGAGCGTCAAGGCAGGCATGAAGGCCGCCCTCAAAATGGGAAAGCAGGGCTAGTTCCAGCAGGCCCCCGTGTTCATGGGCACACTCAGCGTACATCCCTGTGGTTTCTGACGAGTCCCAGGAGACACCGGTTACCCTGCGTTTCCTTCCCCGAGTCAACTTATCGCAGGAGGGAGTCCCGCATCCAGCGAACTGTCTCAACCAAGGAACGCCGTAGCCGCTCCTCTGGGCCTGGGGCTGCCTGCAGTGCCAAAGAAGGAACAGGACTTGAATTGCAGTAAGAACCCAAGCCGCCGTCCTCTAGGAGGCACGGTGCCTTCAGTCAGGAGGTCCTGGATGGAATGCGAAGACGAGGGTTACTCTGAGCGCAGCTCCGATTAGGGCAACGCGTAAGACCTCCGCGCCATGTGGGATGTGGCAGAACGGCGTTCGTGAACGTGTGCGAGTGCTGAGGAAACCAAGCTGCTCCAAAAGAGAGGGCAGTGCGTTTCCCTACGCTCGGCGTGCACAGAGGGGCTCTAAGGGGCTACGGGCCTGGATGGTGCTTAGCAGAGCCAGGTGCGCCTGGGGTTACTCAGTGTTCCTGCCGGGAACAGGGCGCCCCGGCTAGCCTCCCAGGTGTCCAGAAGGCTGTGCTGCCGTTCAAGGTATGCAGAGCAGAGGCCACCGCCTCCTGGAAAGTGCAGCACGCCTCCGCTTCTGCACGGCAAACCAGGGCCTTACTTCCAGGCATGGCTTCATGCTGGGTGTGCCGGGAGCCACACAGCACGCTAAGGTGCTGACTTTCTCCTCGAGCAGAGTGACTTCAGGCACGAGGGCGGGCCTCGCAGTGTTGCAAGCACAGCGTTCTCTCATGGCAGCTCACACAAGGGCCGTGACAGAGTCTTCCTGGGCACCTCGCACCCACCAGCCATGTTGTCCCGAAGGGCGTTCGAGGGCTCTGGAGAGGTAGCGCTCCTCAAGGAACGCGCAGTGTGTGGTTGCCCAGCACTCGGCACGCACGGGGGTCCTCCGAGGGAATCAACCAATGGACCTCGACGTTGCTCAGCCGGCCCACAGGTGTCTGGAGGCACTCAGGGACCTTGGAGGGAAAACGCTGCACGCCCCTGGGGCCTAGGAGTCCCCGGGCGTGTACTGCCTTGAAAGCAAAGCGACTAAGAACTCCCGGAAAGAGCTGCATGCCTCCCTTTCTGCACGGCTACTCAGGGCCTAACCTGGAGGCCAGTTCTCACGTTGAGGCTCCCTTTGGCTCTGGAGCCTGCCGTGCGGACCGCCACCGCGGCCGCGGCAGCCCCTGGTTTAGAGAGAGCAAACTCATGATTTTCCCCGAAGCACTCTTCCAGGGCTCACTGGCCTGTCGGGAGCCGGGAATGTCAGGGAGCGTCAAGGCAGGCATGAAGGCCGCCCTCAAAATGGGAAAGCAGGGCTAGTTCCAGCAGGCCCCCGTGTTCATGGGCACACTCAGCGTACATCCCTGTGGTTTCTGACGAGTCCCAGGAGACACCGGTTACCCTGCGTTTCCTTCCCCGAGTCAACTTATCGCAGGAGGGAGTCCCGCATCCAGCGAACTGTCTCAACCAAGGAACGCCGTAGCCGCTCCTCTGGGCCTGGGGCTGCCTGCAGTGCCAAAGAAGGAACAGGACTTGAATTGCAGTAAGAACCCAAGCCGCCGTCCTCTAGGAGGCACGGTGCCTTCAGTCAGGAGGTCCTGGATGGAATGCGAAGACGAGGGTTACTCTGAGCGCAGCTCCGATTAGGGCAACGCGTAAGACCTCCGCGCCATGTGGGATGTGGCAGAACGGCGTTCGTGAACGTGTGCGAGTGCTGAGGAAACCAAGCTGCTCCAAAAGAGAGGGCAGTGCGTTTCCCTACGCTCGGCGTGCACAGAGGGGCTCTAAGGGGCTACGGGCCTGGATGGTGCTTAGCAGAGCCAGGTGCGCCTGGGGTTACTCAGTGTTCCTGCCGGGAACAGGGCGCCCCGGCTAGCCTCCCAGGTGTCCAGAAGGCTGTGCTGCCGTTCAAGGTATGCAGAGCAGAGGCCACCGCCTCCTGGAAAGTGCAGCACGCCTCCGCTTCTGCACGGCAAACCAGGGCCTTACTTCCAGGCATGGCTTCATGCGGGGTGTGCCGGGAGCCACACAGCACGCTAAGGTGCTGACTTTCTCCTCGAGCAGAGTGACTTCAGGCACGAGGGCGGGCCTCGCAGTGTTGCAAGCACAGCGTTCTCTCATGGCAGCTCACACAAGGGCCGTGACAGAGTCTTCCTGGGCACCTCGCACCCACCAGCCATGTTGTCCCGAAGGGCGTTCGAGGGCTCTGGAGATGTAGCGCTCCTCAAGGAACGCGCAGTGTGTGGTTGCCCAGCACTCGGCACGCACGGGGGTCCTCCGAGGGAATCAACCAATGGACCTCGACGTTGCTCAGCCGGCCCACAGGTGTCTGGAGGCACTCAGGGACCTTGGAGGGAAAACGCTGCACGCCCCTGGGGCCTAGGAGTCCCCGGGCGTGTACTGCCTTGAAAGCAAAGCGACTAAGAACTCCCGGAAAGAGCTGCATGCCTCCCTTTCTGCACGGCTACTCAGGGCCTAACCTGGAGGCCAGTTCTCACGTTGAGGCTCCCTTTGGCTCTGGAGCCTGCCGTGCGGACCGCCACCGCGGCCGCGGCAGCCCCTGGTTTAGAGAGAGCAAACTCATGATTTTCCCCGAAGCACTCTTCCAGGGCTCACTGGCCTGTCGGGAGCCGGGAATGTCAGGGAGCGTCAAGGCAGGCATGAAGGCCGCCCTCAAAATGGGAAAGCAGGGCTAGTTCCAGCAGGCCCCCGTGTTCATGGGCACACTCAGCGTACATCCCTGTGGTTTCTGACGAGTCCCAGGAGACACCGGTTACCCTGCGTTTCCTTCCCCGAGTCAACTTATCGCAGGAGGGAGTCCCGCATCCAGCGAACTGTCTCAACCAAGGAACGCCGTAGCCGCTCCTCTGGGCCTGGGGCTGCCTGCAGTGCCAAAGAAGGAACAGGACTTGAATTGCAGTAAGAACCCAAGCCGCCGTCCTCTAGGAGGCACGGTGCCTTCAGTCAGGAGGTCCTGGATGGAATGCGAAGACGAGGGTTACTCTGAGCGCAGCTCCGATTAGGGCAACACGTAAGACCTCCGCGCCATGTGGGATGTGGCAGAACGGCGTTCGTGAACGTGTGCGAGTGCTGAGGAAACCAAGCTGCTCCAAAAGAGAGGGCAGTGCGTTTCCCTACGCTCGGCGTGCACAGAGGGGCTCTAAGGGGCTACGGGCCTGGATGGTGCTTAGCAGAGCCAGGTGCGCCTGGGGTTGGTTACTCAGTGTTCCTGCCGGGAACAGGGCGCCCCGGCTAGCCTCCCAGGTGTCCAGAAGGCTGTGCTGCCGTTCAAGGTATGCAGAGCAGAGGCCACCGCCTCCTGGAAAGTGCAGCACGCCTCCGCTTCTGCACGGCAAACCAGGGCCTTACTTCCAGGCATGGCTTCATGCTGGGTGTGCCGGGAGCCACACAGCACGCTAAGGTGCTGACTTTCTGCTCGAGCAGAGTGACTTCAGGCATGAGGGCGGGCCTCGCAGTGTTGCAAGCACAGCGTTCTCTCATGGCAGCTCACACAAGGGCCGTGACAGAGTCTTCCTGGGCACCTCGCACCCACCAGCCATGTTGTCCCGAAGGGCGTTCGAGGGCTCTGGAGATGTAGCGCTCCTCAAGGAACGCGCAGTGTGTGGTTGCCCAGCACTCGGCACGCACGGGGGTCCTCCGAGGGAATCAACCAATGGACCTCGACGTTGCTCAGCCGGCCCACAGGTGTCTGGAGGCACTCAGGGACCTTGGAGGGAAAACGCTGCACGCCCCTGGGGCCTAGGAGTCCCCGGGCGTGTACTGCCTTGAAAGCAAAGCGACTAAGAACTCCCGGAAAGAGCTGCATGCCTCCCTTTCTGCACGGCTACTCAGGGCCTAACCTGGAGGCCAGTTCTCACGTTGAGGCTCCCTTTGGCTCTGGAGCCTGCCGTGCGGACCGCCACCGCGGCCGCGGAAGCCCCTGGTTTAGAGAGAGCAAACTCATGATTTTCCCCGAAGCACTCTTCCAGGGCTCACTGGCCTGTCGGGAGCCGGGAATGTCAGGGAGCGTCAAGGCAGGCATGAATGCCGCCCTCAAAATGGGAAAGCAGGGCTAGTTCCAGCAGGCCCCCGTGTTCATGGGCACACTCAGCGTACATCCCTGTGGTTTCTGACGAGTCCCAGGAGACACCGGTTACCCTGCGTTTCCTTCCCCGAGTCAACTTATCGCAGGAGGGAGTCCCGCATCCAGCGAACTGTCTCAACCAAGGAACGCCGTAGCCGCTCCTCTGGGCCTGGGGCTGCCTGCAGTGCCAAAGAAGGAACAGGACTTGAATTGCAGTAAGAACCCAAGCCGCCGTCCTCTAGGAGGCACGGTGCCTTCAGTCAGGAGGTCCTGGATGGAATGCGAAGACGAGGGTTACTCTGAGCGCAGCTCCGATTAGGGCAACGCGTAAGACCTCCGCGCCATGTGGGATGTGGCAGAACGGCGTTCGTGAACGTGTGCGAGTGCTGAGGAAACCAAGCTGCTCCAAAAGAGAGGGCAGTGCGTTTCCCTACGCTCGGCGTGCACAGAGGGGCTCTAAGGGGCTACGGGCCTGGATGGTGCTTAGCAGAGCCAGGTGCGCCTGGGGTTACTCAGTGTTCCTGCCGGGAACAGGGCGCCCCGGCTAGCCTCCCAGGTGTCCAGAAGGCTGT
Source organism: Lagenorhynchus albirostris (assembly GCF_949774975.1). Lineage (NCBI taxonomy): Eukaryota > Metazoa > Chordata > Mammalia > Artiodactyla > Delphinidae > Lagenorhynchus > Lagenorhynchus albirostris. The sequence continues at coordinate 107,399,447 of NC_083102.1, read as the reverse complement.
GCTGCCGTTCAAGGTATGCAGAGCAGAGGCCACCGCCTCCTGGAAAGTGCAGCACGCCTCCGCTTCTGCACGGCAAACCAGGGCCTTACTTCCAGGCATGGCTTCATGCGGGGTGTGCCGGGAGCCACACAGCACGCTAAGGTGCTGACTTTCTGCTCGAGCAGAGTGACTTCAGGCACGAGGGCGGGCCTCGCAGTGTTGCAAGCACAGCGTTCTCTCATGGCAGCTCACACAAGGGCCGTGACAGAGTCTTCCTGGGCACCTCGCACCCACCAGCCATGTTGTCCCGAAGGGCGTTCGAGGGCTCTGGAGAGGTAGCGCTCCTCAAGGAACGCGCAGTGTGTGGTTGCCCAGCACTCGGCACGCACGGGGGTCCTCCGAGGGAATCAACCAATGGACCTCGACGTTGCTCAGCCGGCCCACAGGTGTCTGGAGGCACTCAGGGACCTTGGAGGGAAAACGCTGCACGCCCCTGGGGCCTAGGAGTCCCCGGGCGTGTACTGCCTTGAAAGCAAAGCGACTAAGAACTCCCGGAAAGAGCTGCATGCCTCCCTTTCTGCACGGCTACTCAGGGCCTAACCTGGAGGCCAGTTCTCACGTTGAGGCTCCCTTTGGCTCTGGAGCCTGCCGTGCGGACCGCCACCGCGGCCGCGGCAGCCCCTGGTTTAGAGAGAGCAAACTCATGATTTTCCCCGAAGCACTCTTCCAGGGCTCACTGGCCTGTCGGGAGCCGGGAATGTCAGGGAGCGTCAAGGCAGGCATGAAGGCCGCCCTCAAAATGGGAAAGCAGGGCTAGTTCCAGCAGGCCCCCGTGTTCATGGGCACACTCAGCGTACATCCCTGTGGTTTCTGACGAGTCCCAGGAGACACCGGTTACCCTGCGTTTCCTTCCCCGAGTCAACTTATCGCAGGAGGGAGTCCCGCATCCAGCGAACTGTCTCAACCAAGGAACGCCGTAGCCGCTCCTCTGGGCCTGGGGCTGCCTGCAGTGCCAAAGAAGGAACAGGACTTGAATTGCAGTAAGAACCCAAGCCGCCGTCCTCTAGGAGGCACGGTGCCTTCAGTCAGGAGGTCCTGGATGGAATGCGAAGACGAGGGTTACTCTGAGCGCAGCTCCGATTAGGGCAACGCGTAAGACCTCCGCGCCATGTGGGATGTGGCAGAACGGCGTTCGTGAACGTGTGCGAGTGCTGAGGAAACCAAGCTGCTCCAAAAGAGAGGGCAGTGCGTTTCCCTACGCTCGGCGTGCACAGAGGGGCTCTAAGGGGCTACGGGCCTGGATGGTGCTTAGCAGAGCCAGGTGCGCCTGGGGTTGGTTACTCAGTGTTCCTGCCGGGAACAGGGCGCCCCGGCTAGCCTCCCAGGTGTCCAGAAGGCTGTGCTGCCGTTCAAGGTATGCAGAGCAGAGGCCACCGCCTCCTGGAAAGTGCAGCACGCCTCCGCTTCTGCACGGCAAACCAGGGCCTTACTTCCAGGCATGGCTTCATGCGGGGTGTGCCGGGAGCCACACAGCACGCTAAGGTGCTGACTTTCTCCTCGAGCAGAGTGACTTCAGGCACGAGGGCGGGCCTCGCAGTGTTGCAAGCACAGCGTTCTCTCATGGCAGCTCACACAAGGGCCGTGACAGAGTCTTCCTGGGCACCTCGCACCCACCAGCCATGTTGTCCCGAAGGGCGTTCGAGGGCTCTGGAGATGTAGCGCTCCTCAAGGAACGCGCAGTGTGTGGTTGCCCAGCACTCGGCACGCACGGGGGTCCTCCGAGGGAATCAACCAATGGACCTCGACGTTGCTCAGCCGGCCCACAGGTGTCTGGAGGCACTCAGGGACCTTGGAGGGAAAACGCTGCACGCCCCTGGGGCCTAGGAGTCCCCGGGCGTGTACTGCCTTGAAAGCAAAGCGACTAAGAACTCCCGGAAAGAGCTGCATGCCTCCCTTTCTGCACGGCTACTCAGGGCCTAACCTGGAGGCCAGTTCTCACGTTGAGGCTCCCTTTGGCTCTGGAGCCTGCCGTGCGGACCGCCACCGCGGCCGCGGAAGCCCCTGGTTTAGAGAGAGCAAACTCATGATTTTCCCCGAAGCACTCTTCCAGGGCTCACTGGCCTGTCGGGAGCCGGGAATGTCAGGGAGCGTCAAGGCAGGCATGAATGCCGCCCTCAAAATGGGAAAGCAGGGCTAGTTCCAGCAGGCCCCCGTGTTCATGGGCACACTCAGCGTACATCCCTGTGGTTTCTGACGAGTCCCAGGAGACACCGGTTACCCTGCGTTTCCTTCCCCGAGTCAACTTATCGCAGGAGGGAGTCCCGCATCCAGCGAACTGTCTCAACCAAGGAACGCCGTAGCCGCTCCTCTGGGCCTGGGGCTGCCTGCAGTGCCAAAGAAGGAACAGGACTTGAATTGCAGTAAGAACCCAAGCCGCCGTCCTCTAGGAGGCACGGTGCCTTCAGTCAGGAGGTCCTGGATGGAATGCGAAGACGAGGGTTACTCTGAGCGCAGCTCCGATTAGGGCAACGCGTAAGACCTCCGCGCCATGTGGGATGTGGCAGAACGGCGTTCGTGAACGTGTGCGAGTGCTGAGGAAACCAAGCTGCTCCAAAAGAGAGGGCAGTGCGTTTCCCTACGCTCGGCGTGCACAGAGGGGCTCTAAGGGGCTACGGGCCTGGATGGTGCTTAGCAGAGCCAGGTGCGCCTGGGGTTACTCAGTGTTCCTGCCGGGAACAGGGCGCCCCGGCTAGCCTCCCAGGTGTCCAGAAGGCTGTGCTGCCGTTCAAGGTATGCAGAGCAGAGGCCACCGCCTCCTGGAAAGTGCAGCACGCCTCCGCTTCTGCACGGCAAACCAGGGCCTTACTTCCAGGCATGGCTTCATGCTGGGTGTGCCGGGAGCCACACAGCACGCTAAGGTGCTGACTTTCTCCTCGAGCAGAGTGACTTCAGGCACGAGGGCGGGCCTCGCAGTGTTGCAAGCACAGCGTTCTCTCATGGCAGCTCACACAAGGGCCGTGACAGAGTCTTCCTGGGCACCTCGCACCCACCAGCCATGTTGTCCCGAAGGGCGTTCGAGGGCTCTGGAGATGTAGCGCTCCTCAAGGAACGCGCAGTGTGTGGTTGCCCAGCACTCGGCACGCACGGGGGTCCTCCGAGGGAATCAACCAATGGACCTCGACGTTGCTCAGCCGGCCCACAGGTGTCTGGAGGCACTCAGGGACCTTGGAGGGAAAACGCTGCACGCCCCTGGGGCCTAGGAGTCCCCGGGCGTGTACTGCCTTGAAAGCAAAGCGACTAAGAACTCCCGGAAAGAGCTGCATGCCTCCCTTTCTGCACGGCTACTCAGGGCCTAACCTGGAGGCCAGTTCTCACGTTGAGGCTCCCTTTGGCTCTGGAGCCTGCCGTGCGGACCGCCACCGCGGCCGCGGCAGCCCCTGGTTTAGAGAGAGCAAACTCATGATTTTCCCCGAAGCACTCTTCCAGGGCTCACTGGCCTGTCGGGAGCCGGGAATGTCAGGGAGCGTCAAGGCAGGCATGAATGCCGCCCTCAAAATGGGAAAGCAGGGCTAGTTCCAGCAGGCCCCCGTGTTCATGGGCACACTCAGCGTACATCCCTGTGGTTTCTGACGAGTCCCAGGAGACACCGGTTACCCTGCGTTTCCTTCCCCGAGTCAACTTATCGCAGGAGGGAGTCCCGCATCCAGCGAACTGTCTCAACCAAGGAACGCCGTAGCCGCTCCTCTGGGCCTGGGGCTGCCTGCAGTGCCAAAGAAGGAACAGGACTTGAATTGCAGTAAGAACCCAAGCCGCCGTCCTCTAGGAGGCACGGTGCCTTCAGTCAGGAGGTCCTGGATGGAATGCGAAGACGAGGGTTACTCTGAGCGCAGCTCCGATTAGTGCAACGCGTAAGACCTCCGCGCCATGTGGGATGTGGCAGAACGGCGTTCGTGAACGTGTGCGAGTGCTGAGGAAACCAAGCTGCTCCAAAAGAGAGGGCAGTGCGTTTCCCTACGCTCGGCGTGCACAGAGGGGCTCTAAGGGGCTACGGGCCTGGATGGTGCTTAGCAGAGCCAGGTGCGCCTGGGGTTGGTTACTCAGTGTTCCTGCCGGGAACAGGGCGCCCCGGCTAGCCTCCCAGGTGTCCAGAAGGCTGTGCTGCCGTTCAAGGTATGCAGAGCAGAGGCCACCGCCTCCTGGAAAGTGCAGCACGCCTCCGCTTCTGCACGGCAAACCAGGGCCTTACTTCCAGGCATGGCTTCATGCTGGGTGTGCCGGGAGCCACACAGCACGCTAAGGTGCTGACTTTCTCCTCGAGCAGAGTGACTTCAGGCACGAGGGCGGGCCTCGCAGTGTTGCAAGCACAGCGTTCTCTCATGGCAGCTCACACAAGGGCCGTGACAGAGTCTTCTTGGGCACCTCGCACCCACCAGCCATGTTGTCCCGAAGGGCGTTCGAGGGCTCTGGAGATGTAGCGCTCCTCAAGGAACGCGCAGTGTGTGGTTGCCCAGCACTCGGCACGCACGGGGGTCCTCCGAGGGAATCAACCAATGGACCTCGACGTTGCTCAGCCGGCCCACAGGTGTCTGGAGGCACTCAGGGACCTTGGAGGGAAAACGCTGCACGCCCGTGGGGCCTAGGAGTCCCCGGGCGTGTACTGCCTTGAAAGCAAAGCGACTAAGAACTCCCGGAAAGAGCTGCATGCCTCCCTTTCTGCACGGCTACTCAGGGCCTAACCTGGAGGCCAGTTCTCACGTTGAGGCTCCCTTTGGCTCTGGAGCCTGCCGTGCGGACCGCCACCGCGGCCGCGGCAGCCCCTGGTTTAGAGAGAGCAAACTCATGATTTTCCCCGAAGCACTCTTCCAGGGCTCACTGGCCTGTCGGGAGCCGGGAATGTCAGGGAGCGTCAAGGCAGGCATGAAGGCCGCCCTCAAAATGGGAAAGCAGGGCTAGTTCCAGCAGGCCCCCGTGTTCATGGGCACACTCAGCGTACATCCCTGTGGTTTCTGACGAGTCCCAGGAGACACCGGTTACCCTGCGTTTCCTTCCCCGAGTCAACTTATCGCAGGAGGGAGTCCCGCATCCAGCGAACTGTCTCAACCAAGGAACGCCGTAGCCGCTCCTCTGGGCCTGGGGCTGCCTGCAGTGCCAAAGAAGGAACAGGACTTGAATTGCAGTAAGAACCCAAGCCGCCGTCCTCTAGGAGGCACGGTGCCTTCAGTCAGGAGGTCCTGGATGGAATGCGAAGACGAGGGTTACTCTGAGCGCAGCTCCGATTAGGGCAACGCGTAAGACCTCCGCGCCATGTGGGATGTGGCAGAACGGCGTTCGTGAACGTGTGCGAGTGCTGAGGAAACCAAGCTGCTCCAAAAGAGAGGGCAGTGCGTTTCCCTACGCTCGGCGTGCACAGAGGGGCTCTAAGGGGCTACGGGCCTGGATGGTGCTTAGCAGAGCCAGGTGCGCCTGGGGTTACTCAGTGTTCCTGCCGGGAACAGGGCGCCCCGGCTAGCCTCCCAGGTGTCCAGAAGGCTGTGCTGCCGTTCAAGGTATGCAGAGCAGAGGCCACCGCCTCCTGGAAAGTGCAGCACGCCTCCGCTTCTGCACGGCAAACCAGGGCCTTACTTCCAGGCATGGCTTCATGCGGGGTGTGCCGGGAGCCACACAGCACGCTAAGGTGCTGACTTTCTCCTCGAGCAGAGTGACTTCAGGCACGAGGGCGGGCCTCGCAGTGTTGCAAGCACAGCGTTCTCTCATGGCAGCTCACACAAGGGCCGTGACAGAGTCTTCCTGGGCACCTCGCACCCACCAGCCATGTTGTCCCGAAGGGCGTTCGAGCGCTCTGGAGATGTAGCGCTCCTCAAGGAACGCGCAGTGTGTGGTTGCCCAGCACTCGGCACGCACGGGGGTCCTCCGAGGGAATCAACCAATGGACCTCGACGTTGCTCAGCCGGCCCATAGGTGTCTGGAGGCACTCAGGGACCTTGGAGGGAAAACGCTGCACGCCCCTGGGGCCTAGGAGTCCCCGGGCGTGTACTGCCTTGAAAGCAAAGCGACTAAGAACTCCCGGAAAGAGCTGCATGCCTCCCTTTCTGCACGGCTACTCAGGGCCTAACCTGGAGGCCAGTTCTCACGTTGAGGCTCCCTTTGGCTCTGGAGCCTGCCGTGCGGACCGCCACCGCGGCCGCAGCAGCCCCTGGTTTAGAGAGAGCAAACTCATGATTTTCCCCGAAGCACTCTTCCAGGGCTCACTGGCCTGTCGGGAGCCGGGAATGTCAGGGAGCGTCAAGGCAGGCATGAAGGCCGCCCTCAAAATGGGAAAGCAGGGCTAGTTCCAGCAGGCCCCCGTGTTCATGGGCACACTCAGCGTACATCCCTGTGGTTTCTGACGAGTCCCAGGAGACACCGGTTACCCTGCGTTTCCTTCCCCGAGTCAACTTATCGCAGGAGGGAGTCCCGCATCCAGCGAACTGTCTCAACCAAGGAACGCCGTAGCCGCTCCTCTGGGCCTGGGGCTGCCTGCAGTGCCAAAGAAGGAACAGGACTTGAATTGCAGTAAGAACCCAAGCCGCCGTCCTCTAGGAGGCACGGTGCCTTCAGTCAGGAGGTCCTGGATGGAATGCGAAGACGAGGGTTACTCTGAGCGCAGCTCCGATTAGGGCAACGCGTAAGACCTCCGCGCCATGTGGGATGTGGCAGAACGGCGTTCGTGAACGTGTGCGAGTGCTGAGGAAACCAAGCTGCTCCAAAAGAGAGGGCAGTGCGTTTCCCTACGCTCGGCGTGCACAGAGGGGCTCTAAGGGGCTACGGGCCTGGATGGTGCTTAGCAGAGCCAGGTGCGCCTGGGGTTACTCAGTGTTCCTGCCGGGAACAGGGCGCCCCGGCTAGCCTCCCAGGTGTCCAGAAGGCTGTGCTGCCGTTCAAGGTATGCAGAGCAGAGGCCACCGCCTCCTGGAAAGTGCAGCACGCCTCCGCTTCTGCACGGCAAACCAGGGCCTTACTTCCAGGCATGGCTTCATGCTGGGTGTGCCGGGAGCCACACAGCACGCTAAGGTGCTGACTTTCTCCTCGAGCAGAGTGACTTCAGGCACGAGGGCGGGCCTCGCAGTGTTGCAAGCACAGCGTTCTCTCATGGCAGCTCACACAAGGGCCGTGACAGAGTCTTCCTGGGCACCTCGCACCCACCAGCCATGTTGTCCCGAAGGGCGTTCGAGGGCTCTGGAGATGTAGCGCTCCTCAAGGAACGCGCAGTGTGTGGTTGCCCAGCACTCGGCACGCACGGGGGTCCTCCGAGGGAATCAACCAATGGACCTCGACGTTGCTCAGCCGGCCCACAGGTGTCTGGAGGCACTCAGGGACCTTGGAGGGAAAACGCTGCACGCCCCTGGGGCCTAGGAGTCCCCGGGCGTGTACTGCCTTGAAAGCAAAGCGACTAAGAACTCCCGGAAAGAGCTGCATGCCTCCCTTTCTGCACGGCTACTCAGGGCCTAACCTGGAGGCCAGTTCTCACGTTGAGGCTCCCTTTGGCTCTGGAGCCTGCCGTGCGGACCGCCACCGCGGCCGCGGAAGCCCCTGGTTTAGAGAGAGCAAACTCATGATTTTCCCCGAAGCACTCTTCCAGGGCTCACTGGCCTGTCGGGAGCCGGGAATGTCAGGGAGCGTCAAGGCAGGCATGAATGCCGCCCTCAAAATGGGAAAACAGGGCTAGTTCCAGCAGGCCCCCGTGTTCATGGGCACACTCAGCGTACATCCCTGTGGTTTCTGACGAGTCCCAGGAGACACCGGTTACCCTGCGTTTCCTTCCCCGAGTCAACTTATCGCAGGAGGGAGTCCCGCATCCAGCGAACTGTCTCAACCAAGGAACGCCGTAGCCGCTCCTCTGGGCCTGGGGCTGCCTGCAGTGCCAAAGAAGGAACAGGACTTGAATTGCAGTAAGAACCCAAGCCGCCGTCCTCTAGGAGGCACGGTGCCTTCAGTCAGGAGGTCCTGGATGGAATGCGAAGACGAGGGTTACTCTGAGCGCAGCTCCGATTAGGGCAACGCGTAAGACCTCCGCGCCATGTGGGATGTGGCAGAACGGCGTTCGTGAACGTGTGCGAGTGCTGAGGAAACCAAGCTGCTCCAAAAGAGAGGGCAGTGCGTTTCCCTACGCTCGGCGTGCACAGAGGGGCTCTAAGGGGCTACGGGCCTGGATGGTGCTTAGCAGAGCCAGGTGCGCCTGGGGTTACTCAGTGTTCCTGCCGGGAACAGGGCGCCCCGGCTAGCCTCCCAGGTGTCCAGAAGGCTGTGCTGCCGTTCAAGGTATGCAGAGCAGAGGCCACCGCCTCCTGGAAAGTGCAGCACGCCTCCGCTTCTGCACGGCAAACCAGGGCCTTACTTCCAGGCATGGCTTCATGCTGGGTGTGCCGGGAGCCACACAGCACGCTAAGGTGCTGACTTTCTCCTCGAGCAGAGTGACTTCAGGCACGAGGGCGGGCCTCGCAGTGTTGCAAGCACAGCGTTCTCTCATGGCAGCTCACACAAGGGCCGTGACAGAGTCTTCCTGGGCACCTCGCACCCACCAGCCATGTTGTCCCGAAGGGCGTTCGAGGGCTCTGGAGATGTAGCGCTCCTCAAGGAACGCGCAGTGTGTGGTTGCCCAGCACTCGGCACGCACGGGGGTCCTCCGAGGGAATCAACCAATGGACCTCGACGTTGCTCAGCCGGCCCACAGGTGTCTGGAGGCACTCAGGGACCTTGGAGGGAAAACGCTGCACGCCCGTGGGGCCTAGGAGTCCCCGGGCGTGTACTGCCTTGAAAGCAAAGCGACTAAGAACTCCCGGAAAGAGCTGCATGCCTCCCTTTCTGCACGGCTACTCAGGGCCTAACCTGGAGGCCAGTTCTCACGTTGAGGCTCCCTTTGGCTCTGGAGCCTGCCGTGCGGACCGCCACCGCGGCCGCGGAAGCCCCTGGTTTAGAGAGAGCAAACTTATGATTTTCCCCGAAGCACTCTTCCAGGGCTCACTGGCCTGTCGGGAGCCGGGAATGTCAGGGAGCGTCAAGGCAGGCATGAAGGCCGCCCTCAAAATGGGAAAGCAGGGCTAGTTCCAGCAGGCCCCCGTGTTCATGGGCACACTCAGCGTACATCCCTGTGGTTTCTGACGAGTCCCAGGAGACACCGGTTACCCTGCGTTTCCTTCCCCGAGTCAACTTATCGCAGGAGGGAGTCCCGCATCCAGCGAACTGTCTCAACCAAGGAACGCCGTAGCCGCTCCTCTGGGCCTGGGGCTGCCTGCAGTGCCAAAGAAGGAACAGGACTTGAATTGCAGTAAGAACCCAAGCCGCCGTCCTCTAGGAGGCACGGTGCCTTCAGTCAGGAGGTCCTGGATGGAATGCGAAGACGAGGGTTACTCTGAGCGCAGCTCCGATTAGGGCAACGCGTAAGACCTCCGCGCCATGTGGGATGTGGCAGAACGGCGTTCGTGAACGTGTGCGAGTGCTGAGGAAACCAAGCTGCTCCAAAAGAGAGGGCAGTGCGTTTCCCTACGCTCGGCGTGCACAGAGGGGCTCTAAGGGGCTACGGGCCTGGATGGTGCTTAGCAGAGCCAGGTGCGCCTGGGGTTACTCAGTGTTCCTGCCGGGAACAGGGCGCCCCGGCTAGCCTCCCAGGTGTCCAGAAGGCTGTGCTGCCGTTCAAGGTATGCAGAGCAGAGGCCACCGCCTCCTGGAAAGTGCAGCACGCCTCCGCTTCTGCACGGCAAACCAGGGCCTTACTTCCAGGCATGGCTTCATGCTGGGTGTGCCGGGAGCCACACAGCACGCTAAGGTGCTGACTTTCTCCTCGAGCAGAGTGACTTCAGGCACGAGGGCGGGCCTCGCAGTGTTGCAAGCACAGCGTTCTCTCATGGCAGCTCACACAAGGGCCGTGACAGAGTCTTCCTGGGCACCTCGCACCCACCAGCCATGTTGTCCCGAAGGGCGTTCGAGGGCTCTGGAGATGTAGCGCTCCTCAAGGAACGCGCAGTGTGTGGTTGCCCAGCACTCGGCACGCACGGGGGTCCTCCGAGGGAATCAACCAATGGACCTCGACGTTGCTCAGCCGGCCCACAGGTGTCTGGAGGCACTCAGGGACCTTGGAGGGAAAACGCTGCACGCCCCTGGGGCCTAGGAGTCCCCGGGCGTGTACTGCCTTGAAAGCAAAGCGACTAAGAACTCCCGGAAAGAGCTGCATGCCTCCCTTTCTGCACGGCTACTCAGGGCCTAACCTGGAGGCCAGTTCTCACGTTGAGGCTCCCTTTGGCTCTGGAGCCTGCCGTGCGGACCGCCACCGCGGCCGCGGAAGCCCCTGGTTTAGAGAGAGCAAACTCATGATTTTCCCCGAAGCACTCTTCCAGGGCTCACTGGCCTGTCGGGAGCCGGGAATGTCAGGGAGCGTCAAGGCAGGCATGAATGCCGCCCTCAAAATGGGAAAGCAGGGCTAGTTCCAGCAGGCCCCCGTGTTCATGGGCACACTCAGCGTACATCCCTGTGGTTTCTGACGAGTCCCAGGAGACACCGGTTACCCTGCGTTTCCTTCCCCGAGTCAACTTATCGCAGGAGGGAGTCCCGCATCCAGCGAACTGTCTCAACCAAGGAACGCCGTAGCCGCTCCTCTGGGCCTGGGGCTGCCTGCAGTGCCAAAGAAGGAACAGGACTTGAATTGCAGTAAGAACCCAAGCCGCCGTCCTCTAGGAGGCACGGTGCCTTCAGTCAGGAGGTCCTGGATGGAATGCGAAGACGAGGGTTACTCTGAGCGCAGCTCCGATTAGGGCAACGCGTAAGACCTCCGCGCCATGTGGGATGTGGCAGAACGGCGTTCGTGAACGTGTGCGAGTGCTGAGGAAACCAAGCTGATCCAAAAGAGAGGGCAGTGCGTTTCCCTACGCTCGGCGTGCACAGAGGGGCTCTAAGGGGCTACGGGCCTGGATGGTGCTTAGCAGAGCCAGGTGCGCCTGGGGTTGGTTACTCAGTGTTCCTGCCGGGAACAGGGCGCCCCGGCTAGCCTCCCAGGTGTCCAGAAGGCTGTGCTGCCGTTCAAGGTATGCAGAGCAGAGGCCACCGCCTCCTGGAAAGTGCAGCACGCCTCCGCTTCTGCACGGCAAACCAGGGCCTTACTTCCAGGCATGGCTTCATGCGGGGTGTGCCGGGAGCCACACAGCACGCTAAGGTGCTGACTTTCTCCTCGAGCAGAGTGACTTCAGGCACGAGGGCGGGCCTCGCAGTGTTGCAAGCACAGCGTTCTCTCATGGCAGCTCACACAAGGGCCGTGACAGAGTCTTCCTGGGCACCTCGCACCCACCAGCCATGTTGTCCCGAAGGGCGTTCGAGGGCTCTGGAGATGTAGCGCTCCTCAAGGAACGCGCAGTGTGTGGTTGCCCAGCACTCGGCACGCACGGGGGTCCTCCGAGGGAATCAGCCAATGGACCTCGACGTTGCTCAGCCGGCCCACAGGTGTCTGGAGGCACTCAGGGACCTTGGAGGGAAAACGCTGCACGCCCCTGGGGCCTAGGAGTCCCCGGGCGTGTACTGCCTTGAAAGCAAAGCGACTAAGAACTCCCGGAAAGAGCTGCATGCCTCCCTTTCTGCACGGCTACTCAGGGCCTAACCTGGAGGCCAGTTCTCACGTTGAGGCTCCCTTTGGCTCTGGAGCCTGCCGTGCGGACCGCCACCGCGGCCGCGGAAGCCCCTGGTTTAGAGAGAGCAAACTCATGATTTTCCCCGAAGCACTCTTCCAGGGCTCACTGGCCTGTCGGGAGCCGGGAATGTCAGGGAGCGTCAAGGCAGGCATGAAGGCCGCCCTCAAAATGGGAAAGCAGGGCTAGTTCCAGCAGGCCCCCGTGTTCATGGGCACACTCAGCGTACATCCCTGTGGTTTCTGACGAGTCCCAGGAGACACCGGTTACCCTGCGTTTCCTTCCCCGAGTCAACTTATCGCAGGAGGGAGTCCCGCATCCAGCGAACTGTCTCAACCAAGGAACGCCGTAGCCGCTCCTCTGGGCCTGGGGCTGCCTGCAGTGCCAAAGAAGGAACAGGACTTGAATTGCAGTAAGAACCCAAGCCGCCGTCCTCTAGGAGGCACGGTGCCTTCAGTCAGGAGGTCCTGGATGGAATGCGAAGACGAGGGTTACTCTGAGCGCAGCTCCGATTAGGGCAACGCGTAAGACCTCCGCGCCATGTGGGATGTGGCAGAACGGCGTTCGTGAACGTGTGCGAGTGCTGAGGAAACCAAGCTGCTCCAAAAGAGAGGGCAGTGCGTTTCCCTACGCTCGGCGTGCACAGAGGGGCTCTAAGGGGCTACGGGCCTGGATGGTGCTTAGCAGAGCCAGGTGCGCCTGGGGTTACTCAGTGTTCCTGCCGGGAACAGGGCGCCCCGGCTAGCCTCCCAGGTGTCCAGAAGGCTGTGCTGCCGTTCAAGGTATGCAGAGCAGAGGCCACCGCCTCCTGGAAAGTGCAGCACGCCTCCGCTTCTGCACGGCAAACCAGGGCCTTACTTCCAGGCATGGCTTCATGCTGGGTGTGCCGGGAGCCACACAGCACGCTAAGGTGCTGACTTTCTCCTCGAGCAGAGTGACTTCAGGCACGAGGGCGGGCCTCGCAGTGTTGCAAGCACAGCGTTCTCTCATGGCAGCTCACACAAGGGCCGTGACAGAGTCTTCCTGGGCACCTCGCACCCACCAGCCATGTTGTCCCGAAGGGCGTTCGAGGGCTCTGGAGATGTAGCGCTCCTCAAGGAACGCGCAGTGTGTGGTTGCCCAGCACTCGGCACGCACGGGGGTCCTCCGAGGGAATCAACCAATGGACCTCGACGTTGCTCAGCCGGCCCACAGGTGTCTGGAGGCACTCAGGGACCTTGGAGGGAAAACGCTGCACGCCCGTGGGGCCTAGGAGTCCCCGGGCGTGTACTGCCTTGAAAGCAAAGCGACTAAGAACTCCCGGAAAGAGCTGCATGCCTCCCTTTCTGCACGGCTACTCAGGGCCTAACCTGGAGGCCAGTTCTCACGTTGAGGCTCCCTTTGGCTCTGGAGCCTGCCGTGCGGACCGCCACCGCGGCCGCGGAAGCCCCTGGTTTAGAGAGAGCAAACTCATGATTTTCCCCGAAGCACTCTTCCAGGGCTCACTGGCCTGTCGGGAGCCGGGAATGTCAGGGAGCGTCAAGGCAGGCATGAATGCCGCCCTCAAAATGGGAAAGCAGGGCTAGTTCCAGCAGGCCCCCGTGTTCATGGGCACACTCAGCGTACATCCCTGTGGTTTCTGACGAGTCCCAGGAGACACCGGTTACCCTGCGTTTCCTTCCCCGAGTCAACTTATCGCAGGAGGGAGTCCCGCATCCAGCGAACTGTCTCAACCAAGGAACGCCGTAGCCGCTCCTCTGGGCCTGGGGCTGCCTGCAGTGCCAAAGAAGGAACAGGACTTGAATTGCAGTAAGAACCCAAGCCGCCGTCCTCTAGGAGGCACGGTGCCTTCAGTCAGGAGGTCCTGGATGGAATGCGAAGACGAGGGTTACTCTGAGCGCAGCTCCGATTAGGGCAACGCGTAAGACCTCCGCGCCATGTGGGATGTGGCAGAACGGCGTTCGTGAACGTGTGCGAGTGCTGAGGAAACCAAGCTGCTCCAAAAGAGAGGGCAGTGCGTTTCCCTACGCTCGGCGTGCACAGAGGGGCTCTAAGGGGCTACGGGCCTGGATGGTGCTTAGCAGAGCCAGGTGCGCCTGGGGTTACTCAGTGTTCCTGCCGGGAACAGGGCGCCCCGGCTAGCCTCCCAGGTGTCCAGAAGGCTGTGCTGCCGTTCAAGGTATGCAGAGCAGAGGCCACCGCCTCCTGGAAAGTGCAGCACGCCTCCGCTTCTGCACGGCAAACCAGGGCCTTACTTCCAGGCATGGCTTCATGCTGGGTGTGCCGGGAGCCACACAGCACGCTAAGGTGCTGACTTTCTCCTCGAGCAGAGTGACTTCAGGCACGAGGGCGGGCCTCGCAGTGTTGCAAGCACAGCGTTCTCTCATGGCAGCTCACACAAGGGCCGTGACAGAGTCTTCCTGGGCACCTCGCACCCACCAGCCATGTTGTCCCGAAGGGCGTTCGAGGGCTCTGGAGATGTAGCGCTCCTCAAGGAACGCGCAGTGTGTGGTTGCCCAGCACTCGGCACGCACGGGGGTCCTCCGAGGGAATCAACCAATGGACCTCGACGTTGCTCAGCCGGCCCACAGGTGTCTGGAGGCACTCAGGGACCTTGGAGGGAAAACGCTGCACGCCCCTGGGGCCTAGGAGTCCCCGGGCGTGTACTGCCTTGAAAGCAAAGCGACTAAGAACTCCCGGAAAGAGCTGCATGCCTCCCTTTCTGCACGGCTACTCAGGGCCTAACCTGGAGGCCAGTTCTCACGTTGAGGCTCCCTTTGGCTCTGGAGCCTGCCGTGCGGACCGCCACCGCGGCCGCGGAAGCCCCTGGTTTAGAGAGAGCAAACTCATGATTTTCCCCGAAGCACTCTTCCAGGGCTCACTGGCCTGTCGGGAGCCGGGAATGTCAGGGAGCGTCAAGGCAGGCATGAATGCCGCCCTCAAAATGGGAAAGCAGGGCTAGTTCCAGCAGGCCCCCGTGTTCATGGGCACACTCAGCGTACATCCCTGTGGTTTCTGACGAGTCCCAGGAGACACCGGTTACCCTGCGTTTCCTTCCCCGAGTCAACTTATCGCAGGAGGGAGTCCCGCATCCAGCGAACTGTCTCAACCAAGGAACGCCGTAGCCGCTCCTCTGGGCCTGGGGCTGCCTGCAGTGCCAAAGAAGGAACAGGACTTGAATTGCAGTAAGAACCCAAGCCGCCGTCCTCTAGGAGGCACGGTGCCTTCAGTCAGGAGGTCCTGGATGGAATGCGAAGACGAGGGTTACTCTGAGCGCAGCTCCGATTAGGGCAACGCGTAAGACCTCCGCGCCATGTGGGATGTGGCAGAACGGCGTTCGTGAACGTGTGCGAGTGCTGAGGAAACCAAGCTGCTCCAAAAGAGAGGGCAGTGCGTTTCCCTACGCTCGGCGTGCACAGAGGGGCTCTAAGGGGCTACGGGCCTGGATGGTGCTTAGCAGAGCCAGGTGCGCCTGGGGTTGGTTACTCAGTGTTCCTGCCGGGAACAGGGCGCCCCGGCTAGCCTCCCAGGTGTCCAGAAGGCTGTGCTGCCGTTCAAGGTATGCAGAGCAGAGGCCACCGCCTCCTGGAAAGTGCAGCACGCCTCCGCTTCTGCACGGCAAACCAGGGCCTTACTTCCAGGCATGGCTTCATGCTGGGTGTGCCGGGAGCCACACAGCACGCTAAGGTGCTGACTTTCTCCTCGAGCAGAGTGACTTCAGGCACGAGGGCGGGCCTCGCAGTGTTGCAAGCACAGCGTTCTCTCATGGCAGCTCACACAAGGGCCGTGACAGAGTCTTCTTGGGCACCTCGCACCCACCAGCCATGTTGTCCCGAAGGGCGTTCGAGGGCTCTGGAGATGTAGCGCTCCTCAAGGAACGCGCAGTGTGTGGTTGCCCAGCACTCGGCACGCACGGGGGTCCTCCGAGGGAATCAACCAATGGACCTCGACGTTGCTCAGCCGGCCCACAGGTGTCTGGAGGCACTCAGGGACCTTGGAGGGAAAACGCTGCACGCCCGTGGGGCCTAGGAGTCCCCGGGCGTGTACTGCCTTGAAAGCAAAGCGACTAAGAACTCCCGGAAAGAGCTGCATGCCTCCCTTTCTGCACGGCTACTCAGGGCCTAACCTGGAGGCCAGTTCTCACGTTGAGGCTCCCTTTGGCTCTGGAGCCTGCCGTGCGGACCGCCACCGCGGCCGCGGAAGCCCCTGGTTTAGAGAGAGCAAACTTATGATTTTCCCCGAAGCACTCTTCCAGGGCTCACTGGCCTGTCGGGAGCCGGGAATGTCAGGGAGCGTCAAGGCAGGCATGAAGGCCGCCCTCAAAATGGGAAAGCAGGGCTAGTTCCAGCAGGCCCCCGTGTTCATGGGCACACTCAGCGTACATCCCTGTGGTTTCTGACGAGTCCCAGGAGACACCGGTTACCCTGCGTTTCCTTCCCCGAGTCAACTTATCGCAGGAGGGAGTCCCGCATCCAGCGAACTGTCTCAACCAAGGAACGCCGTAGCCGCTCCTCTGGGCCTGGGGCTGCCTGCAGTGCCAAAGAAGGAACAGGACTTGAATTGCAGTAAGAACCCAAGCCGCCGTCCTCTAGGAGGCACGGTGCCTTCAGTCAGGAGGTCCTGGATGGAATGCGAAGACGAGGGTTACTCTGAGCGCAGCTCCGATTAGGGCAACGCGTAAGACCTCCGCGCCATGTGGGATGTGGCAGAACGGCGTTCGTGAACGTGTGCGAGTGCTGAGGAAACCAAGCTGCTCCAAAAGAGAGGGCAGTGCGTTTCCCTACGCTCGGCGTGCACAGAGGGGCTCTAAGGGGCTACGGGCCTGGATGGTGCTTAGCAGAGCCAGGTGCGCCTGGGGTTACTCAGTGTTCCTGCCGGGAACAGGGCGCCCCGGCTAGCCTCCCAGGTGTCCAGAAGGCTGTGCTGCCGTTCAAGGTATGCAGAGCAGAGGCCACCGCCTCCTGGAAAGTGCAGCACGCCTCCGCTTCTGCACGGCAAACCAGGGCCTTACTTCCAGGCATGGCTTCATGCTGGGTGTGCCGGGAGCCACACAGCACGCTAAGGTGCTGACTTTCTCCTCGAGCAGAGTGACTTCAGGCACGAGGGCGGGCCTCGCAGTGTTGCAAGCACAGCGTTCTCTCATGGCAGCTCACACAAGGGCCGTGACAGAGTCTTCCTGGGCACCTCGCACCCACCAGCCATGTTGTCCCGAAGGGCGTTCGAGGGCTCTGGAGATGTAGCGCTCCTCAAGGAACGCGCAGTGTGTGGTTGCCCAGCACTCGGCACGCACGGGGGTCCTCCGAGGGAATCAACCAATGGACCTCGACGTTGCTCAGCCGGCCCACAGGTGTCTGGAGGCACTCAGGGACCTTGGAGGCAAAACGCTGCACGCCCCTGGGGCCTAGGAGTCCCCGGGCGTGTACTGCCTTGAAAGCAAAGCGACTAAGAACTCCCGGAAAGAGCTGCATGCCTCCCTTTCTGCACGGCTACTCAGGGCCTAACCTGGAGGCCAGTTCTCACGTTGAGGCTCCCTTTGGCTCTGGAGCCTGCCGTGCGGACCGCCACCGCGGCCGCGGAAGCCCCTGGTTTAGAGAGAGCAAACTCATGATTTTCCCCGAAGCACTCTTCCAGGGCTCACTGGCCTGTCGGGAGCCGGGAATGTCAGGGAGCGTCAAGGCAGGCATGAATGCCGCCCTCAAAATGGGAAAGCAGGGCTAGTTCCAGCAGGCCCCCGTGTTCATGGGCACACTCAGCGTACATCCCTGTGGTTTCTGACGAGTCCCAGGAGACACCGGTTACCCTGCGTTTCCTTCCCCGAGTCAACTTATCGCAGGAGGGAGTCCCGCATCCAGCGAACTGTCTCAACCAAGGAACGCCGTAGCCGCTCCTCTGGGCCTGGGGCTGCCTGCAGTGCCAAAGAAGGAACAGGACTTGAATTGCAGTAAGAACCCAAGCCGCCGTCCTCTAGGAGGCACGGTGCCTTCAGTCAGGAGGTCCTGGATGGAATGCGAAGACGAGGGTTACTCTGAGCGCAGCTCCGATTAGGGCAACGCGTAAGACCTCCGCGCCATGTGGGATGTGGCAGAACGGCGTTCGTGAACGTGTGCGAGTGCTGAGGAAACCAAGCTGCTCCAAAAGAGAGGGCAGTGCGTTTCCCTACGCTCGGCGTGCACAGAGGGGCTCTAAGGGGCTACGGGCCTGGATGGTGCTTAGCAGAGCCAGGTGCGCCTGGGGTTACTCAGTGTTCCTGCCGGGAACAGGGCGCCCCGGCTAGCCTCCCAGGTGTCCAGAAGGCTGTGCTGCCGTTCAAGGTATGCAGAGCAGAGGCCACCGCCTCCTGGAAAGTGCAGCACGCCTCCGCTTCTGCACGGCAAACCAGGGCCTTACTTCCAGGCATGGCTTCATGCGGGGTGTGCCGGGAGCCACACAGCACGCTAAGGTGCTGACTTTCTGCTCGAGCAGAGTGACTTCAGGCACGAGGGCGGGCCTCGCAGTGTTGCAAGCACAGCGTTCTCTCATGGCAGCTCACACAAGGGCCGTGACAGAGTCTTCCTGGGCACCTCGCACCCACCAGCCATGTTGTCCCGAAGGGCGTTCGAGGGCTCTGGAGAGGTAGCGCTCCTCAAGGAACGCGCAGTGTGTGGTTGCCCAGCACTCGGCACGCACGGGGGTCCTCCGAGGGAATCAACCAATGGACCTCGACGTTGCTCAGCCGGCCCACAGGTGTCTGGAGGCACTCAGGGACCTTGGAGGGAAAACGCTGCACGCCCCTGGGGCCTAGGAGTCCCCGGGCGTGTACTGCCTTGAAAGCAAAGCGACTAAGAACTCCCGGAAAGAGCTGCATGCCTCCCTTTCTGCACGGCTACTCAGGGCCTAACCTGGAGGCCAGTTCTCACGTTGAGGCTCCCTTTGGCTCTGGAGCCTGCCGTGCGGACCGCCACCGCGGCCGCGGCAGCCCCTGGTTTAGAGAGAGCAAACTCATGATTTTCCCCGAAGCACTCTTCCAGGGCTCACTGGCCTGTCGGGAGCCGGGAATGTCAGGGAGCGTCAAGGCAGGCATGAAGGCCGCCCTCCAAATGGGAAAGCAGGGCTAGTTCCAGCAGGCCCCCGTGTTCATGGGCACACTCAGCGTACATCCCTGTGGTTTCTGACGAGTCCCAGGAGACACCGGTTACCCTGCGTTTCCTTCCCCGAGTCAACTTATCGCAGGAGGGAGTCCCGCATCCAGCGAACTGTCTCAACCAAGGAACGCCGTAGCCGCTCCTCTGGGCCTGGGGCTGCCTGCAGTGCCAAAGAAGGAACAGGACTTGAATTGCAGTAAGAACCCAAGCCGCCGTCCTCTAGGAGGCACGGTGCCTTCAGTCAGGAGGTCCTGGATGGAATGCGAAGACGAGGGTTACTCTGAGCGCAGCTCCGATTAGGGCAACGCGTAAGACCTCCGCGCCATGTGGGATGTGGCAGAACGGCGTTCGTGAACGTGTGCGAGTGCTGAGGAAACCAAGCTGCTCCAAAAGAGAGGGCAGTGCGTTTCCCTACGCTCGGCGTGCACAGAGGGGCTCTAAGGGGCTACGGGCCTGGATGGTGCTTAGCAGAGCCAGGTGCGCCTGGGGTTGGTTACTCAGTGTTCCTGCCGGGAACAGGGCGCCCCGGCTAGCCTCCCAGGTGTCCAGAAGGCTGTGCTGCCGTTCAAGGTATGCAGAGCAGAGGCCACCGCCTCCTGGAAAGTGCAGCACGCCTCCGCTTCTGCACGGCAAACCAGGGCCTTACTTCCAGGCATGGCTTCATGCTGGGTGTGCCGGGAGCCACACAGCACGCTAAGGTGCTGACTTTCTCCTCGAGCAGAGTGACTTCAGGCACGAGGGCGGGCCTCGCAGTGTTGCAAGCACAGCGTTCTCTCATGGCAGCTCACACAAGGGCCGTGACAGAGTCTTCCTGGGCACCTCGCACCCACCAGCCATGTTGTCCCGAAGGGCGTTCGAGGGCTCTGGAGATGTAGCGCTCCTCAAGGAACGCGCAGTGTGTGGTTGCCCAGCACTCGGCACGCACGGGGGTCCTCCGAGGGAATCAACCAATGGACCTCGACGTTGCTCAGCCGGCCCACAGGTGTCTGGAGGCACTCAGGGACCTTGGAGGGAAAACGCTGCACGCCCCTGGGGCCTAGGAGTCCCCGGGCGTGTACTGCCTTGAAAGCAAAGCGACTAAGAACTCCCGGAAAGAGCTGCATGCCTCCCTTTCTGCACGGCTACTCAGGGCCTAACCTGGAGGCCAGTTCTCACGTTGAGGCTCCCTTTGGCTCTGGAGCCTGCCGTGCGGACCGCCACCGCGGCCGCGGCAGCCCCTGGTTTAGAGAGAGCAAACTCATGATTTTCCCCGAAGCACTCTTCCAGGGCTCACTGGCCTGTCGGGAGCCGGGAATGTCAGGGAGCGTCAAGGCAGGCATGAAGGCCGCCCTCAAAATGGGAAAGCAGGGCTAGTTCCAGCAGGCCCCCGTGTTCATGGGCACACTCAGCGTACATCCCTGTGGTTTCTGACGAGTCCCAGGAGACACCGGTTACCCTGCGTTTCCTTCCCCGAGTCAACTTATCGCAGGAGGGAGTCCCGCATCCAGCGAACTGTCTCAACCAAGGAACGCCGTAGCCGCTCCTCTGGGCCTGGGGCTGCCTGCAGTGCCAAAGAAGGAACAGGACTTGAATTGCAGTAAGAACCCAAGCCGCCGTCCTCTAGGAGGCACGGTGCCTTCAGTCAGGAGGTCCTGGATGGAATGCGAAGACGAGGGTTACTCTGAGCGCAGCTCCGATTAGGGCAACGCGTAAGACCTCCGCGCCATGTGGGATGTGGCAGAACGGCGTTCGTGAACGTGTGCGAGTGCTGAGGAAACCAAGCTGCTCCAAAAGAGAGGGCAGTGCGTTTCCCTACGCTCGGCGTGCACAGAGGGGCTCTAAGGGGCTACGGGCCTGGATGGTGCTTAGCAGAGCCAGGTGCGCCTGGGGTTGGTTACTCAGTGTTCCTGCCGGGAACAGGGCGCCCCGGCTAGCCTCCCAGGTGTCCAGAAGGCTGTGCTGCCGTTCAAGGTATGCAGAGCAGAGGCCACCGCCTCCTGGAAAGTGCAGCACGCCTCCGCTTCTGCACGGCAAACCAGGGCCTTACTTCCAGGCATGGCTTCATGCTGGGTGTGCCGGGAGCCACACAGCACGCTAAGGTGCTGACTTTCTCCTCGAGCAGAGTGACTTCAGGCACGAGGGCGGGCCTCGCAGTGTTGCAAGCACAGCGTTCTCTCATGGCAGCTCACACAAGGGCCGTGACAGAGTCTTCCTGGGCACCTCGCACCCACCAGCCATGTTGTCCCGAAGGGCGTTCGAGGGCTCTGGAGATGTAGCGCTCCTCAAGGAACGCGCAGTGTGTGGTTGCCCAGCACTCGGCACGCACGGGGGTCCTCCGAGGGAATCAACCAATGGACCTCGACGTTGCTCAGCCGGCCCACAGGTGTCTGGAGGCACTCAGGGACCTTGGAGGGAAAACGCTGCACGCCCCTGGGGCCTAGGAGTCCCCGGGCGTGTACTGCCTTGAAAGCAAAGCGACTAAGAACTCCCGGAAAGAGCTGCATGCCTCCCTTTCTGCACGGCTACTCAGGGCCTAACCTGGAGGCCAGTTCTCACGTTGAGGCTCCCTTTGGCTCTGGAGCCTGCCGTGCGGACCGCCACCGCGGCCGCGGAAGCCCCTGGTTTAGAGAGAGCAAACTCATGATTTTCCCCGAAGCACTCTTCCAGGGCTCACTGGCCTGTCGGGAGCCGGGAATGTCAGGGAGCGTCAAGGCAGGCATGAATGCCGCCCTCAAAATGGGAAAGCAGGGCTAGTTCCAGCAGGCCCCCGTGTTCATGGGCACACTCAGCGTACATCCCTGTGGTTTCTGACGAGTCCCAGGAGACACCGGTTACCCTGCGTTTCCTTCCCCGAGTCAACTTATCGCAGGAGGGAGTCCCGCATCCAGCGAACTGTCTCAACCAAGGAACGCCGTAGCCGCTCCTCTGGGCCTGGGGCTGCCTGCAGTGCCAAAGAAGGAACAGGACTTGAATTGCAGTAAGAACCCAAGCCGCCGTCCTCTAGGAGGCACGGTGCCTTCAGTCAGGAGGTCCTGGATGGAATGCGAAGACGAGGGTTACTCTGAGCGCAGCTCCGATTAGGGCAACGCGTAAGACCTCCGCGCCATGTGGGATGTGGCAGAACGGCGTTCGTGAACGTGTGCGAGTGCTGAGGAAACCAAGCTGCTCCAAAAGAGAGGGCAGTGCGTTTCCCTACGCTCGGCGTGCACAGAGGGGCTCTAAGGGGCTACGGGCCTGGATGGTGCTTAGCAGAGCCAGGTGCGCCTGGGGTTACTCAGTGTTCCTGCCGGGAACAGGGCGCCCCGGCTAGCCTCCCAGGTGTCCAGAAGGCTGTGCTGCCGTTCAAGGTATGCAGAGCAGAGGCCACCGCCTCCTGGAAAGTGCAGCACGCCTCCGCTTCTGCACGGCAAACCAGGGCCTTACTTCCAGGCATGGCTTCATGCGGGGTGTGCCGGGAGCCACACAGCACGCTAAGGTGCTGACTTTCTGCTCGAGCAGAGTGACTTCAGGCACGAGGGCGGGCCTCGCAGTGTTGCAAGCACAGCGTTCTCTCATGGCAGCTCACACAAGGGCCGTGACAGAGTCTTCCTGGGCACCTCGCACCCACCAGCCATGTTGTCCCGAAGGGCGTTCGAGGGCTCTGGAGAGGTAGCGCTCCTCAAGGAACGCGCAGTGTGTGGTTGCCCAGCACTCGGCACGCACGGGGGTCCTCCGAGGGAATCAACCAATGGACCTCGACGTTGCTCAGCCGGCCCACAGGTGTCTGGAGGCACTCAGGGACCTTGGAGGGAAAACGCTGCACGCCCCTGGGGCCTAGGAGTCCCCGGGCGTGTACTGCCTTGAAAGCAAAGCGACTAAGAACTCCCGGAAAGAGCTGCATGCCTCCCTTTCTGCACGGCTACTCAGGGCCTAACCTGGAGGCCAGTTCTCACGTTGAGGCTCCCTTTGGCTCTGGAGCCTGCCGTGCGGACCGCCACCGCGGCCGCGGCAGCCCCTGGTTTAGAGAGAGCAAACTCATGATTTTCCCCGAAGCACTCTTCCAGGGCTCACTGGCCTGTCGGGAGCCGGGAATGTCAGGGAGCGTCAAGGCAGGCATGAAGGCCGCCCTCCAAATGGGAAAGCAGGGCTAGTTCCAGCAGGCCCCCGTGTTCATGGGCACACTCAGCGTACATCCCTGTGGTTTCTGACGAGTCCCAGGAGACACCGGTTACCCTGCGTTTCCTTCCCCGAGTCAACTTATCGCAGGAGGGAGTCCCGCATCCAGCGAACTGTCTCAACCAAGGAACGCCGTAGCCGCTCCTCTGGGCCTGGGGCTGCCTGCAGTGCCAAAGAAGGAACAGGACTTGAATTGCAGTAAGAACCCAAGCCGCCGTCCTCTAGGAGGCACGGTGCCTTCAGTCAGGAGGTCCTGGATGGAATGCGAAGACGAGGGTTACTCTGAGCGCAGCTCCGATTAGGGCAACGCGTAAGACCTCCGCGCCATGTGGGATGTGGCAGAACGGCGTTCGTGAACGTGTGCGAGTGCTGAGGAAACCAAGCTGCTCCAAAAGAGAGGGCAGTGCGTTTCCCTACGCTCGGCGTGCACAGAGGGGCTCTAAGGGGCTACGGGCCTGGATGGTGCTTAGCAGAGCCAGGTGCGCCTGGGGTTGGTTACTCAGTGTTCCTGCCGGGAACAGGGCGCCCCGGCTAGCCTCCCAGGTGTCCAGAAGGCTGTGCTGCCGTTCAAGGTATGCAGAGCAGAGGCCACCGCCTCCTGGAAAGTGCAGCACGCCTCCGCTTCTGCACGGCAAACCAGGGCCTTACTTCCAGGCATGGCTTCATGCTGGGTGTGCCGGGAGCCACACAGCACGCTAAGGTGCTGACTTTCTCCTCGAGCAGAGTGACTTCAGGCACGAGGGCGGGCCTCGCAGTGTTGCAAGCACAGCGTTCTCTCATGGCAGCTCACACAAGGGCCGTGACAGAGTCTTCCTGGGCACCTCGCACCCACCAGCCATGTTGTCCCGAAGGGCGTTCGAGGGCTCTGGAGATGTAGCGCTCCTCAAGGAACGCGCAGTGTGTGGTTGCCCAGCACTCGGCACGCACGGGGGTCCTCCGAGGGAATCAACCAATGGACCTCGACGTTGCTCAGCCGGCCCACAGGTGTCTGGAGGCACTCAGGGACCTTGGAGGGAAAACGCTGCACGCCCCTGGGGCCTAGGAGTCCCCGGGCGTGTACTGCCTTGAAAGCAAAGCGACTAAGAACTCCCGGAAAGAGCTGCATGCCTCCCTTTCTGCACGGCTACTCAGGGCCTAACCTGGAGGCCAGTTCTCACGTTGAGGCTCCCTTTGGCTCTGGAGCCTGCCGTGCGGACCGCCACCGCGGCCGCGGCAGCCCCTGGTTTAGAGAGAGCAAACTCATGATTTTCCCCGAAGCACTCTTCCAGGGCTCACTGGCCTGTCGGGAGCCGGGAATGTCAGGGAGCGTCAAGGCAGGCATGAAGGCCGCCCTCAAAATGGGAAAGCAGGGCTAGTTCCAGCAGGCCCCCGTGTTCATGGGCACACTCAGCGTACATCCCTGTGGTTTCTGACGAGTCCCAGGAGACACCGGTTACCCTGCGTTTCCTTCCCCGAGTCAACTTATCGCAGGAGGGAGTCCCGCATCCAGCGAACTGTCTCAACCAAGGAACGCCGTAGCCGCTCCTCTGGGCCTGGGGCTGCCTGCAGTGCCAAAGAAGGAACAGGACTTGAATTGCAGTAAGAACCCAAGCCGCCGTCCTCTAGGAGGCACGGTGCCTTCAGTCAGGAGGTCCTGGATGGAATGCGAAGACGAGGGTTACTCTGAGCGCAGCTCCGATTAGGGCAACGCGTAAGACCTCCGCGCCATGTGGGATGTGGCAGAACGGCGTTCGTGAACGTGTGCGAGTGCTGAGGAAACCAAGCTGCTCCAAAAGAGAGGGCAGTGCGTTTCCCTACGCTCGGCGTGCACAGAGGGGCTCTAAGGGGCTACGGGCCTGGATGGTGCTTAGCAGAGCCAGGTGCGCCTGGGGTTGGTTACTCAGTGTTCCTGCCGGGAACAGGGCGCCCCGGCTAGCCTCCCAGGTGTCCAGAAGGCTGTGCTGCCGTTCAAGGTATGCAGAGCAGAGGCCACCGCCTCCTGGAAAGTGCAGCACGCCTCCGCTTCTGCACGGCAAACCAGGGCCTTACTTCCAGGCATGGCTTCATGCTGGGTGTGCCGGGAGCCACACAGCACGCTAAGGTGCTGACTTTCTCCTCGAGCAGAGTGACTTCAGGCACGAGGGCGGGCCTCGCAGTGTTGCAAGCACAGCGTTCTCTCATGGCAGCTCACACAAGGGCCGTGACAGAGTCTTCCTGGGCACCTCGCACCCACCAGCCATGTTGTCCCGAAGGGCGTTCGAGGGCTCTGGAGATGTAGCGCTCCTCAAGGAATGCGCAGTGTGTGGTTGCCCAGCACTCGGCACGCACGGGGGTCCTCCGAGGGAATCAACCAATGGACCTCGACGTTGCTCAGCCGGCCCACAGGTGTCTGGAGGCACTCAGGGACCTTGGAGGGAAAACGCTGCACGCCCGTGGGGCCTAGGAGTCCCCGGGCGTGTACTGCCTTGAAAGCAAAGCGACTAAGAACTCCCGGAAAGAGCTGCATGCCTCCCTTTCTGCACGGCTACTCAGGGCCTAACCTGGAGGCCAGTTCTCACGTTGAGGCTCCCTTTGGCTCTGGAGCCTGCCGTGCGGACCGCCACCGCGGCCGCGGCAGCCCCTGGTTTAGAGAGAGCAAACTCATGATTTTCCCCGAAGCACTCTTCCAGGGCTCACTGGCCTGTCGGGAGCCGGGAATGTCAGGGAGCGTCAAGGCAGGCATGAAGGCCGCCCTCAAAATGGGAAAGCAGGGCTAGTTCCAGCAGGCCCCCGTGTTCATGGGCACACTCAGCGTACATCCCTGTGGTTTCTGACGAGTCCCAGGAGACACCGGTTACCCTGCGTTTCCTTCCCCGAGTCAACTTATCGCAGGAGGGAGTCCCGCATCCAGCGAACTGTCTCAACCAAGGAACGCCGTAGCCGCTCCTCTGGGCCTGGGGCTGCCTGCAGTGCCAAAGAAGGAACAGGACTTGAATTGCAGTAAGAACCCAAGCCGCCGTCCTCTAGGAGGCACGGTGCCTTCAGTCAGGAGGTCCTGGATGGAATGCGAAGACGAGGGTTACTCTGAGCGCAGCTCCGATTAGGGCAACGCGTAAGACCTCCGCGCCATGTGGGATGTGGCAGAACGGCGTTCGTGAACGTGTGCGAGTGCTGAGGAAACCAAGCTGCTCCAAAAGAGAGGGCAGTGCGTTTCCCTACGCTCGGCGTGCACAGAGGGGCTCTAAGGGGCTACGGGCCTGGATGGTGCTTAGCAGAGCCAGGTGCGCCTGGGGTTACTCAGTGTTCCTGCCGGGAACAGGGCGCCCCGGCTAGCCTCCCAGGTGTCCAGAAGGCTGTGCTGCCGTTCAAGGTATGCAGAGCAGAGGCCACCGCCTCCTGGAAAGTGCAGCACGCCTCCGCTTCTGCACGGCAAACCAGGGCCTTACTTCCAGGCATGGCTTCATGCTGGGTGTGCCGGGAGCCACACAGCACGCTAAGGTGCTGACTTTCTCCTCGAGCAGAGTGACTTCAGGCACGAGGGCGGGCCTCGCAGTGTTGCAAGCACAGCGTTCTCTCATGGCAGCTCACACAAGGGCCGTGACAGAGTCTTCCTGGGCACCTCGCACCCACCAGCCATGTTGTCCCGAAGGGCGTTCGAGGGCTCTGGAGATGTAGCGCTCCTCAAGGAACGCGCAGTGTGTGGTTGCCCAGCACTCGGCACGCACGGGGGTCCTCCGAGGGAATCAACCAATGGACCTCGACGTTGCTCAGCCGGCCCACAGGTGTCTGGAGGCACTCAGGGACCTTGGAGGGAAAACGCTGCACGCCCCTGGGGCCTAGGAGTCCCCGGGCGTGTACTGCCTTGAAAGCAAAGCGACTAAGAACTCCCGGAAAGAGCTGCATGCCTCCCTTTCTGCACGGCTACTCAGGGCCTAACCTGGAGGCCAGTTCTCACGTTGAGGCTCCCTTTGGCTCTGGAGCCTGCCGTGCGGACCGCCACCGCGGCCGCGGAAGCCCCTGGTTTAGAGAGAGCAAACTCATGATTTTCCCCGAAGCACTCTTCCAGGGCTCACTGGCCTGTCGGGAGCCGGGAATGTCAGGGAGCGTCAAGGCAGGCATGAATGCCGCCCTCAAAATGGGAAAGCAGGGCTAGTTCCAGCAGGCCCCCGTGTTCATGGGCACACTCAGCGTACATCCCTGTGGTTTCTGACGAGTCCCAGGAGACACCGGTTACCCTGCGTTTCCTTCCCCGAGTCAACTTATCGCAGGAGGGAGTCCCGCATCCAGCGAACTGTCTCAACCAAGGAACGCCGTAGCCGCTCCTCTGGGCCTGGGGCTGCCTGCAGTGCCAAAGAAGGAACAGGACTTGAATTGCAGTAAGAACCCAAGCCGCCGTCCTCTAGGAGGCACGGTGCCTTCAGTCAGGAGGTCCTGGATGGAATGCGAAGACGAGGGTTACTCTGAGCGCAGCTCCGATTAGGGCAACGCGTAAGACCTCCGCGCCATGTGGGATGTGGCAGAACGGCGTTCGTGAACGTGTGCGAGTGCTGAGGAAACCAAGCTGCTCCAAAAGAGAGGGCAGTGCGTTTCCCTACGCTCGGCGTGCACAGAGGGGCTCTAAGGGGCTACGGGCCTGGATGGTGCTTAGCAGAGCCAGGTGCGCCTGGGGTTACTCAGTGTTCCTGCCGGGAACAGGGCGCCCCGGCTAGCCTCCCAGGTGTCCAGAAGGCTGTGCTGCCGTTCAAGGTATGCAGAGCAGAGGCCACCGCCTCCTGGAAAGTGCAGCACGCCTCCGCTTCTGCACGGCAAACCAGGGCCTTACTTCCAGGCATGGCTTCATGCGGGGTGTGCCGGGAGCCACACAGCACGCTAAGGTGCTGACTTTCTCCTCGAGCAGAGTGACTTCAGGCACGAGGGCGGGCCTCGCAGTGTTGCAAGCACAGCGTTCTCTCATGGCAGCTCACACAAGGGCCGTGACAGAGTCTTCCTGGGCACCTCGCACCCACCAGCCATGTTGTCCCGAAGGGCGTTCGAGGGCTCTGGAGAGGTAGCGCTCCTCAAGGAACGCGCAGTGTGTGGTTGCCCAGCACTCGGCACGCACGGGGGTCCTCCGAGGGAATCAACCAATGGACCTCGACGTTGCTCAGCCGGCCCACAGGTGTCTGGAGGCACTCAGGGACCTTGGAGGGAAAACGCTGCACGCCCGTGGGGCCTAGGAGTCCCCGGGCGTGTACTGCCTTGAAAGCAAAGCGACTAAGAACTCCCGGAAAGAGCTGCATGCCTCCCTTTCTGCACGGCTACTCAGGGCCTAACCTGGAGGCCAGTTCTCACGTTGAGGCTCCCTTTGGCTCTGGAGCCTGCCGTGCGGACCGCCACCGCGGCCGCGGCAGCCCCTGGTTTAGAGAGAGCAAACTCATGATTTTCCCCGAAGCACTCTTCCAGGGCTCACTGGCCTGTCGGGAGCCGGGAATGTCAGGGAGCGTCAAGGCAGGCATGAAGGCCGCCCTCAAAATGGGAAAGCAGGGCTAGTTCCAGCAGGCCCCCGTGTTCATGGGCACACTCAGCGTACATCCCTGTGGTTTCTGACGAGTCCCAGGAGACACCGGTTACCCTGCGTTTCCTTCCCCGAGTCAACTTATCGCAGGAGGGAGTCCCGCATCCAGCGAACTGTCTCAACCAAGGAACGCCGTAGCCGCTCCTCTGGGCCTGGGGCTGCCTGCAGTGCCAAAGAAGGAACAGGACTTGAATTGCAGTAAGAACCCAAGCCGCCGTCCTCTAGGAGGCACGGTGCCTTCAGTCAGGAGGTCCTGGATGGAATGCGAAGACGAGGGTTACTCTGAGCGCAGCTCCGATTAGGGCAACGCGTAAGACCTCCGCGCCATGTGGGATGTGGCAGAACGGCGTTCGTGAACGTGTGCGAGTGCTGAGGAAACCAAGCTGCTCCAAAAGAGAGGGCAGTGCGTTTCCCTACGCTCGGCGTGCACAGAGGGGCTCTAAGGGGCTACGGGCCTGGATGGTGCTTAGCAGAGCCAGGTGCGCCTGGGGTTGGTTACTCAGTGTTCCTGCCGGGAACAGGGCGCCCCGGCTAGCCTCCCAGGTGTCCAGAAGGCTGTGCTGCCGTTCAAGGTATGCAGAGCAGAGGCCACCGCCTCCTGGAAAGTGCAGCACGCCTCCGCTTCTGCACGGCAAACCAGGGCCTTACTTCCAGGCATGGCTTCATGCTGGGTGTGCCGGGAGCCACACAGCACGCTAAGGTGCTGACTTTCTCCTCGAGCAGAGTGACTTCAGGCACGAGGGCGGGCCTCGCAGTGTTGCAAGCACAGCGTTCTCTCATGGCAGCTCACACAAGGGCCGTGACAGAGTCTTCCTGGGCACCTCGCACCCACCAGCCATGTTGTCCCGAAGGGCGTTCGAGGGCTCTGGAGAGGTAGCGCTCCTCAAGGAACGCGCAGTGTGTGGTTGCCCAGCACTCGGCACGCACGGGGGTCCTCCGAGGGAATCAACCAATGGACCTCGACGTTGCTCAGCCGGCCCACAGGTGTCTGGAGGCACTCAGGGACCTTGGAGGGAAAACGCTGCACGCCCCTGGGGCCTAGGAGTCCCCGGGCGTGTACTGCCTTGAAAGCAAAGCGACTAAGAACTCCCGGAAAGAGCTGCATGCCTCCCTTTCTGCACGGCTACTCAGGGCCTAACCTGGAGGCCAGTTCTCACGTTGAGGCTCCCTTTGGCTCTGGAGCCTGCCGTGCGGACCGCCACCGCGGCCGCGGCAGCCCCTGGTTTAGAGAGAGCAAACTCATGATTTTCCCCGAAGCACTCTTCCAGGGCTCACTGGCCTGTCGGGAGCCGGGAATGTCAGGGAGCGTCAAGGCAGGCATGAATGCCGCCCTCAAAATGGGAAAGCAGGGCTAGTTCCAGCAGGCCCCCGTGTTCATGGGCACACTCAGCGTACATCCCTGTGGTTTCTGACGAGTCCCAGGAGACACCGGTTACCCTGCGTTTCCTTCCCCGAGTCAACTTATCGCAGGAGGGAGTCCCGCATCCAGCGAACTGTCTCAACCAAGGAACGCCGTAGCCGCTCCTCTGGGCCTGGGGCTGCCTGCAGTGCCAAAGAAGGAACAGGACTTGAATTGCAGTAAGAACCCAAGCCGCCGTCCTCTAGGAGGCACGGTGCCTTCAGTCAGGAGGTCCTGGATGGAATGCGAAGACGAGGGTTACTCTGAGCGCAGCTCCGATTAGGGCAACGCGTAAGACCTCCGCGCCATGTGGGATGTGGCAGAACGGCGTTCGTGAACGTGTGCGAGTGCTGAGGAAACCAAGCTGCTCCAAAAGAGAGGGCAGTGCGTTTCCCTACGCTCGGCGTGCACAGAGGGGCTCTAAGGGGCTACGGGCCTGGATGGTGCTTAGCAGAGCCAGGTGCGCCTGGGGTTGGTTACTCAGTGTTCCTGCCGGGAACAGGGCGCCCCGGCTAGCCTCCCAGGTGTCCAGAAGGCTGTGCTGCCGTTCAAGGTATGCAGAGCAGAGGCCACCGCCTCCTGGAAAGTGCAGCACGCCTCCGCTTCTGCACGGCAAACCAGGGCCTTACTTCCAGGCATGGCTTCATGCTGGGTGTGCCGGGAGCCACACAGCACGCTAAGGTGCTGACTTTCTCCTCGAGCAGAGTGACTTCAGGCACGAGGGCGGGCCTCGCAGTGTTGCAAGCACAGCGTTCTCTCATGGCAGCTCACACAAGGGCCGTGACAGAGTCTTCCTGGGCACCTCGCACCCACCAGCCATGTTGTCCCGAAGGGCGTTCGAGGGCTCTGGAGATGTAGCGCTCCTCAAGGAACGCGCAGTGTGTGGTTGCCCAGCACTCGGCACGCACGGGGGTCCTCCGAGGGAATCAACCAATGGACCTCGACGTTGCTCAGCCGGCCCACAGGTGTCTGGAGGCACTCAGGGACCTTGGAGGGAAAACGCTGCACGCCCGTGGGGCCTAGGAGTCCCCGGGCGTGTACTGCCTTGAAAGCAAAGCGACTAAGAACTCCCGGAAAGAGCTGCATGCCTCCCTTTCTGCACGGCTACTCAGGGCCTAACCTGGAGGCCAGTTCTCACGTTGAGGCTCCCTTTGGCTCTGGAGCCTGCCGTGCGGACCGCCACCGCGGCCGCGGCAGCCCCTGGTTTAGAGAGAGCAAACTCATGATTTTCCCCGAAGCACTCTTCCAGGGCTCACTGGCCTGTCGGGAGCCGGGAATGTCAGGGAGCGTCAAGGCAGGCATGAAGGCCGCCCTCAAAATGGGAAAGCAGGGCTAGTTCCAGCAGGCCCCCGTGTTCATGGGCACACTCAGCGTACATCCCTGTGGTTTCTGACGAGTCCCAGGAGACACCGGTTACCCTGCGTTTCCTTCCCCGAGTCAACTTATCGCAGGAGGGAGTCCCGCATCCAGCGAACTGTCTCAACCAAGGAACGCCGTAGCCGCTCCTCTGGGCCTGGGGCTGCCTGCAGTGCCAAAGAAGGAACAGGACTTGAATTGCAGTAAGAACCCAAGCCGCCGTCCTCTAGGAGGCACGGTGCCTTCAGTCAGGAGGTCCTGGATGGAATGCGAAGACGAGGGTTACTCTGAGCGCAGCTCCGATTAGGGCAACGCGTAAGACCTCCGCGCCATGTGGGATGTGGCAGAACGGCGTTCGTGAACGTGTGCGAGTGCTGAGGAAACCAAGCTGCTCCAAAAGAGAGGGCAGTGCGTTTCCCTACGCTCGGCGTGCACAGAGGGGCTCTAAGGGGCTACGGGCCTGGATGGTGCTTAGCAGAGCCAGGTGCGCCTGGGGTTACTCAGTGTTCCTGCCGGGAACAGGGCGCCCCGGCTAGCCTCCCAGGTGTCCAGAAGGCTGTGCTGCCGTTCAAGGTATGCAGAGCAGAGGCCACCGCCTCCTGGAAAGTGCAGCACGCCTCCGCTTCTGCACGGCAAACCAGGGCCTTACTTCCAGGCATGGCTTCATGCTGGGTGTGCCGGGAGCCACACAGCACGCTAAGGTGCTGACTTTCTCCTCGAGCAGAGTGACTTCAGGCACGAGGGCGGGCCTCGCAGTGTTGCAAGCACAGCGTTCTCTCATGGCAGCTCACACAAGGGCCGTGACAGAGTCTTCCTGGGCACCTCGCACCCACCAGCCATGTTGTCCCGAAGGGCGTTCGAGGGCTCTGGAGAGGTAGCGCTCCTCAAGGAACGCGCAGTGTGTGGTTGCCCAGCACTCGGCACGCACGGGGGTCCTCCGAGGGAATCAACCAATGGACCTCGACGTTGCTCAGCCGGCCCACAGGTGTCTGGAGGCACTCAGGGACCTTGGAGGGAAAACGCTGCACGCCCCTGGGGCCTAGGAGTCCCCGGGCGTGTACTGCCTTGAAAGCAAAGCGACTAAGAACTCCCGGAAAGAGCTGCATGCCTCCCTTTCTGCACGGCTACTCAGGGCCTAACCTGGAGGCCAGTTCTCACGTTGAGGCTCCCTTTGGCTCTGGAGCCTGCCGTGCGGACCGCCACCGCGGCCGCGGAAGCCCCTGGTTTAGAGAGAGCAAACTCATGATTTTCCCCGAAGCACTCTTCCAGGGCTCACTGGCCTGTCGGGAGCCGGGAATGTCAGGGAGCGTCAAGGCAGGCATGAATGCCGCCCTCAAAATGGGAAAGCAGGGCTAGTTCCAGCAGGCCCCCGTGTTCATGGGCACACTCAGCGTACATCCCTGTGGTTTCTGACGAGTCCCAGGAGACACCGGTTACCCTGCGTTTCCTTCCCCGAGTCAACTTATCGCAGGAGGGAGTCCCGCATCCAGCGAACTGTCTCAACCAAGGAACGCCGTAGCCGCTCCTCTGGGCCTGGGGCTGCCTGCAGTGCCAAAGAAGGAACAGGACTTGAATTGCAGTAAGAACCCAAGCCGCCGTCCTCTAGGAGGCACGGTGCCTTCAGTCAGGAGGTCCTGGATGGAATGCGAAGACGAGGGTTACTCTGAGCGCAGCTCCGATTAGGGCAACGCGTAAGACCTCCGCGCCATGTGGGATGTGGCAGAACGGCGTTCGTGAACGTGTGCGAGTGCTGAGGAAACCAAGCTGCTCCAAAAGAGAGGGCAGTGCGTTTCCCTACGCTCGGCGTGCACAGAGGGGCTCTAAGGGGCTACGGGCCTGGATGGTGCTTAGCAGAGCCAGGTGCGCCTGGGGTTACTCAGTGTTCCTGCCGGGAACAGGGCGCCCCGGCTAGCCTCCCAGGTGTCCAGAAGGCTGTGCTGCCGTTCAAGGTATGCAGAGCAGAGGCCACCGCCTCCTGGAAAGTGCAGCACGCCTCCGCTTCTGCACGGCAAACCAGGGCCTTACTTCCAGGCATGGCTTCATGCGGGGTGTGCCGGGAGCCACACAGCACGCTAAGGTGCTGACTTTCTCCTCGAGCAGAGTGACTTCAGGCACGAGGGCGGGCCTCGCAGTGTTGCAAGCACAGCGTTCTCTCATGGCAGCTCACACAAGGGCCGTGACAGAGTCTTCCTGGGCACCTCGCACCCACCAGCCATGTTGTCCCGAAGGGCGTTCGAGGGCTCTGGAGAGGTAGCGCTCCTCAAGGAACGCGCAGTGTGTGGTTGCCCAGCACTCGGCACGCACGGGGGTCCTCCGAGGGAATCAACCAATGGACCTCGACGTTGCTCAGCCGGCCCACAGGTGTCTGGAGGCACTCAGGGACCTTGGAGGGAAAACGCTGCACGCCCGTGGGGCCTAGGAGTCCCCGGGCGTGTACTGCCTTGAAAGCAAAGCGACTAAGAACTCCCGGAAAGAGCTGCATGCCTCCCTTTCTGCACGGCTACTCAGGGCCTAACCTGGAGGCCAGTTCTCACGTTGAGGCTCCCTTTGGCTCTGGAGCCTGCCGTGCGGACCGCCACCGCGGCCGCGGCAGCCCCTGGTTTAGAGAGAGCAAACTCATGATTTTCCCCGAAGCACTCTTCCAGGGCTCACTGGCCTGTCGGGAGCCGGGAATGTCAGGGAGCGTCAAGGCAGGCATGAAGGCCGCCCTCAAAATGGGAAAGCAGGGCTAGTTCCAGCAGGCCCCCGTGTTCATGGGCACACTCAGCGTACATCCCTGTGGTTTCTGACGAGTCCCAGGAGACACCGGTTACCCTGCGTTTCCTTCCCCGAGTCAACTTATCGCAGGAGGGAGTCCCGCATCCAGCGAACTGTCTCAACCAAGGAACGCCGTAGCCGCTCCTCTGGGCCTGGGGCTGCCTGCAGTGCCAAAGAAGGAACAGGACTTGAATTGCAGTAAGAACCCAAGCCGCCGTCCTCTAGGAGGCACGGTGCCTTCAGTCAGGAGGTCCTGGATGGAATGCGAAGACGAGGGTTACTCTGAGCGCAGCTCCGATTAGGGCAACGCGTAAGACCTCCGCGCCATGTGGGATGTGGCAGAACGGCGTTCGTGAACGTGTGCGAGTGCTGAGGAAACCAAGCTGCTCCAAAAGAGAGGGCAGTGCGTTTCCCTACGCTCGGCGTGCACAGAGGGGCTCTAAGGGGCTACGGGCCTGGATGGTGCTTAGCAGAGCCAGGTGCGCCTGGGGTTGGTTACTCAGTGTTCCTGCCGGGAACAGGGCGCCCCGGCTAGCCTCCCAGGTGTCCAGAAGGCTGTGCTGCCGTTCAAGGTATGCAGAGCAGAGGCCACCGCCTCCTGGAAAGTGCAGCACGCCTCCGCTTCTGCACGGCAAACCAGGGCCTTACTTCCAGGCATGGCTTCATGCTGGGTGTGCCGGGAGCCACACAGCACGCTAAGGTGCTGACTTTCTCCTCGAGCAGAGTGACTTCAGGCACGAGGGCGGGCCTCGCAGTGTTGCAAGCACAGCGTTCTCTCATGGCAGCTCACACAAGGGCCGTGACAGAGTCTTCCTGGGCACCTCGCACCCACCAGCCATGTTGTCCCGAAGGGCGTTCGAGGGCTCTGGAGAGGTAGCGCTCCTCAAGGAACGCGCAGTGTGTGGTTGCCCAGCACTCGGCACGCACGGGGGTCCTCCGAGGGAATCAACCAATGGACCTCGACGTTGCTCAGCCGGCCCACAGGTGTCTGGAGGCACTCAGGGACCTTGGAGGGAAAACGCTGCACGCCCCTGGGGCCTAGGAGTCCCCGGGCGTGTACTGCCTTGAAAGCAAAGCGACTAAGAACTCCCGGAAAGAGCTGCATGCCTCCCTTTCTGCACGGCTACTCAGGGCCTAACCTGGAGGCCAGTTCTCACGTTGAGGCTCCCTTTGGCTCTGGAGCCTGCCGTGCGGACCGCCACCGCGGCCGCGGCAGCCCCTGGTTTAGAGAGAGCAAACTCATGATTTTCCCCGAAGCACTCTTCCAGGGCTCACTGGCCTGTCGGGAGCCGGGAATGTCAGGGAGCGTCAAGGCAGGCATGAATGCCGCCCTCAAAATGGGAAAGCAGGGCTAGTTCCAGCAGGCCCCCGTGTTCATGGGCACACTCAGCGTACATCCCTGTGGTTTCTGACGAGTCCCAGGAGACACCGGTTACCCTGCGTTTCCTTCCCCGAGTCAACTTATCGCAGGAGGGAGTCCCGCATCCAGCGAACTGTCTCAACCAAGGAACGCCGTAGCCGCTCCTCTGGGCCTGGGGCTGCCTGCAGTGCCAAAGAAGGAACAGGACTTGAATTGCAGTAAGAACCCAAGCCGCCGTCCTCTAGGAGGCACGGTGCCTTCAGTCAGGAGGTCCTGGATGGAATGCGAAGACGAGGGTTACTCTGAGCGCAGCTCCGATTAGGGCAACGCGTAAGACCTCCGCGCCATGTGGGATGTGGCAGAACGGCGTTCGTGAACGTGTGCGAGTGCTGAGGAAACCAAGCTGCTCCAAAAGAGAGGGCAGTGCGTTTCCCTACGCTCGGCGTGCACAGAGGGGCTCTAAGGGGCTACGGGCCTGGATGGTGCTTAGCAGAGCCAGGTGCGCCTGGGGTTACTCAGTGTTCCTGCCGGGAACAGGGCGCCCCGGCTAGCCTCCCAGGTGTCCAGAAGGCTGTGCTGCCGTTCAAGGTATGCAGAGCAGAGGCCACCGCCTCCTGGAAAGTGCAGCACGCCTCCGCTTCTGCACGGCAAACCAGGGCCTTACTTCCAGGCATGGCTTCATGCGGGGTGTGCCGGGAGCCACACAGCACGCTAAGGTGCTGACTTTCTCCTCGAGCAGAGTGACTTCAGGCACGAGGGCGGGCCTCGCAGTGTTGCAAGCACAGCGTTCTCTCATGGCAGCTCACACAAGGGCCGTGACAGAGTCTTCCTGGGCACCTCGCACCCACCAGCCATGTTGTCCCGAAGGGCGTTCGAGGGCTCTGGAGAGGTAGCGCTCCTCAAGGAACGCGCAGTGTGTGGTTGCCCAGCACTCGGCACGCACGGGGGTCCTCCGAGGGAATCAACCAATGGACCTCGACGTTGCTCAGCCGGCCCACAGGTGTCTGGAGGCACTCAGGGACCTTGGAGGGAAAACGCTGCACGCCCCTGGGGCCTAGGAGTCCCCGGGCGTGTACTGCCTTGAAAGCAAAGCGACTAAGAACTCCCGGAAAGAGCTGCATGCCTCCCTTTCTGCACGGCTACTCAGGGCCTAACCTGGAGGCCAGTTCTCACGTTGAGGCTCCCTTTGGCTCTGGAGCCTGCCGTGCGGACCGCCACCGCGTCCGCGGAAGCCCCTGGTTTAGAGAGAGCAAACTCATGATTTTCCCCGAAGCACTCTTCCAGGGCTCACTGGCCTGTCGGGAGCCGGGAATGTCAGGGAGCGTCAAGGCAGGCATGAATGCCGCCCTCAAAATGGGAAAGCAGGGCTAGTTCCAGCAGGCCCCCGTGTTCATGGGCACACTCAGCGTACATCCCTGTGGTTTCTGACGAGTCCCAGGAGACACCGGTTACCCTGCGTTTCCTTCCCCGAGTCAACTTATCGCAGGAGGGAGTCCCGCATCCAGCGAACTGTCTCAACCAAGGAACGCCGTAGCCGCTCCTCTGGGCCTGGGGCTGCCTGCAGTGCCAAAGAAGGAACAGGACTTGAATTGCAGTAAGAACCCAAGCCGCCGTCCTCTAGGAGGCACGGTGCCTTCAGTCAGGAGGTCCTGGATGGAATGCGAAGACGAGGGTTACTCTGAGCGCAGCTCCGATTAGGGCAACGCGTAAGACCTCCGCGCCATGTGGGATGTGGCAGAACGGCGTTCGTGAACGTGTGCGAGTGCTGAGGAAACCAAGCTGCTCCAAAAGAGAGGGCAGTGCGTTTCCCTACGCTCGGCGTGCACAGAGGGGCTCTAAGGGGCTACGGGCCTGGATGGTGCTTAGCAGAGCCAGGTGCGCCTGGGGTTACTCAGTGTTCCTGCCGGGAACAGGGCGCCCCGGCTAGCCTCCCAGGTGTCCAGAAGGCTGTGCTGCCGTTCAAGGTATGCAGAGCAGAGGCCACCGCCTCCTGGAAAGTGCAGCACGCCTCCGCTTCTGCACGGCAAACCAGGGCCTTACTTCCAGGCATGGCTTCATGCGGGGTGTGCCGGGAGCCACACAGCACGCTAAGGTGCTGACTTTCTCCTCGAGCAGAGTGACTTCAGGCACGAGGGCGGGCCTCGCAGTGTTGCAAGCACAGCGTTCTCTCATGGCAGCTCACACAAGGGCCGTGACAGAGTCTTCCTGGGCACCTCGCACCCACCAGCCATGTTGTCCCGAAGGGCGTTCGAGGGCTCTGGAGAGGTAGCGCTCCTCAAGGAACGCGCAGTGTGTGGTTGCCCAGCACTCGGCACGCACGGGGGTCCTCCGAGGGAATCAACCAATGGACCTCGACGTTGCTCAGCCGGCCCACAGGTGTCTGGAGGCACTCAGGGACCTTGGAGGGAAAACGCTGCACGCCCCTGGGGCCTAGGAGTCCCCGGGCGTGTACTGCCTTGAAAGCAAAGCGACTAAGAACTCCCGGAAAGAGCTGCATGCCTCCCTTTCTGCACGGCTACTCAGGGCCTAACCTGGAGGCCAGTTCTCACGTTGAGGCTCCCTTTGGCTCTGGAGCCTGCCGTGCGGACCGCCACCGCGGCCGCGGCAGCCCCTGGTTTAGAGAGAGCAAACTCATGATTTTCCCCGAAGCACTCTTCCAGGGCTCACTGGCCTGTCGGGAGCCGGGAATGTCAGGGAGCGTCAAGGCAGGCATGAAGGCCGCCCTCAAAATGGGAAAGCAGGGCTAGTTCCAGCAGGCCCCCGTGTTCATGGGCACACTCAGCGTACATCCCTGTGGTTTCTGACGAGTCCCAGGAGACACCGGTTACCCTGCGTTTCCTTCCCCGAGTCAACTTATCGCAGGAGGGAGTCCCGCATCCAGCGAACTGTCTCAACCAAGGAACGCCGTAGCCGCTCCTCTGGGCCTGGGGCTGCCTGCAGTGCCAAAGAAGGAACAGGACTTGAATTGCAGTAAGAACCCAAGCCGCCGTCCTCTAGGAGGCACGGTGCCTTCAGTCAGGAGGTCCTGGATGGAATGCGAAGACGAGGGTTACTCTGAGCGCAGCTCCGATTAGGGCAACGCGTAAGACCTCCGCGCCATGTGGGATGTGGCAGAACGGCGTTCGTGAACGTGTGCGAGTGCTGAGGAAACCAAGCTGCTCCAAAAGAGAGGGCAGTGCGTTTCCCTACGCTCGGCGTGCACAGAGGGGCTCTAAGGGGCTACGGGCCTGGATGGTGCTTAGCAGAGCCAGGTGCGCCTGGGGTTGGTTACTCAGTGTTCCTGCCGGGAACAGGGCGCCCCGGCTAGCCTCCCAGGTGTCCAGAAGGCTGTGCTGCCGTTCAAGGTATGCAGAGCAGAGGCCACCGCCTCCTGGAAAGTGCAGCACGCCTCCGCTTCTGCACGGCAAACCAGGGCCTTACTTCCAGGCATGGCTTCATGCTGGGTGTGCCGGGAGCCACACAGCACGCTAAGGTGCTGACTTTCTCCTCGAGCAGAGTGACTTCAGGCACGAGGGCGGGCCTCGCAGTGTTGCAAGCACAGCGTTCTCTCATGGCAGCTCACACAAGGGCCGTGACAGAGTCTTCCTGGGCACCTCGCACCCACCAGCCATGTTGTCCCGAAGGGCGTTCGAGGGCTCTGGAGAGGTAGCGCTCCTCAAGGAACGCGCAGTGTGTGGTTGCCC
Organism: Lagenorhynchus albirostris; assembly: GCF_949774975.1. Taxonomy (NCBI): domain Eukaryota; kingdom Metazoa; phylum Chordata; class Mammalia; order Artiodactyla; family Delphinidae; genus Lagenorhynchus; species Lagenorhynchus albirostris. The sequence goes on along the minus strand of NC_083102.1, from coordinate 107,360,519 downwards.
AGCACTCGGCACGCACGGGGGTCCTCCGAGGGAATCAACCAATGGACCTCGACGTTGCTCAGCCGGCCCACAGGTGTCTGGAGGCACTCAGGGACCTTGGAGGGAAAACGCTGCACGCCCCTGGGGCCTAGGAGTCCCCGGGCGTGTACTGCCTTGAAAGCAAAGCGACTAAGAACTCCCGGAAAGAGCTGCATGCCTCCCTTTCTGCACGGCTACTCAGGGCCTAACCTGGAGGCCAGTTCTCACGTTGAGGCTCCCTTTGGCTCTGGAGCCTGCCGTGCGGACCGCCACCGCGGCCGCGGCAGCCCCTGGTTTAGAGAGAGCAAACTCATGATTTTCCCCGAAGCACTCTTCCAGGGCTCACTGGCCTGTCGGGAGCCGGGAATGTCAGGGAGCGTCAAGGCAGGCATGAAGGCCGCCCTCAAAATGGGAAAGCAGGGCTAGTTCCAGCAGGCCCCCGTGTTCATGGGCACACTCAGCGTACATCCCTGTGGTTTCTGACGAGTCCCAGGAGACACCGGTTACCCTGCGTTTCCTTCCCCGAGTCAACTTATCGCAGGAGGGAGTCCCGCATCCAGCGAACTGTCTCAACCAAGGAACGCCGTAGCCGCTCCTCTGGGCCTGGGGCTGCCTGCAGTGCCAAAGAAGGAACAGGACTTGAATTGCAGTAAGAACCCAAGCCGCCGTCCTCTAGGAGGCACGGTGCCTTCAGTCAGGAGGTCCTGGATGGAATGCGAAGACGAGGGTTACTCTGAGCGCAGCTCCGATTAGGGCAACGCGTAAGACCTCCGCGCCATGTGGGATGTGGCAGAACGGCGTTCGTGAACGTGTGCGAGTGCTGAGGAAACCAAGCTGCTCCAAAAGAGAGGGCAGTGCGTTTCCCTACGCTCGGCGTGCACAGAGGGGCTCTAAGGGGCTACGGGCCTGGATGGTGCTTAGCAGAGCCAGGTGCGCCTGGGGTTGGTTACTCAGTGTTCCTGCCGGGAACAGGGCGCCCCGGCTAGCCTCCCAGGTGTCCAGAAGGCTGTGCTGCCGTTCAAGGTATGCAGAGCAGAGGCCACCGCCTCCTGGAAAGTGCAGCACGCCTCCGCTTCTGCACGGCAAACCAGGGCCTTACTTCCAGGCATGGCTTCATGCTGGGTGTGCCGGGAGCCACACAGCACGCTAAGGTGCTGACTTTCTCCTCGAGCAGAGTGACTTCAGGCACGAGGGCGGGCCTCGCAGTGTTGCAAGCACAGCGTTCTCTCATGGCAGCTCACACAAGGGCCGTGACAGAGTCTTCCTGGGCACCTCGCACCCACCAGCCATGTTGTCCCGAAGGGCGTTCGAGGGCTCTGGAGATGTAGCGCTCCTCAAGGAACGCGCAGTGTGTGGTTGCCCAGCACTCGGCACGCACGGGGGTCCTCCGAGGGAATCAACCAATGGACCTCGACGTTGCTCAGCCGGCCCACAGGTGTCTGGAGGCACTCAGGGACCTTGGAGGGAAAACGCTGCACGCCCCTGGGGCCTAGGAGTCCCCGGGCGTGTACTGCCTTGAAAGCAAAGCGACTAAGAACTCCCGGAAAGAGCTGCATGCCTCCCTTTCTGCACGGCTACTCAGGGCCTAACCTGGAGGCCAGTTCTCACGTTGAGGCTCCCTTTGGCTCTGGAGCCTGCCGTGCGGACCGCCACCGCGGCCGCGGCAGCCCCTGGTTTAGAGAGAGCAAACTCATGATTTTCCCCGAAGCACTCTTCCAGGGCTCACTGGCCTGTCGGGAGCCGGGAATGTCAGGGAGCGTCAAGGCAGGCATGAAGGCCGCCCTCAAAATGGGAAAGCAGGGCTAGTTCCAGCAGGCCCCCGTGTTCATGGGCACACTCAGCGTACATCCCTGTGGTTTCTGACGAGTCCCAGGAGACACCGGTTACCCTGCGTTTCCTTCCCCGAGTCAACTTATCGCAGGAGGGAGTCCCGCATCCAGCGAACTGTCTCAACCAAGGAACGCCGTAGCCGCTCCTCTGGGCCTGGGGCTGCCTGCAGTGCCAAAGAAGGAACAGGACTTGAATTGCAGTAAGAACCCAAGCCGCCGTCCTCTAGGAGGCACGGTGCCTTCAGTCAGGAGGTCCTGGATGGAATGCGAAGACGAGGGTTACTCTGAGCGCAGCTCCGATTAGGGCAACGCGTAAGACCTCCGCGCCATGTGGGATGTGGCAGAACGGCGTTCGTGAACGTGTGCGAGTGCTGAGGAAACCAAGCTGCTCCAAAAGAGAGGGCAGTGCGTTTCCCTACGCTCGGCGTGCACAGAGGGGCTCTAAGGGGCTACGGGCCTGGATGGTGCTTAGCAGAGCCAGGTGCGCCTGGGGTTACTCAGTGTTCCTGCCGGGAACAGGGCGCCCCGGCTAGCCTCCCAGGTGTCCAGAAGGCTGTGCTGCCGTTCAAGGTATGCAGAGCAGAGGCCACCGCCTCCTGGAAAGTGCAGCACGCCTCCGCTTCTGCACGGCAAACCAGGGCCTTACTTCCAGGCATGGCTTCATGCGGGGTGTGCCGGGAGCCACACAGCACGCTAAGGTGCTGACTTTCTCCTCGAGCAGAGTGACTTCAGGCACGAGGGCGGGCCTCGCAGTGTTGCAAGCACAGCGTTCTCTCATGGCAGCTCACACAAGGGCCGTGACAGAGTCTTCCTGGGCACCTCGCACCCACCAGCCATGTTGTCCCGAAGGGCGTTCGAGGGCTCTGGAGAGGTAGCGCTCCTCAAGGAACGCGCAGTGTGTGGTTGCCCAGCACTCGGCACGCACGGGGGTCCTCCGAGGGAATCAACCAATGGACCTCGACGTTGCTCAGCCGGCCCACAGGTGTCTGGAGGCACTCAGGGACCTTGGAGGGAAAACGCTGCACGCCCGTGGGGCCTAGGAGTCCCCGGGCGTGTACTGCCTTGAAAGCAAAGCGACTAAGAACTCCCGGAAAGAGCTGCATGCCTCCCTTTCTGCACGGCTACTCAGGGCCTAACCTGGAGGCCAGTTCTCACGTTGAGGCTCCCTTTGGCTCTGGAGCCTGCCGTGCGGACCGCCACCGCGGCCGCGGCAGCCCCTGGTTTAGAGAGAGCAAACTCATGATTTTCCCCGAAGCACTCTTCCAGGGCTCACTGGCCTGTCGGGAGCCGGGAATGTCAGGGAGCGTCAAGGCAGGCATGAAGGCCGCCCTCAAAATGGGAAAGCAGGGCTAGTTCCAGCAGGCCCCCGTGTTCATGGGCACACTCAGCGTACATCCCTGTGGTTTCTGACGAGTCCCAGGAGACACCGGTTACCCTGCGTTTCCTTCCCCGAGTCAACTTATCGCAGGAGGGAGTCCCGCATCCAGCGAACTGTCTCAACCAAGGAACGCCGTAGCCGCTCCTCTGGGCCTGGGGCTGCCTGCAGTGCCAAAGAAGGAACAGGACTTGAATTGCAGTAAGAACCCAAGCCGCCGTCCTCTAGGAGGCACGGTGCCTTCAGTCAGGAGGTCCTGGATGGAATGCGAAGACGAGGGTTACTCTGAGCGCAGCTCCGATTAGGGCAACGCGTAAGACCTCCGCGCCATGTGGGATGTGGCAGAACGGCGTTCGTGAACGTGTGCGAGTGCTGAGGAAACCAAGCTGCTCCAAAAGAGAGGGCAGTGCGTTTCCCTACGCTCGGCGTGCACAGAGGGGCTCTAAGGGGCTACGGGCCTGGATGGTGCTTAGCAGAGCCAGGTGCGCCTGGGGTTGGTTACTCAGTGTTCCTGCCGGGAACAGGGCGCCCCGGCTAGCCTCCCAGGTGTCCAGAAGGCTGTGCTGCCGTTCAAGGTATGCAGAGCAGAGGCCACCGCCTCCTGGAAAGTGCAGCACGCCTCCGCTTCTGCACGGCAAACCAGGGCCTTACTTCCAGGCATGGCTTCATGCTGGGTGTGCCGGGAGCCACACAGCACGCTAAGGTGCTGACTTTCTCCTCGAGCAGAGTGACTTCAGGCACGAGGGCGGGCCTCGCAGTGTTGCAAGCACAGCGTTCTCTCATGGCAGCTCACACAAGGGCCGTGACAGAGTCTTCCTGGGCACCTCGCACCCACCAGCCATGTTGTCCCGAAGGGCGTTCGAGGGCTCTGGAGAGGTAGCGCTCCTCAAGGAACGCGCAGTGTGTGGTTGCCCAGCACTCGGCACGCACGGGGGTCCTCCGAGGGAATCAACCAATGGACCTCGACGTTGCTCAGCCGGCCCACAGGTGTCTGGAGGCACTCAGGGACCTTGGAGGGAAAACGCTGCACGCCCCTGGGGCCTAGGAGTCCCCGGGCGTGTACTGCCTTGAAAGCAAAGCGACTAAGAACTCCCGGAAAGAGCTGCATGCCTCCCTTTCTGCACGGCTACTCAGGGCCTAACCTGGAGGCCAGTTCTCACGTTGAGGCTCCCTTTGGCTCTGGAGCCTGCCGTGCGGACCGCCACCGCGGCCGCGGCAGCCCCTGGTTTAGAGAGAGCAAACTCATGATTTTCCCCGAAGCACTCTTCCAGGGCTCACTGGCCTGTCGGGAGCCGGGAATGTCAGGGAGCGTCAAGGCAGGCATGAAGGCCGCCCTCAAAATGGGAAAGCAGGGCTAGTTCCAGCAGGCCCCCGTGTTCATGGGCACACTCAGCGTACATCCCTGTGGTTTCTGACGAGTCCCAGGAGACACCGGTTACCCTGCGTTTCCTTCCCCGAGTCAACTTATCGCAGGAGGGAGTCCCGCATCCAGCGAACTGTCTCAACCAAGGAACGCCGTAGCCGCTCCTCTGGGCCTGGGGCTGCCTGCAGTGCCAAAGAAGGAACAGGACTTGAATTGCAGTAAGAACCCAAGCCGCCGTCCTCTAGGAGGCACGGTGCCTTCAGTCAGGAGGTCCTGGATGGAATGCGAAGACGAGGGTTACTCTGAGCGCAGCTCCGATTAGGGCAACGCGTAAGACCTCCGCGCCATGTGGGATGTGGCAGAACGGCGTTCGTGAACGTGTGCGAGTGCTGAGGAAACCAAGCTGCTCCAAAAGAGAGGGCAGTGCGTTTCCCTACGCTCGGCGTGCACAGAGGGGCTCTAAGGGGCTACGGGCCTGGATGGTGCTTAGCAGAGCCAGGTGCGCCTGGGGTTGGTTACTCAGTGTTCCTGCCGGGAACAGGGCGCCCCGGCTAGCCTCCCAGGTGTCCAGAAGGCTGTGCTGCCGTTCAAGGTATGCAGAGCAGAGGCCACCGCCTCCTGGAAAGTGCAGCACGCCTCCGCTTCTGCACGGCAAACCAGGGCCTTACTTCCAGGCATGGCTTCATGCTGGGTGTGCCGGGAGCCACACAGCACGCTAAGGTGCTGACTTTCTCCTCGAGCAGAGTGACTTCAGGCACGAGGGCGGGCCTCGCAGTGTTGCAAGCACAGCGTTCTCTCATGGCAGCTCACACAAGGGCCGTGACAGAGTCTTCCTGGGCACCTCGCACCCACCAGCCATGTTGTCCCGAAGGGCGTTCGAGGGCTCTGGAGATGTAGCGCTCCTCAAGGAACGCGCAGTGTGTGGTTGCCCAGCACTCGGCACGCACGGGGGTCCTCCGAGGGAATCAACCAATGGACCTCGACGTTGCTCAGCCGGCCCACAGGTGTCTGGAGGCACTCAGGGACCTTGGAGGGAAAACGCTGCACGCCCCTGGGGCCTAGGAGTCCCCGGGCGTGTACTGCCTTGAAAGCAAAGCGACTAAGAACTCCCGGAAAGAGCTGCATGCCTCCCTTTCTGCACGGCTACTCAGGGCCTAACCTGGAGGCCAGTTCTCACGTTGAGGCTCCCTTTGGCTCTGGAGCCTGCCGTGCGGACCGCCACCGCGGCCGCGGAAGCCCCTGGTTTAGAGAGAGCAAACTCATGATTTTCCCCGAAGCACTCTTCCAGGGCTCACTGGCCTGTCGGGAGCCGGGAATGTCAGGGAGCGTCAAGGCAGGCATGAAGGCCGCCCTCAAAATGGGAAAGCAGGGCTAGTTCCAGCAGGCCCCCGTGTTCATGGGCACACTCAGCGTACATCCCTGTGGTTTCTGACGAGTCCCAGGAGACACCGGTTACCCTGCGTTTCCTTCCCGAGTCAACTTATCGCAGGAGGGAGTCCCGCATCCAGCGAACTGTCTCAACCAAGGAACGCCGTAGCCGCTCCTCTGGGCCTGGGCTGCCTGCAGTGCCAAAGAAGGAACAGGACTTGAATTGCAGTAAGAACCCAAGCCGCCGTCCTCTAGGAGGCACGGTGCTTCAGTCAGGAGGTCCTGGATGGAATGCGAAGACGAGGTTACTCTGAGCGCAGCTCCGATTAGGGCAACGCGTAAGACCTCCGCGCCATGTGGGATGTGGCAGAACGGCGTTCGTGAACGTGTGCGAGTGCTGAGGAAACCAAGCTGCTCCAAAAGAGAGGGCAGTGCGTTTCCCTACGCTCGGCGTGCACAGAGGGGCTCTAAGGGGCTACGGGCCTGGATGGTGCTTAGCAGAGCCAGGTGCGCCTGGGTTGGTTACTCAGTGTTCCTGCCGGGAACAGGGCGCCCCGGCTAGCCTCCCAGGTGTCCAGAAGGCTGTGCTGCCGTTCAAGGTATGCAGAGCAGAGGCCACCGCCTCCTGGAAAGTGCAGCACGCCTCCGCTTCTGCACGGCAAACCAGGGCCTTACTTCCAGGCATGGCTTCATGCTGGGTGTGCCGGGAGCCACACAGCACGCTAAGGTGCTGACTTTCTCCTCGAGCAGAGTGACTTCAGGCACGAGGGCGGGCCTCGCAGTGTTGCAAGCACAGCGTTCTCTCATGGCAGCTCACACAAGGGCCGTGACAGAGTCTTCCTGGGCACCTCGCACCCACCAGCCATGTTGTCCCGAAGGGCGTTCGAGGGCTCTGGAGAGGTAGCGCTCCTCAAGGAACGCGCAGTGTGTGGTTGCCCAGCACTCGGCACGCACGGGGTCCTCCGAGGGAATCAACCAATGGACCTCGACGTTGCTCAGCCGGCCCACAGGTGTCTGGAGGCACTCAGGGACCTTGGAGGGAAAACGCTGCACGCCCCTGGGGCCTAGGAGTCCCCGGGCGTGTACTGCCTTGAAAGCAAAGCGACTAAGAACTCCCGGAAAGAGCTGCATGCCTCCCTTTCTGCACGGCTACTCAGGGCCTAACCTGGAGGCCAGTTCTCACGTTGAGGCTCCCTTTGGCTCTGGAGCCTGCCGTGCGGACCCGCCACCGCGGCCCGCGGCAGCCCCTGGTTTAGAGAGAGCAAACTCATGATTTTCCCCGAAGCACTCTTCCAGGGCTCACTGGCCTGTCGGGAGCCGGGAATGTCAGGGAGCGTCAAGGCAGGCATGAAGGCCGCCCTCAAAATGGGAAAGCAGGGCTAGTTCCAGCAGGCCCCCGTGTTCATGGGCACACTCAGCGTACATCCCTGTGGTTTCTGACGAGTCCCAGGAGACACCGGTTACCCTGCGTTTCCTTCCCCGAGTCAACTTATCGCAGGAGGGAGTCCCGCATCCAGCGAACTGTCTCAACCAAGGAACGCCGTAGCCGCTCCTCTGGGCCTGGGGCTGCCTGCAGTGCCAAAGAAGGAACAGGACTTGAATTGCAGTAAGAACCCAAGCCGCCGTCCTCTAGGAGGCACGGTGCCTTCAGTCAGGAGGTCCTGGATGGAATGCGAAGACGAGGGTTACTCTGAGCGCAGCTCCGATTAGGCAACGCGTAAGACCTCCGCGCCATGTGGGATGTGGCAGAACGGCGTTCGTGAACGTGTGCGAGTGCTGAGGAAACCAAGCTGCTCCAAAAGAGAGGGCAGTGCGTTTCCCTACGCTCGGCGTGCACAGAGGGGCTCTAAGGGGCTACGGGCCTGGATGGTGCTTAGCAGAGCCAGGTGCGCCTGGGGTTGGTTACTCAGTGTTCCTGCCGGGAACAGGGCGCCCCGGCTAGCCTCCCAGGTGTCCAGAAGGCTGTGCTGCCGTTCAAGGTATGCAGAGCAGAGGCCACCGCCTCCTGGAAAGTGCAGCACGCCTCCGCTTCTGCACGGCAAACCAGGGCCTTACTTCCAGGCATGGCTTCATGCTGGGTGTGCCGGGAGCCACACAGCACGCTAAGGTGCTGACTTTCTCCTCGAGCAGAGTGACTTCAGGCACGAGGGCGGGCCTCGCAGTGTTGCAAGCACAGCGTTCTCTCATGGCAGCTCACACAAGGGCCGTGACAGAGTCTTCCTGGGCACCTCGCACCCACCAGCCATGTTGTCCCGAAGGGCGTTCGAGGGCTCTGGAGAGGTAGCGCTCCTCAAGGAACGCGCAGTGTGTGGTTGCCCAGCACTCGGGCACGCACGGGGGTCCTCCGAGGGAATCAACCAATGGACCTCGACGTTGCTCAGCCGGCCCACAGGTGTCTGGAGGCACTCAGGGACCTTGGAGGGAAAACGCTAGCACGCCCCCTGGGGCCCTAGGAGTCCCCGGGCGTGTACTGCCTTGAAAGCAAAGCGACTAAGAACTCCCGGAAAGAGCTGCATGCCTCCCTTTCTGCACGGCTACTCAGGGCCTAACCTGGAGGCCAGTTCTCACGTTGAGGCTCCCTTTGGCTCTGGAGCCTGCCGTGCGGACCGCCACCGCGGCCGCGGCAGCCCCTGGTTTAGAGAGAGCAAACTCATGATTTTCCCCGAAGCACTCTTCCAGGGCTCACTGCCTGTCGGGAGCCGGGAATGTCAGGGAGCGTCAAGGCAGGCATGAAGGCCGCCCTCAAAATGGGAAAGCAGGGCTAGTTCCAGCAGGCCCCCGTGTTCATGGGCACACTCAGCGTACATCCTGTGGTTTCTGACGAGTCCCAGGAGACACCGGTTACC